>NC_068456.1:20462478-21062478 GCF_023373465.1 Oncorhynchus keta
ATAGATCAGATGATATACGTATGTGGTCTCTCTGTGCTCAATGCATACCTCAACACGTCAGGTTAAACAAGCTAGACCCCCAGGCTCTGTTTATCTTTAACATTTACTTTCAAAGGATTACACTCACAGGTGCGAGGTCCTTGCGTTGAGACAAAAAGGTGACATCATACACTGAAATTCAAACACAGCGCTATTTACCTTGACAGATTTTTCAAGAACCCACATTTATGTTTTAGTTTATGACTTCCAGTGTTAAAGGGGAGGGATGACAACTTGGATACTCAGTTCCAGTAGTACCTGTGGTGTGAGAAAGCAGTCTGTACTGCAGTGTGTGAGATGTGTCACCAGCTCATCAGATGGCCAGCAAGAACAGCCCTTGTACCAACAACCTAGAAATCAAGTGTAATGTAGATTATTTTTGTTTTCACCTTTATTTAACCGGGTAAGCTAGTTGAGAACAAGTTCTCATTTGCAACTGCGACCTGGCCAAGATAAAGCATAGCAATTTGACACATACAACAACACAGAGTTAAACATGGAATAAACAAAACATACTCAATAATACAGTAGAACAAAAGAAAACAAAAAGTCTATATACAGTGAGTGCAAATGAGGTAAGATGAGGGAGTTAAGGCAATAAATAGGCCATGGTGGCGAAGTAAATACAATATAGCAATTAAACACTGGAATGGTAGATGTGCAGAAGATGAATGTGCATGTAGAGATACTGGGGTGCAAAGGAGCAAGATAAATAAATAAATACAGTATGGGGATGAGGTAGGTAGATAGATGGGCTGTTTACAGATGGGCTATGTCCAGGTGCAGTGATCTGTGAGCTGCTCTGACAGCTGGTGCTTAAAGCTAGTGAGGGAGATATGAGTGACCAGCTTCAGAGATTTTTGCAGTTCGTTCCAGTCATGGGCAGCAGAGAACTGGAAGGAAAGACGACAAAAGGAGGAATTGGCTTTGGGGGTGACCAGTGAGAATACCTGCTGGAGCGTGTGCTACGAGTGGGTGCTGCTATAGTGACCAGTGAGCTGAGATAAGGCTGGGCTTTACCTAGCAGAGACTTGTAGATAACCTGTAGCCAGTGGGTTTGGCGACGAGTATGAAGCGAGGGCCAACCAACGAGAGCGTACAGGTCGCAATGGTGGGTAGTGTATGGGGCTTTGGTGACAAAACGGATGGCACTGTGATAGACTGCATCCAGTTTGTTGAGTAGAGTGTTGGAGGTTATTTTATAGATGACATCACCGAAGTCGAGGATCGGTAGGATGGTCAGTTTTACGAGGGTATGTTTGGCAGCATGAGTGAAGGATGCTTTGTTGCGATATAGGAAGATGATTCTAGATTTAATTTTGGATTGGATATGCTTAATGTGAGTTTGGAAGGAGAGTTTACAGTCTAACCAGACACCTAGGTATTTGTAGTTGTCAGAGCCGTCCAGAGTAGTGATGCTGGATGGGCGAGCAGATGCGGGCAGTGATCGGTTGAATAGCATGCATTTAGTTTTATTTGCGTTTAAGAGCAATTGGAGGCCACGGAAGGAGAGTTGTATGGCATTGAAGCTCGTCTGGAGGTTAGTTAACACAGTGTCCAAAGATGGGCCAGAAGTACACAGAACGGTGTCGTCTGCGTAGAGGTGTATCAGAGAATCACCAGCAGCAAGAGCAACATCATTGATGTATACAGAGAAGAGAGTCAGCCCAAGGATTGAACCCTGTGGCACCCCCATAGAGACTGCCAGAGGCTAGTACAGGCTAGTAATAGGGGTTGCAACAATTTCGGCAGATCATTTTAGAAAGAGAGGGTCCAGATTGTCTAGCCCGGCTGATTTGTAGGGGTCCAGATTTTTCAGCTCTTTCAGAACATCAGCTATCTGGATTTGGGTGAAGGAGAAATGGTGGGGGCTTTGGCGGATTGCTGTGGAGGGTGCCGGGCAGTTGACCGGGGTAGGGGTAGCCAGGTGGAAAGCTTGGCCAGCCGTAGAGAAATGCTTCTTGAAATTCTCAATTATAGTGGATTTATCGGTGGTGACAGTGTTTCCTAGCCTCAGTGCAGTGGGCAGCTGGGAGGAGGTGCTCTTATTCTCCATGGACTTTACAGTGTCCCAGAACTTTTTTGAGTTAGTACTACAGGATGCACATTTCTGTTTGAAAAAGCTAGCCTTAGCTTTCCTAACTGCCTGTGTATATCTGTTCCTAACTTCCCAGAAAAGTTGCATATCACGGGGGCTATTCGATGCTAATGCAGAACGCCACAGGATGTTTTTGTGCTGGTCAAGGGCAGAAAGGTCTGGAGTGAACCAAGGACTATATCTATTCCTAGTTCAACATTCTTTGAATGGGGCATGCTTATTTAAGATGGTGAGGAAGACAACTTAAAGAATAGCCAGGCATCATCTACTGACAGGATGAGGTCAATGTCATTCCAGGATATCCCAGCCAGGTCGATTAGAAAGGCCTGCTCGCAGAAGTGTTTTAGGGAGCGTTTGACAGTGATGAGGGGTGATCGTTTGGTCGCAGGGACATTACGGATACAGGCAATGAGGCAGTGATCGCTGAGATATTGATTGAAAACAGCAGAGGTGTATTTGGAGGGCGAGTTAGTTAGGATGACATCTATGAGGGTGCCCGTGTTTACGGATTTGGAGTTGTACCTGGTAGGTTCATTGATAATTTGTGTGAGATTGAGGGCATCAAGCTTGGATTGTAGGATAGCCGGGGTGTTAAGCATGTCCCAGTTTAGGTAACCTAGTAGCACGAGCTCAGAAGATAGATGATATTTTGTACTGTAGATTATGCATGTATGCATGCGCTTACCAGCAACAGGCCAAAATATGTTTCTCATTATTTCTCATGGATCAAATTAATTTAGTAGGGAAATGGGACTGTAATCAGTCTAGATATCTTGACATTAGTTATCTTTTAGTACGAAATTAATGATAACTCAGTCGGGGGGCTAAATGTACTGTATGAGTGTATTGGCAGATCTGCCAAGGCTGAACACATGCTGTTGTTGTTCTTGTCATGACTGGTTAAGATTTCTTTGTAAGATGGGACCAAAATCTTTTATCAAATAGGAACTCGGCAGATATTATCATTAAATGCTACCTATTCTTTTCCTTCCTTTCAAGCCATTCTGAACATGGACAACACTGTGGTGGACCTTGAGACCTTGCAATCCCTGTATGACAATGTAAGTTGTTTAAAATATATTAATGATTATACACTACGCTTTTTCATTGGTAGGTAAACGTTTGATGACACAAACTGTCACTGAAGGAAAAAACAAACATGTTTTGGGCAGTGTTTCTCAACCTCCGGTCCGTGGACCTGTAGCGGTCCTGAGGATTGTGCTGGCTGCTGGTCCCTGAGCTGGTTAACTGACACTAATTTAGTCAGCACTACAGTGAAAAAACAACTTGCCGGTCCTTGACAGAGGAGGGACAATGGCTTGCCGGTCCCTGGCAGAGGAGGGACCATGGCTTGCCGGTCCCTGGCAGAGGAGGGACCATGGCTTGCCGGTCCCTGGCAGAGGAGGGACCATGGCTTGCCGGTCCCTGGTATCAAAAATGTTGAGAAACACAGGGCATGTGGAATATGAAAGGTTAATCAATGGACAGGCAAACGTGTCTACATTACCACAAGTCATGTAAGATTCACCAACTCACACAAGTTCCATGTAGAGGTTGTTGAACAACAATATCATCTAGATTTGGAGCTTTTAGACTCCAAATGTAATAGTTTACAACGAAACCATCATTGTTTAAGTTTCATGTCATATAGTTACAGAAAGCTACAGTACTAATGTAGTCAAGCCACAGTATTAGCAACTAGTTGTAAATCAGTCAACGGTTATTCATTTTGTTTTATTTTGACTACTAAACAAAAACTACAATTCCCATCAATTATGTACACCTTCCTTGGAACATGTGGGAAGGCGGGCTTTTCATAAACAGTCTTTGAATCTTTAGTCATTACCTAAGTCTTTATAGTGTTTCCAGAATAGTTGAATGATTTTGCTGTGGATGTCAGTTCCACAGCGTCTGCTCTGAACATGCCTCTGTATCTGGAGTTCATGTTCCATCTGGTCCACTTGAAAGGCCAACTAAAGGAAATGTGCTTTAAATACCAAAACAAACATGGAAGCCACAATCCCTATTGGTATGTGTGGTGTTTGGCCACAGAGTCAGCCCTGTGTACTGTATGTATGCTGGAAGGGGATAGACGTTTCTCTAGTAAACATCTATTGTCATATTGTTGGCTCCTCTCTTGTAAGACATGCATTATCATATAATCATACATATTATCTCTATTGGATTTTAATGTATTTCTCTACACTGGTATAATAGGCACTGTTTTATTAAAGTACAATGGGATAATGTAATAAAGTGTGTTGTTATTTCATTACAATAGCCACATCATTAGCCCTGCAAGACTTTAACCGGCCAGTGGATGGCTCATAATAATGGCCGGAACGGAGCCAATGGAATGGCATCAAACACATGGAAACCATGTATTTGATGTATTTGATACCGTTCCACTGATTACCACGAGCTCGTCCTCCCCAATTAAAGTTCCCCTAACCTCCTGTGGTTTAACCTGTCTCTTTTAGCTGATCATTATGTCAACAAAGAGAGAAGCATGAAAAGGAACATGTTTTTTCAATTTCAACCTTGATACAGGTTTAAGATACTATGACATTCCTGAGAAGCTTTTGGCTGGGCAACACAAGAGGCCCGTCCTTTGACTTCTAGAGCCACATTAATAATATTGAAAATGACTGTGGCTTAAGACATGGTGTAGTTTTGAGGAAATGTGTCATAACCCATAAGAGTCTAAGTTCTGTCTAAACCGGAGTCGGGGGGGAAGTACTACTAAGCTATATGGAATTGTTTTAACAAGGTCATACCAAGGATCATTTTCCTATTTGATTTAGAATTTTAAGACCACTTGAAGAATCCAAAAAATATATTCTAAAATGATTTGATGAACATTTTTAATTGGCCTTACTGATATTAGCCCATGCATTTAATAACAGATTCACTACATGGAACAACAGACATAACTCTCAGGTATAGGATAGACACTTCAGAACAAACTTTCTTTAGATTTGTTTTGGAGGGGGCTAAGAAAGATCAGGAAACATTTATAAATATTTAACCCCTTATTTTTGTCACTAAACGGTCTCCATATATACTTCCATACATTTTTTCAACTGGTACCGGGGGACCTTCAGACGAGCCTTGTGAGGCCTGTGGGCGAAACAACCGACATGAACTTGTTCGTGAGAGTCTCACCTTTACACAGACTGATCTTATTAGTGTGTAGCCCAAACTGTTCAGATGCTACAGACAGAAGTTGACAGATCAACTGTACCGATTTCAGACGAGTCCCAAGACACTTGTGTGGGTTGGAGAACACCATTGTGTTCTTGAGAGTCTCATCTTTCCATAGAGAGGTCCTTCTGTAGCTCAGTTGGTAGAGCATGGCACTTGTAACGCCAGGGTAGTGGGTTCGATCCCCGGGACCACCCATACGTAGAATGTATGCACACATGACTGTAAGTCGCTTTGGATAAAAGCGTCTGCTAAATGGCATATATTATTATTATTATTATTAATAGTTTGTAAGCCAAACCGTTCGGTAGCTACAAACGATTCTGTGAGAAGAGCGATTTTCGGGATGTCTCATGGTCTTTCAAACACCGCCCTAGCTCTGTCACCTCTCACCACAGATGCGGAAGTGTTACATCGGCAGATGTGGTGGATTGAGACACATCCAATGCAATATTGGATGTGTCTCAATATCTGTAGCTTAAACTGGCAGATTTTATGGGTATTTTTTAATTACGCTAATTAGATTTCCGCGGGGGCGTGGACATCGACCTTAGTAACAGAGGGTCTGCTCAACCCAGGAGTCAAATTGAGGAGCCAAATTGTTTCTCTTTTGTATTGCAACTCCATCCAGTCTCCCAGTCTCCAACCTCTAACCACAGTTGGCAGTGTAGCCACCCCGACTTCGGAATAAGGGGTTCTAATGGTTACACCCTCACAGTTCTAGAACACACTCACAAACACAGAGCCTTGGAGAAGGTCACTCCTCACTTTCACAGTAAGACGTGGAGTCACCCTGTCTGTGGGCTCTGAAAATATAACCACTACTGCTCTCACAACACAATCCCACAGGAAGGAAGAGGTCACTGTGAGGTACCCCTCCCCACAAATATCAGGAGTCATAATCATCTGACAGGGAACCCCTCCCAACACCACATTACTGTGCACGTGATAAGCATCAGCATGACAAACCCCAACACTTGCGCTCATGACATCTACTCAGAGGCTGAGACTGCCGGGGTTGAGGAACATTATAACAACACTGTCACCTTGTATGAAAAACACAGGATTGGTGACAATGAGGTGGGTCAATACGATAATAGCACCTCAGGCTAGGTTCTCGGTCATCAGAAAACAATCTTGACTTGAAGTTTAGTGCCATACATGGGAGGTTTAGAAAAACACAGTTGACCAGAAATAAAGGATTGGTCACACAGCAGTTGCTTTTCTCTGGAATGTTGCATGCAACTTTCTCTCATACTATCACAGCCAAAGAGAAATGTACCAATTCATAGATCTGGCCATCATATCGTCTTGTCAACAAATTACTCCTCACGTTGGTACACCCAGACGTTAAAAAAGGACCCGTTTCATGTTAAATGTATTTACACTTTAAAACATATGGTTAACCAGAACCAGAGCTTACCCTGGCAGACCCAAGGCAGAGTGTGTTGAATACTAATTTGCCCTGTGTTTGATCTGCTGCTGCTGAGTTATTCCTGAGCCAGACTGGAGTCAACGTCAGCTCCCCTAACCTGCTTCCTCAGACAAGCCTGAAGTCATGAGAGACTTAAAGAGTTTACATTTCTCTGTGTTGGCCGTTTTATGGTTTTGCCATTTTGCATCAGGCCTGTCAACCTCTATTGTCTTCTTGCTTTTTTTAAATGATATGCCATCTCTGGCCTGGTTTATTTTTATTCGATCACCTTGTACTAAACTGTGGTTTTGTGTCGGAGAATGTGAAAATATCTTATAAATCGAAACCATACTATAGTGTTCATAAAGTATCTACAAAGGGTGTATTTGACCACATTCAGTTTCCTTCTATGTGCAAGAACAGGGTATGTGTGCATGTACGGTATATCTCAAGCACAAGGTACACTTTTGTGTTTCACTTGCAGTACCCAATATCACTCTCTTTACCTATTTCAGAGAGCCCAGCAAGATGAGATGGAGAAGATTGAGAAGCACATCAAGTCATCCAAAGATAAAGACGACGCAAAGCCATTGGACAAGCCTGAACAGTGAGAGCAAATGTAGGCCAAGAAAATCACCATTTCAAAATGGTGTCTGCCTTTTATCCCTATCATCTTGTTCTTGTACTTTCCTCTTCCCTAAGGTTTCTCTTCCAGCTGTCCCAAATCCCCAATTTCTCAGGAAGGGTGTTTTGTATCCTCTTTCAATCAACCTTTGATGAATGTATCTCCTCCATCCTCCGGAAAGTTGAAATCCTTCAGAGAGTGTGTACGGTGAGTCTCCTCTACATTCTGTCTGAAAACAGCCTGTGGTGTTAGCGGACAATGTAATGTACAGCCATGCATCGAGAGTGTTCAGTACATAAGGAATGAAAGCCAGAATCTCTGGCGAGGGATAATATACAGCCTCCTAGATACCAGATGCACTGAACTGAACTATCTCTTGCTCTTCTTCAGTTTGTCTATTTCCCCCCTCGATCTTCTGTTTCTCTATCCTCTTTTCTTTGTTCTTCTTGTCACTATGCTTCCCACTTCTCTACCTCTCTCTTATATATTTCCCTTTCTCCTTCTCGTCCCTTCTCCACCCCTTCCTCAACTCCTTGTCTCTGTCTTTCCCCATGCTGCGTATCAGACTCTGCAGAGAGGTCAGTGTGTGATGCAGGTGCTAGGTCTTGTCTTAGCTTTTGGGAACTTCATGAACGGAGGGAACCGATCGCGCGGGCAGGCTGACGGCTTCACTCTGGACATCCTGCCCAAACTCAAGGACGTCAAGAGCAGTGTGAGTGTATGTTAAGCTCTGACCGTAACTGCCTTATTACGGTGCTTAGGGAATGTTTTTGTCCCCAAATGAGTGACTGACTGACTGCTTGTTAGATGTTTGGTGTACCGCCAGTGCTGTCCTGTAAGAACATAGTGGTCAGTGTTTTCAGTATTAGAATCCCAGAGAGGTGCCCATAAAGAATATAAGACAAGTTACCGGCGTTAAGTTATGACACTCTCCCCAGCAAAGGTTTCCTTGTGTTTGATGCATTGCTTCTAAGTCCTCTTTAGATGTTTTCTCCATACAAATTAGAACATTCTGCTCTAAAATGATTAGATTAATGACAAAAAGGATGTACAGTTTATTTATTTGGATCTTTTCAACTGTCTCTCTTTCAGGATAACTCTCAGAGTCTTTTGTCATTCATCGTTGCTTACTATCTGAGGCACTTTGATGAGGTATGTTCTAGTTCCTGTTTATTTGAATCACTTTCTGATTTACTCTGATTTGCTGGGATATCTTTCCAAAGCCCTTTTCATCTTCTCTCTCGCCAGAGGATAGCGTGGCTTATTTTTTTAATCAAATTATTTATTTTCCTTTCCTTTTCTCAGTTCAACTCGACCTGTAGCACGTTAGCTGGCACAGGATCCAAAGGGGGCCTATTGTAAATAATTAGGTTAGCCAGATGAGATGAACTCAGGCGAGAGTATGTTGCCAAAATCAACCTACACGACACTGTTCTGGGCTCCTAATGGCTCCCTGGTAACACTGATTGACAGGATAAACGTATTCTTTGATTACAATGGCTCCTCTCTAGCTGACAACTATAACCACTACCACCATTGCAATCTTATCTTACTGGGAATGTTTGGACTACTGATAAGAATGGTCGAGACATCCAGCACAATGTTAACTGAGATGTATGCTGGAGAGGGTTGTTCTGGTCTTTGATGATGATTGACTTTGACTGTGTGTCTGTATGTTGTCAGGACGCAGGTAGAGAGACCTGTGTCTACCCTCTCCCTGAACCCCAGGATCTCTTCCAGGCCTCTCAGATGAAGTTTGAGGACTTTCAGAGAGATCTACGCAAGCTAAGGAAAGACCTCAAAGGTGAGACTGGATCCCACAAATATATTATCTCCATTTGGAGCTCCACTGACAAACCTTGGACTGTATGTCACCAACACCAGGTAGTAAACCTGAGTCAATGTTGATTATGACAGGTGTCACATCATGTTTATGGCCCATTGTGTAGGATTTATGAAAGTATAACTCGGGTGAAATGCATCCCTGTATCTCTATCATGGGAAATTCTTCCAAGTGTGCCCAGCCATAGTGGTGTTTTGATCACAGAACAGGGCCAACAGATAGCATCTGTTTGTCGTACAGACCACCAAACCAGATGGAGAGTCAGGAGCAGACTCCTGTAGAATCACAACACAGAGAGCCAAACAAGCCAGGTTCAAGGGGCTTCTCCTACCTGTGTGCCCCAGCTCAGGCCCCTTAGAGTGGGTCAAGGACCTGGAGAGGACGCCTTATTTATGCTACCCCCTGCATACTCACATTACAAACCATAAGATCTGAAGATCCCATAATTAAAACCTTCAAAACTATCAGTGTACTGGGTGGGTAGCAATACTGTTTGACAGTCATCCAGTTGAGCAAGAACAGAATATAGTCTGTGTATCCTTTTCATAATAGTTCAACCTAAATACTAGGTCACTTCGCATAAAATACAAGTCCAGGTAGCACTTACAAAAATGTTTTAGAGGTTTGCAGGGAATTACTGACTACGGCTGAAGTCTGTCAAGTCTTTTCCCAACAAAAAGCCCTGATGAAGTGTGGAAATCAGATTACACACTTAAAGCCAAGCTCATTGGTTGAAAACAAAATCCCTGTGCGACCGAATGAATGACTGAATGGGGAAATACTTATTATATTCATTAGTCAGTCCTGACTCATTCAACACTTACAGCACATTATAGGGGTCTACAGGTGGGGAAACATTAACGCTAACAGAGTGCATCTATTTTATATGTGTCAATCAAGAATAATCACCCAAATCTCCTCTCTTCTCTATCATGTTTTATGTATCTTACTGTTAAACCAAGGCTCCTATTTTTTTTTACTGCACTGCAATCAATCTTGTGAAGCTTCCGATTATCAGGTTTCCAAGGTCCACTGGGAGACTGACTCACGTCCTCATTCCCAATGGCAGAGTACCATGATGGTGTACATAAATGCTTCATCACATACTGTAGGTTCTCTTTACTTTAGAGGGAACAGCTGAGTGTTGCAACAGATGTGGGCTTCGATGACAGTTGCCTGGGGATTAGGTTAATTAGTAGGCATCCCACAGCAGTGGGCTTGGATGGCCCTCAGGACAACAGCTAGCTCCACAGAGGGGGCCATATGGTCAACCAATTAACTCGGAGAACTCTGGCAGGCAAGTTTTGGATTCATCATGGGCGCTGATGGACCGTGACTCTGGGGTGCGCCAAGGGACGTTTAAGGAGTCTGCAGGTTCCATGGGTATCACTCATTGTTTGGAGAAAAGTATTAGGGTGAATGGGAATGCATCATTACTGGTTAGTTTGCCTTTGCCCAATCCACATCAGTTATACACATTATGTACAGTAATTAGCCCCAATTACACAAACAGGTAGAGTGTAATACTGCAATGTCAAAAATAGTCTTTACAAGCTGTCTCGTTCATTTTCTTCCTTCTTTGTCCTCCTCCACTCCAGCATGCTCGGCCGAGACAGAGAAGGTCTGTCAGGTCTCTTCTGAAGAGCACCTGCAACCCTTTAAAGAGAAGATGGAGGGGTTTCTGAGCCAAGGTGAGTTTGTGAACACAAAGTACAGACAGGCAAGAAGTGAAGGTGCCCCAGTTGTAGTTACTTGACAAATGACTCAACCATCACTGAGGCCATTTTGGGTTGTGGCTGAGACAAATGGACCATTGATCAATGACAAAGGAAGCCATTTTGGTTCTTCAAGTAGTGAGAGTCAAGCTTCGAGACGGATCATTGATACCCCTTATCCTTGGTGCAACTAAAGTGTTGCTGCCCCAAAGATAAAGGCTAATGCCTCAGATATTTCACTGGGTTATGTTCAGTGTCAGAATACCTGACATGAGGAAGCCATCTTGGATCTGTGTTAGAGAATAGAGTGTAGAGATGGGCAGTTGATCATCATGCTAACCTTTGGTTAGACTGCACTGCATCTGTCCTGCCAAGACTGATGTCTCAGTTGCTCTTCTGGTTAATGTACAGTGTTTGGAAGAAAGATGTGCAGAGATCATCATTCTACCTGCTCAGACCTGCACCTTGTGACTATTTGCACTGACTCTCCGCACATCAAACCCTTACACACAAGCACACAAGCACATGCGCACACACACAGACACACGCATACACATACACATACACATACACATACACATACACATACACATACACATACACACACATAGACATATACACACACACACACTCACATACACACACACACACACACACACACACACACACACACACACACACACACACACACACACACACACACACACACACACACACACACACACACACACACACACACATAGACATAGACATATACACACACACTCACACACATTCAAGCACACGCACGCACACACAGACACACACGCACACACAGACACACACACACACACAGTCAATGCTGCTGTTCTATTATATACTATTTATTCAACTGAACGACCAAGTCACTTCCCACTTTATATTGTAAAGACAGTCATAATTGACATAGCACACTCATAATCTATGCTGTATATTGTATACATATCAGGTTATTGCAATGCATATTACCTTCTTATAACTTATTTTATTATTGTACTGCAATGTTGAGGGAGCTAGCATTTCACTGCACATTTTATACCTGATATAAACTGTGTACGTGACAAATACAGTTTGATTAGATTTTTATTTGAATCAACGCAGTTTCCATGGAGACCTTTGCTTACACCAGACTGCATTGAATAACTCAAGGCTATTGTTTCAGCTTTGTGCCTGTTATGATGAGCTGCAGCAGCACCTGTTAGCTGAGCCTTTGACCTCTGTCTGAAAGACATTTCAAGAGCAGACGTACTTCCAGGCCAAACATGAACACATAATGAGGGCTATAGGCAGGATTGGACCCTGACAGGTTAGATAGTGTAACTGTAATAGCAATCTGGTTTGTCCTTGTCTTCCTCCTGTTCTTCACCTCTTTTCTTTCTCTTTTTACTTTATGGCCTCTGGAAGAGCCTCCTCTCTCAACCTCACTCGTTTACTCTCTCGTTCTCTCCATTCCTCCCTCTGTCATATCAGGAAATCAAATAAACACTTGGAGGAAGCTGTTTACCCTGGGAACAGTTAAAACAGGGATGATGAATTAGCAGTGGAACGAGCGCTGATGATGAATCCACCTAGCGCTTTCCCTTTGTGATCGACCATGTTTGTTTTCATTTGACCACAGTGTGTTTGTTTATCACCCTCCCTCCCAGACCCTTTCAACAACCTCCTGTAAAAGAGTACCTTCACCCCTGCATCTCAGTCCTTTTAACTTACTTAACACTGAGGTAAAGCGTAGAAAATCTGTTTAAAAGAATGGAACTATGCTCATCATAACAGAGAAAATTAGGTTTGGTTTTCATGTCTATTAAAACATGTAGGATATCATTCTAGGCAGTTTTACATAGCAGGCTATTTCTAGCTAACTGTTCCCATTCTTCTTGTAATTCTGAGCTCACTGGCCCCTTCTCAAGTGATGTTGTATTCAAATGAGAGTTGGTAATCTATAACACATGCTCTTCTGCTATGTTGCTCACTGTCCTTGAGTCCAACTTTAAAGGAAGCCTGGATGAAAGCGTCTCTCTGAAATAAATATTGGGTTTTCCCTTTGATGCAAATGACGAGGTTGTCCTCAGAGAGAGGAATGTTCGGCGTAACACTGACATGTGACTTGGAAGGCTCCAGACTAAATCCACTGGTTGCCTCCACTGCGGCAAAAAAAAAAAGCAACAACAGCAATGTCTTATTTGTGTTATTTCTATAATTTCAGACCCCGGAGTTAAACAGTTTCTGGCTCCACAGTTTCCACCACTCTTGTTTATTTTCTGACCATGAAACTAACCACAGAATAACAGTGAAAGGGGACTCGTTGGAACGGCACTGTTTGGTCTAGCTCGATTTTCCCCGCTTGTTTCACAGATTCTCATGCATGCGATGCCTTTGATGGAGTCTCTGTGCCTCCGAACAGAACATTGGCCATGTGATTATCTGTTTCTGATGGAAATATTAAGATTACTAATATTGTCTGCGTGCTCTCTTTAGGGGACTGATTACTGCCTTGGTTACAAGGGTTGCCTACTCATACCATATCAGATAAGATTTATTCGGTGTTGTCCAGAATCTATTTTTAAACCTCTAGACAGGTACTTACGCTATCGTTTAAAAGTTTGGGGTCACTTAGAAATGTTGTTCTTTTTGAAAGTAAAGCTCATTTTTAAGTACATTAAAATAACATCAAATTGATCAGAAATACAGTGTAGACATTGCTAACGTTGTAAATGACTATTGTAGCTGGAAACGGCTGATTTTTAATGGAATATCTACATAGACGTACAGAGGCCCATTATCAGCAACTATCACTCCTGTGTTCCAATTGCATGTTGTGTTAGCTAATCCAAGTTTATCATTTTGAAAGGCTAATTGATCATCAGAAAACCCTTTTGAAATTATGTTAGCACAACTGAAAACTGTTGTTCTGATTAAAGAAACAATTAAACTGGCCTTCTTTACACTAGTTGAGTATCTGGAGCATATTTGTGGGTTCGATTACAGGCTCAAAATGGCCAGAAACAAATAACTTTCTTCTGAAACTCGTCAGTATGTTCTTGTTCTGAGAAATGAAAGCTATTCCATGCGAGAAATTGCCAAGAAACTGAAGATCTCGTTCAACGCTGTGTACTACAGTACTCCCTTCTCGGAACAGCACAAACTGGCTCTAACCAGAATAGAAAGAGGAGTGGGCGGCCCCGGTGCACAACTGAGCAAGAGGACAAGTAGATTCGAGAGTCTAGTTTGAGAAACAGATGCCTCACAAGTCCTCAACTGGCAGCTTCATTAAGCAGTACCCTCAAAACACCAGTCTCAACGTCAACAGTGAAGAGGTGACTCCGGGATGCTGGCCTTCTAGGCAGAGTTGCAAAGAAAAAGCCATATCTCAAACTGGCCAATAAAAATAAAAGATTAAGATGGGCAAAAGAACACAGACATTGGACAGAGGAAGGACATTTTTAAGTGACCCCAAACTTTTGAACGGTAGTGTACATATGTATAGAAGGCCTGTATTAACTCACCACATACAGTCCATGTTGTATGACATTTTGGATGGATTTAAAATGGATTCCATACTTCTTTGCTGATTATGTTATTCTGTTGCATTGATCTGATGACGTCCATCCTGTTCAGATTTCTGATTGGTTATTGATGAGCAATAGGAAGCAGATGTAGAAGAGAGGATCAGTATTAGAATGATTTAGTACAGGGAGCCGTGGACAAAAGTGATCGTCCCATTGGACATGTCAAGGTTTCTTAGATGTCGCTCTGGCTTCAATTACACGCAGTGATTTGATGTTCCCTCGATAAAGACAGGCCGAAGATCCATGCCAAGAAAGATTCCTACTACCCGTCTACTTTAGTGGATGTCTTGGAAGGCTATGAAGAGGCTATAGGTTTTAGGTTGCTATGGATTTGGAAGCTGCCCTTGAAGGCTACTGACAGCATGTCTTATATGGTATCTATCTACCATATAGGATTGTGTGTGAAAGCAATACAACTGGAGAAACACACAGATGAGATTGGCTAGGTTTGAACCTGGGTCGCATGCATGCCACAAGCCTGTTGTCAGTCCAAGAGCAAGCGTGGTTCACCAAACCACCTAAGGTACCTTTCACCTTCGCTTTGACATCCTCGTCTGCATACTACAAGACTGTGTTAACCCACTCAGCTAAAACGTTGGCCTATAGGCATTTTCTCAGGGAGCTAATGCAAGTCAGGTCTCAGACAGACTGGTTCACCAGAACACCTTGGTTACAGTATCACAGACTTCCTCAATATCTCAATGAAAATGAACTGTACTGTACATAAACATTTTTTTACAAGATGTTGATTCGTTGTACATTTGTAAGGCAACCAACTGCGATAGGATTGTGAGTTTGCTTAACACATAATTTATTTTGCAAACTCACTATCCTATTGCAGCTGGTTGCCTTACAATTGTACGTCGAATCAACATATTTGTTTATACAGGGTGGAAGAGAGAATTAGAGAGAGAATTATGAAAAAATCCTGTGTAAACTGTCTATACAGGGGAAACCCAGTCATTCTGCCTATATGAGAAATTGTATAAGCTACACTAGAATGGACAAAAGTATGTGGACATCGACCATCTCTTTCCAAAATCATGGGCATTAATATGGAGTTGCTATAACAACCTCCACTCTTCTGGGAAGGATTTCCACTAGATGCTTGAACATTGCTTCCATTCAGCCACAAGAGCATTAGTGAGGTCGGGCACTTGAAGTTGGGAAATTAGGCCTGACTCGCAGTTGGTGTTCCAATTCATCCCAAAGGTGTTCGATCGGGTTGAGGTCAGAGCTCTGTGCAGGCCAGTCAAGTTCTTCTACACCGACAAAACATTTATGTATGGACCTCGCTTCGTGCACGGGGGCATTGTCATGCTGAAACAGGAAAGGGCTTATCCCAAAATGTTGCAACAAAGTTGGAAGCACAGAATCGTCTAGAAAGTCATCATTGTATGCTGTAGCGTTAAGATTTCCCTTCACTGGAACTAAGCATACAAACAGGCCCAGACCATTATTCCTCCTCCACCAAACGTTACAGTTGGTACTATGTATTGGGGTAGGTAGCGTTCTCCTGGCATCCGCCAAACTCAGATTCATCCATCGGACTGCCAGATGGTGAAGTGTAATTTATCACTCCAGAGAACTGCTTCCACTGCTCCAGAGTCCAATGGCGGCGAGCGTTACACCACTCCAGCCGACGCTTTGCATTGCTCATGGTGATCTTAGGCTTGTGTGTGGCTGCTTGGCTATGGAAACCCATTTCATGAAGCTTCCAATGAACGGTACTTGTGGTGATGTTGCTTCCAGAGGCAGTTTAGAACTCTGTAGTGAGTGTTGCACCTGAGGACAGACGATGTTTATGCACTACACAGTTCAGCATTTGGCAATTCCGTTCTGTGAGCTTGTGTGGCCTACCATTTCGCGGCTGAGACATTGTTGATCCTAGACGTTTCAACTTTACAATAACAGCACTTACAGTTGACTAGCGGCTCGAGAAGGGCAGAAATTTGACAAACTGACTTGTTGGAAAGGTAACATCCTATGACCTTGCCACGTTGAAAGTCACTGAGCTCTTCAGTACAGGTCATTCTACTGCCAATGTTTGTCTATGGAGATTGCATGGCTGTGTGCTCAATTGTATACACCTGTCGGCAATGAGTGTGACTGAAATAGCAGAATCCACTCATTTGAATCCAGAATCCACTAATTTGTCCACATACTTTTGTAGCGTATTTATCAATACTAATAATTAAACCTTGTTTATGGCTTATGTGTAACCGGCCACATTGTTATCATCATCGCATTGTATCTTCATGTTGTCCATAGTAACTGAACTGGTAACTACAGTAGCTCATGGGATGGAGTGCCACATGTTTCTATAATGATCCATTACTGCTGAACTTTGCCTACTGTATTATGTTGTCCTGTTGAGTGGCTTATTATGCCTATATACTGACTATTTTTTCTCTCACAGCAAAAACTGATCTGGAGGCACAAGAAACACAACTAGAGAACACTCATAAGATGTAAGAATACACCTGATTATATTTTTTCAGCTGTTAGAGCTTCCGTATGATAACATTGTGACAATGATCATTTTGTAAGTACAGCTTACAAAATTATCAGCTAAGTTCACTCTTTACTGTCCTTCATCAATGTTTAGATCCCCAGGCTACATGGAACATGTACCTCTACCTATAGATGGCCTTTACTGCGGCTCCTGTGATAGACTGAAGACATCCAGTGTCTGGGTTGTTTATCCAAGCAGAGACAGAGTAGACAGTGTTGGCTCCAGGTTTCTGTTAACACTAGGCAGGAATGTGTTCCCTCCAAACTCCCGGGTATTGATCAAGCACAAAACCAGGGCATTTGTCACTTTCACGTGTGCTCTCTCTTCCTCTATTTATCTTTCTCTCCTGTTTGTCTCTCTCTTTCTCCCTTTATGTGTTTTTCTCTCTCTCACCCTTTCTTTAAGTGTTTGTCTCTCTCTCTCCCTTTGTGTTTGTCTCTCTCTCTCCCTTTCTTTGTGTTTGTATCTCTCTCTCCCTTTCTTTGTGTGTTTGTCTCTCTCTCTCCCTTTCTTTGTGTTTGTCTCTCTCTCTCCCTTTCTTTATGTGTTTGTCTCTCTCTCACCCTTTCTTTAAGTGTTTGTCTCTCTCTCGCTCCCTTTATGTGTTTGTCTCTCTCTCTCCCTTTCTTTAAGTGTTTGTCTCTCTCTCTCTCCCTTTGTGTTTGTCTCTCTCTCTCCCTTTCTTTGTGTTTGTCTCTCTCTCCCTTTGTGTTTGTCTCTCTCTCCCTTTATGTGTTTGTCTCTCTCTCCCCCTTTCTTTGTGTTTGTCTCTCTCTCTCCCTTTCTTTATGTGTTTGTCTCTCTCTCTCTCCCTTTGTGTTTGTATCTCTCTCTCTCCTCTTGTGTTTGTCTCTCTCTCTCCCTTTCTTTATGTGTTTGTCTCTCTCGCTCCCTTTCTTTAAGTGTTTGTCTCTCTCTCTCTCCCTTTATGTGTTTGTCTCTCTCTCCCTTTCTTTGTGTTTGTCTCTCTACTTTCTTTGTGTTTGTCTCTCTCTCCCTTTCTTTATGTGTGTGTCTCTCTCTCTCTCCCTTTATTTATGTGTTTGTCTCTCTCTCTCCCTTTGTGTTTGTCTCTCTCTCTCCCTTTCTTTGTGTTTGTCTCTCTCCCCCTTTCTTTGTGTTTGTCTCTCTCTCTCCCTTTGTGTTTGTCTCTCTCTCCCTTTCTTTGTGTTTGCCTCTCTCTCTCCCTTTGTGTTTGTCTCTCTCTCCCTTTCTTTATGTGTTTGTCTCTCTCTCTCCCTTTCTTTGTGTTTGTCTCTCTCCCTTTATGTGTTTGTCTCTCTCTCTCCCTTTCTTTGTGTTTATCTCTCTCTCCCTGTCTTTGTGTTTGTCTCTCTCTCTCCCTTTCTTTGTGTTTGTCTCTCTCTCCCTTTCTTTATGTGTTTGTCTCTCTCTCTCCCTTTCTTTATGTGTTTGTCTCTCTCTCTCTCCCTTTGTGTTTGTATCTCTCTCTCTCCCGTTGTGTTTGTCTCTCTCTCTCCCTTTATGTGTCTGTCTCTCTCTCTCTCCCTTAATGTGTTTGTCTCTCTCTCTCTCTCCCTTTATGTGTTTGTCTCTCTCTCTCCCTTTCTTTATGTGTTTGTCTCTCTCGCTCCCTTTCTTTATGTGTTTGTCTCTCTCTCTCTCTCCCTTTATGTGTTTGTCTCTCTCTCCCTTTCTTTGTGTTTGTCGCTCTCTCTCCCTTTATGTGTTTGTCTCTCTCTCTACATTCTTTGTGTTTGTCTCTCTCTCTCCCTTTCTTTATGTGTGTGTCTCTCTCTCCCTTTCTTTGTGTTTGTCTCTCTCTCTCTCCCTTTATTTATGTGTTTGTCTCTCTCTCTCTCCCTTTGTGTTTGTCTCTCTCTCTCCCTTTCTTTGTGTTTGTCTCTCTCCCCCTTTCTTTGTGTTTGTCTCTCTCTCTCCCTTTCGTTGTGTTTGTCTCTCTCTCTCCCTTTATGTGTTTGTCTCTCTCCCTTTCTTTGTGTTTGTCTCTCTCTCTCCCTTTGTGTTTGTCTCTCTCTCCCTTTATGTGTTTGTCTCTCTCTCTCCCTTTCTTTGTGTTTGTCTCTCTCCCTTTATGTGTTTGTCTCTCTCACTCCCTTTCTTTGTGTTTGTCTCTCTCTCCCTTTCTTTGTGTTTGTCTCTCTCTCTCCCTTTCTTTGTGTTTGTCTCTCTCTCTCCCTTTGTGTTTGTCTCTCTCTCTCTCCCTTTGTGTTTGTCTCTCTCTCCCTTTCTTTGTGTTTGTCTCTCTCCCCTTTCTTTATGTGTTTGTCTCTCTCTCTCTCCCTTTCTTTGTGTTTGTCTCTCTCTCTCCCTTTATGTGTTTGTCTCTCTCTCCCTTTGTTTGTCTTTGTCTCTCTCTCTCTCCCTTTCTTTGTGTTTGTCTCTCTCTCTCCCTTTGTGTGTTTGTCTCTCTCTTTCTCCCTTTGTGTTTGTCTCTCTCTCTCCATTTCTTTATGTGTTTGTCTCTCTCCCTATATGTGTTTGTCTCTCTCTCTCCCTTTCTTTGTGTTTGTCTCTCCCTCCCTGTCTTTGTGTTTGTCTCTCTCTCTCCCTTTCTTTGTGTTTGTCTCTCTCTCTCCCTTTCTTTATGTGTTTGTCTCTCTCTCTCCCTTTCTTTATGTGTTTGTCTCTCTCTCTCTCCCTTTGTGTTTGTATCTCTCTCTCTCCCTTTGTGTTTGTCTCTCTCTCTCCCTTTCTTTATGTCTGTCTCTCTCGCTCCCTTTCTTTGTGTTTGTCTCTCTCTCTCTCCCTTTGTGTTTGTCTCTCTCTCCATTTCTTTGTGTTTGTCTCTCTCCCCCTTTCTTTGTGTTTGTCTCTCTCTCTCCCTTTCTTTGTGGTTGTCTCTCTCTCTCCCTTTATGTGTTTGTCTCTCTCTCTCCCTTTGTGTTTGTCTCTCTCACCCTTTCTTTATGTGTTTGTCTCTCTCTCTCCCTTTCTTTGTGTTTGTCTCTCTCCCTTTATGTGTTTGTCTCTCTCTCTCCCTTTCTTTGTGTTTGTCTCTCTCTCCCTTTCTTTGTGTTTGTCTCTCTCTCTCCCTTTCTTTGTGTTTGTCTCTCTCCCCCTTTCTTTGTGTTTGTCTCTCTCTCTCCCTTTCTTTGTGTTTGTCTCTCTCTCTCCCTTTATGTTTGTCTCTCTCTCCTTTTCTTTGTGTTTGTCTCTCTCTCTCTCCCTTTGTGTTTGTCTCTCTCTCCCTTTCTTTATGTGTTTGTCTCTCTCTCTCCCTTTCTTTGTGTTTGTCTCTCTCCCTTTATGTGTTTGTCTCTCTCTCTCCTTTTCTTTGTGTTTGTCTCTCTCTCCCTTTCTTTGTGTTTGTCTCTCTCTCTCCCTTTCTTTGTGTTTGTCTCTCTCTCTCCCTTTATGTGTTTGTCTCTCTCTCTCTCCCTTTGTGTTTGTCTCTCTCTCCCTTTCTTTGTGTTTGTCTCTCTCCCCCTTTCTTTATGTGTTTGTCTCTCTCTCTCCCTTTCTTTGTGTTTGTCTCTCTCTCTCCCTTTATGTGTTTGTCTCTCTCTCCCTTTGTTTGTCTTTGTCTCTCTCTCTCTCCCTTTCTTTGTGTTTGTCTCTCTCTCTCCCTTTGTGTGTTTGTCTCTCTCTCTCTCCCTTTGTGTTTGTCTCTCTCTCCCTTTCTTTATGTGTTTGTCTCTCTCTCTCCCTTTCTTTGTGTTTGTCTCTCTCTCCCTGTCTTTGTGTTTGTCTCTCTCTCTCCCTTTCTTTGTGTTTGTCTCTTTTGTGTTTGTCTCTCTCTCTCCCTTTCTTTGTGTGTTTGTCTCTCTCTCTCTCCCTTTATGTGTTTGTCTCTCCCTCCCTTTGTGTTTGTCTCTCTCTCCCTTTATGTGTTTGTCTCTCTCTCCCTTTGTGTTTGTCTCTCTCTCTCCCTTTCTTCATGCGTTTGTCTCTCTCTCCCTTTCTTTGTGTTTGTCTCTCTCTCTCCCTTTGTGTGTTTGTCTCTCTCTCTCTCCCTTTGTGTTTGTCTCTCTCTCCCTTTCTTTATGTGTTTGTCTCTCTCTCTCCCTTTCTTTGTGTTTGTCTCTCTCCCTTTATGTGTTTGTCTCTCTCTCCCCCTTTCTTTGTGTTTGTCTCTCTCTCCCTTTCTTTGTGTTTGTCTCTCTCTCTCCCTTTCTTTGTGTTTGTCTCTCTCTCTCCCTTTATGTGTCTCTCTCTCTCTCCCTTTATGTGTTTGTCTCTCTCTCTCCCTTTGTGTTTGTCTCTCTCTCCCTTTCTTTATGTGTTTGTCTCCCTCTCCCTTTATGTGTTTGTCTCTCTCTCTCCCTTTATGTGTTTGTCTCTCTCTCCCTTTCTTTGTGTTTGTCTCTCTCTCTCCCTTTCTTTGTGTTGTCTCTCTCTCTCCCTTTCTTTGTGTTGTCTCTATCTCTCCCTTTCTTTATGTGTTTGTCTCTCTCTCTCTCCCTTTCTTTGTGTTTGTCTCTCTCTCTCCCTTTCTTTGTATTTGTCTCTCTCTCTCCCTTTCTTTGTGTTTGTCTCTCTCTCTCCCTTTATGTGTCTGTCTCTCTCTCTCTCCCTTTATGTGTTTGTCTCTCTCTCCCTTTATGTGTTTGTCTCTCTCTCCCTTTCTTTATGTATTTGTCTCTCTCCCTCTCTATGTGTTTGTCTCTCTCTCTCCCTTTCTTCGTGTTTGTCTCTCTCTCTCCCTTCATGTGTTTGTCTCTCTCTCTCCCTTTCTTTATGTGTTTGTCTCTCTCTCTCTCCCTTTCTTTATGTGTTTGTCTCTCTCTCTCTCCCTTTGTGTTTGTCTCTCTCTCTCCCTTTCTTTGTGTTTGTCTCTCTCTCTCCCTTTCTTTGTGTTTGTCTCTCTCTCCCTTTCTTTATGTGTTTGTCTCTCTCCCTTTCTTCATGTGTGTGTCTCTCTCTCTCCCTTTCTTTATGTGTTTGTCTCTCTCTCTCCCTTTCTTTGTGTTTGTCTCTCTCTCTCCCTTTCTTTGTGTTTGTCTCTCTCTCACCCTTTCTTTGTGTTTGTCTCTCTCTCTTAATTTCTTTGTGTTTGTCTCTCTCTCCTTTTCTTTATGTGTTTGTCTCTCTCTCTCCCTTTCTTTATGTGTGTGTCTCTCTCTCTCTCCCTTTATGTTTGTCGCTCTCTCTCCCTTTCTTTGTGTTTGTCTCTCTCTCTCCCTTTCTTTGTGTTTGTCTCTCTCTCTCCCTTTATGTGTCTCTCTCTCTCTCCCTTTATGTGTTTGTCTCTCTCTCTCCCTTTGTGTTTGTCTCTCTCTCCCTTTCTTTATGTGTTTGTTTCTCTCTCCCTTTCTTTGTGTTTGTCTCTCTCCCTTTATGTGTTTGTCTCCCTCTCCCTTTATGTGTTTGTCTCTCTCTCTCCCTTTATGTGTTTGTCTCTCTCTCCCTTTCTTTGTGTTTGTCTCTCTCTCTCCCTTTCTTTGTGTTGTCTCTCTCTCTCTCCCTTTCTTTGTGTTGTCTCTATCTCTCCCTTTCTTTGTGTGTTTTGTCTCTCTCTCTCTCCCTTTCTTTATGTGTTTGTCTCTCTCTCTCCCTTTCTTTGTGTTTGTCTCTCTCTCTCTCCTTTCTTTGTGTTTGTCTCTCTCTCTCCTTTCTTTGTGTTTGTCTCTCTCTCTCCTTTCTTTATGTGTTTGTCTCTCTCTCCCTTTTGTGTTTGTCTCTCTCTCCCTTTATGTGTTTGTCTCTCTCTCTCTCTCTCTCTCCCTTTCTTTATGTGTTTGTCTCTCTCTCCCTTTCTTTGTGTTTGTCTCTCTCTCTCCCTTTATGTGTTTGTCTCTCTCTCCCTTTATGTGTTTGTCTCTCTCTCTCCCTTTCTTTTGTATTTGTCTCTCTCCCTCTCTATGTGTTTGTCTCTCTCTCTCCCTTTCTTCGTGTTTGTCTCTCTCTCTCCCTTCTTGTGTTTGTCTCTCTCTCTCCCTTTCTTTATGTGTTTGTCTCTCTCTCTCTCCCTTTCTTTATGTGTTTTCTCTCTCTCTCCTTTCTTTGTGTTTGTCTCTCTCCCTTTCTTTATGTGTTTGTCTCTCTCTCCCTTTCTTTGTGTTTGTCTCTCTCTCTCCCTTTCTTTGTGTTTGTCTCTCTCTCTCCCTTATGTGTTTGTCTCTCTCTCCCTTTGTGTTTGTCTCTCTCTCCCTTTCTTGTGTTTGTCTCTCTCTCCCTTTCTTTGTGTTTTGTCTCTCTCCCTTTCTTTGTGTTTGTCTCTCTCTCTCCCTTCTTTTTGTGTTTGTCTCTCTCTCCCTTTCTTTTGTTTGTCTCTCTCTCTCCCTTTCTTTGTTTTGTCTCTCTCTCTCCCTTTCTTTGTGTTTTCTCTCTCTCTCCCTTTATGTTTGTCTCTCTCTCTCCTTTTTGTGTTTGTCTCTCTCTCTCCTTTCTTTGTGTTTGTCTCTCTCTCCCTTTCTTTTGTGTTTGTTTCTCTCTCCCTTTCTTTTGTGTTTGTCTCTCTCCCTTTATGTGTTTGTCTCCTCTCTCCTTTATGTGTTTGTCTCTCTCTCTCCCTTTCTTTGTGTTTGTCTCTCTCTCTCCCTTTCTTTGTGTTTGTCTCTCTCTCTCCCTTTGTGTTTGTCTCTCTCTCCCTTTATGTGTTTGTCTCTCCCTCCCTTTGTGTTTGTCTCTCTCTCCCTTTCTTTATGTGTTTGTCTCTCTCTCTCCCTTTCTTTATGTGTTTGTCTCTCTCTCTCTCCCTTTCTTTGTGTGTTTGTCTCTCTCTCTCCCTTTCTTTGGAATGTTCTGTGTAGATTGATAATATCACTTTATGTTATTGAGTTAGGAAAGAATGTGATTGTGCCAGCTAATACATTCTAGTATTTCTTTGTGTTCTGAAATGCCCAGTCACCTTTACTTAGCATACTTCCATATCAAGTGTTTTTCTGAAATGCTCTTATTTTTTCAAGATTAACTTTCACATTTCACATATTTATTATAAGCCTACAGGTTTCACAATAACTTAGTGTTTCTGTAATCTACTATTGTAATTTGTGTATTTTGGGTTTGATGTAATGTTTTTGTTCTCTCTATCCTCAGTTTTTTGGAGCTGAGCATGTTCTTTTCAGTCAAGGCCAAGGCGGGCGAGAAGGAAGTCTCTCCCAACACGCTGTTTTCTGTGTGGCATGAGTTCTCCACTGATTTCAAAGATCTTTGGAAGAAGGAAAACAAACTGAGGTTACAGGAACGGTAAGGATTGGTGCAAGCAGTGTTTTGCAGTTCTTTTATGTGTATTGAGTCCATCCTATTCAATGAATGCCACTCTTTGCTGGGTCTTTCTTTGGGGAGGGTTGTACAATATATGTTCTGAACTTCTACAGACCTACCACAGGTCGACTGTACGGTACATGTCAAATCTACATGTCTACTTTTACTACTATAGTGCCTTCGGAAAGTATTCAGAGCTTTGACTTTTTCCACATTTTATTACGTTACAGCCTTATTCTAAAATGGATTAAAGAAAAAGAGCAATCTACACACAATACACCATAATGACAAAGCAAAAACTAGCTTTTAGAAATGTTTGCACATTTATTAAAATATATATATTTACCCTTTGCTATTAGACTCGAAATTGAGCTCAGGTGCATCCTGTTTCCATTGAGATGTTTCTACAACTTGATGGGAGTCCACCTGTGGTAAATTCAATTGATTGGACATGATTTGGAAAGAGACCGACCTGTCTATATAAGGTCCCACAGTTGACAGTGCATGTCAGAGCAAAAACCAAGCCATGAGGTCAATGGAATTGTCCATAGAGCGCCGAGACAGGATTGTTTATTTGTATTGTATTTATAATGGATGCTACAAGCTGAGCACACCTGTATTTCACGAGTTTCTCCCATTAGTCTCTGCAGATTCTCTCAAGTTCTATCAGGTTGGATGGGGGCATGTCTGCAGCATTGAAGGTCACCAAGAACACAGCGGCCTCCATCATTCTTAAATGTAAGACGTTTGGAACCACCAAGGCTCTTCCTAGAGCTGGCCGCCCGGTCAAACTCATAAATCGGGGAGAAGGGATTTGGTCAGGGAGATGATCAAGAACCCAATGGTCACTCTGACAGAGCTCTAGAGTTCCTCTTTTGAGATGGGAGAACCTTCCCGAAGGATAACCATCTCTGCAGCACTCCACCAATCAGGCCTTTATGGTAGAGTGGCCAGATGGAAGCCACTCCTCAGTAAAAGGCACATAACAGCCCGCTTGGAGTTTGCCAAAAGGCACCTAAAGACTCTCAGACCATGAGATGACAAGATTCTCTGGTTTGATGAAACCAAGATTGAACTCTTTGGCCTGAATGCCAAGCGTTACGTCTCGAGGAAACCTGGCACCATCCCTACGGTGAAGCATGGTGGTAGCAGCATCATGCTGTGGGGATGTTTTTCAGCGGCAGGGACAGGGAGACTAGTCAAGATCGAGGGAAATATACAGAGAGATCCTTGATGAAAACCTGCTCCAAAGCGCTCAGGACATCAGACTGGGCGAAGGTTCACATTCCAAAAGGACAACGACCCCAAGCACACAGACAAGACAATTCAGGAGTGACTTCTCGACAAGTTTCTGAATGTCCTTGAGTGGCCCAACCAGAGCATAGGCTTGAATCCGATCGAACATCTGAGGAGAAACCTGAGAATAGCTGTGAAGCAACGCTCCCCGTCCAACCTGACAGAGCTTGAGAGGATCTGCAGAGAATAATGGGAGAACTCCCCAAATACAGGTGTGCCAAGCTTGTAGCATCATACCCAAGAAGACTCGATTCTATAATCGCTGCCACAGGTGCTTCAACAAAGTACTGAGTAAAGGGTCTGAAAACGTATAACTTATGCCATATTTCAGTTTTTCACTTTTAATAAATTAGCAAACATTTCTAAAAACCTATTTTTGCTTTGACATTATGGGGTATTGTGTGTAGATTAATGACAAAAAACGATTTAATCAATTTTAGAAAAGGTCTGAATACTTTTCCCGAAGGCACTGTATATCTCCCTGGAACACAAGGAACCTACTGTTTCACATTCACCTTCAAGCACACCAAGCACATTACCTTGACAAGCCATGTGAAGCCATCTGTCGGCTTAATGTGAGAATAAAGCACCTTGACTGAGGTCAAATGTCGTGCACCTTGAGCTCTTCGACTCCCCTTGAAACAATAGAGAATGCTGTGTGTTGTAACAACCAAGGATGCTGAAGCAACCGAACACCATTAATCCCAGAATGCAGTACATGTTTTATGTAATAATCTCGTAGAAGGGAAATGTATCAGACAAACTTACATTTTGCTTCATATAGATATACTCATATTTCTATTGAACCTACCCTGTGAGGTAAATATCAAGCAGAAAGTCAGGATTTGCCATAGATGAGTGTTGAATCTTCAGTGTTGGAATGAATGATCCCCAAACATGAGTTTTCAATAGCATGCATCACATGTTCACTATTAGATCCTATCAGAGTCATTCAAATTCATAGACAAGATAAGAAAGAGAAGAGTTGAAACGACCCAGATCGGTTTCATAACCCCAATAATGAAAAGAACACATGAGCGATTCTGTTAGCTTCCAGTGGTTTGATGGTTTTGGAGATAACATTTGAAAAGTCAACAAATGCTAATTGTTTCGTTCTGCTGGATGTAGATTACATTGTGATATGTACTTGTAAAAATAAAAAGTAATGTCTTGTGTTTTGTTAATTTGCGGGAAATGATTCAAACAAAGTTGTAATCATTACCTATTTGGCCTACCACCATCTAGACAATTGGGAAATGTAGAGCCCCCCCGCCCAACCTGACTTACTACAAAGGCATACCAAATTTGGACAAACACGCACACATGTGAATGTACTGGTCTAGAATATTATTTTTTATTTTTTTACACAGTGTGCAGTGTTGAGAGTCAGGCCACTGAATGGTTTAAACCTGTCTCTATCATCACAGTGGATCAGAAATGGGCTTCTTAAAACATTGGAACTGGTCACCCATAACTTTCTCCTGTATAAACAGCAGAGACCCAAACCTTGCCTGGAAAACCTCACTGCTGAGTTGCCTGACCTTTTACTACTGCAAACATACCTTATCTCCATTTCTAGGAGAAGGTACATTTCAAATGCAAGCGTGTGTGTATATTACAAATGCATGGCTGAAACTAGTGGTGTCTTTTCAGACTGAAAACGGCAGAGGAGGTTTTCAAACAAGCCAGAGAGAAGGTCTCGTACAGCGTCAAACCCAAACAGTCCTCTGGAATAGTGAGTTTTCTTTAAGTCTCTTTTTCCTTCTTCCTAAACCATTTTCTCCTAACCGCTTTCTGTATATCTTCTGTCTCTTTATTCCCCATAAAATACAGATGTAGGAACTTAATTTGACCTTTACTGTCACAGAAAATAATCATGCAGCAATAGGATTTTAATGAATAGTCGATTTATGTAAATCACGAAGCTCATCTGCATGGAAAATTCTCAACAACAAAGGAGTGATCAAATTAAGATCCTACAACTGTATTTTCCCCCTTCTCACTCCTAGTTTTTAAAATCTCTGTAGAAATCCCCCCTCCACCCCCGTTACCACTTTATTTTAGTGTCAAAATGCGGGGGTGAATTCATTTATGTGCCCCATTGTAATGTCTGAAACTCACTTCCATCTGTTTTTATTCCACAGAAAGCCAAACTCGGTCAGAAGATCTGAGCCAATGGACTGGAGAAGTCTTACCCAGGAAAAGTTTGCACAAGTGAGATCAACACAATCTGAAATGTCTTTTTAGCTATTGTATTTAAAAATATGTTATGATTCTTTTCTTTTTTTAATAGTTTATTTCTGTCATCCAACTGGTTATACATGTAAGTATGCCCAACATACTTGTTGGAAAGTTTGATATAAACCCTGTACCATGCTTTGGCGCTATCTGTCAATGAGAGATTTCTCCCAAGTCCAAAGTAAGTATTGTAGAATTAATTAAACAGTTCATTATTTTTGGACAGATGCCATTTTAATGAGAAATGCATCGTTTTACAGTGCGACACACATGTTCTGGTATCCAGCCTATCCCCTGTAGCATTTGATAGAAGACACCAGTTAAGACAATCATGTTTCAATAAGCCATTTCTATCCATCCCTGCACTGCCTTCCAGTATAAAAAGGAGAACAAGAGTGAGCTTGTATATATATTTGCTTACCAGACAGCAAGTCAAGTGCCTTTATAGCACACTGAGCTAGTTAATGACAAATGAGCCAATTCAATTAATCTACATTACAACCTGTATGGAAACCAGACCTGCTTAGTGAAAACTTACATTGTGACAATAATCAGTTTATCATACACTGTAGTTTCATAGAAGGATGATACGTGATGTACAGTTGTAGTTTATGCAATAAATCATGAACTTAACCATGACTTGAGTTTAGCTGCTAAGGTATTTAGTACCAAGGTATTTAGTAGGTCATGAGGATTTCACATCATCCTCTATTGTTTGTTATTATGGAACCATAGCTACATATTGAAATAATATTACAACTTAAAAAAATAACCTTATCCACATTACATGTAAAATGATATGCAATCTGTATGTGACATATCCTGTATGATTTGTATGTTTGAATTGTTTTCCTGTTCTATGTTCTGTATGAGCCTTGTAGAGCTGTTGGTGACTGTGTCCCCATTTGCGATAACGCCTTTGTTCCTGATAAAATACTATTTATTGAAGATGAATCATCCTGAAAGTCTTTATCTGAATAGTTGTCGAACCTATTCTTCTCAAACATCATTAGTCAACTATATCCTTTATTGCCACAACATTTGCATTCAGACCACACAGATGTTTCACATGAAATAGATTTTATATATATTTATAGCTACTTATCCTTTGACATATACATATATATTTATAGTACAACAGTTATACATAAAATAGTAATATCATTTCTTTACTGGCTAGCTTGATATTTGTGTCAATTATTTCACAGGTGGCTCTTAAATCCACAGGCAGATACTTAGACAGACTAGGTTATTTTTTCTCAGTCTGAAGCCCTATTTCTCAGTCTGAAGCCTCAGTTCCCCCAGGTAAGCCCAGTCCACAGCATGCCATAGGCAGCTTAAGAGCTCCACTTTCAGTCTAGAACTTGGTGCTGTGCTTATGATTTTATATGTTCCAAATGTCCAAGGACCCAGTTGTTTAATATGACTGACTGTGTTGAACTGAAACATGTATGTGCTTCAGTTGGTGTTGTGCAATGCATCCATTTATGTCTGCAATTTGTAGTTTTACCACAGCTGTCCATGTAGTCAACGGGCTAATAGATGGGCCACTCTGTACTACCAGTACCTGTAGGGTTCATTTTGTGTGACCAGTAGACCTGTGTACAAAGTGATAATGCAGCATAGTCCAATATAGGGGAGAGGTACTACTAGCTTGTCCCCTGTCATGTCTACGGTATTCATGTTCATGTTAACGTTCACTTTCACAGTCACATTAGTGTCCATGGTGACTGTCATGGTCTGGTTCCAAAGAATTCTTCACAGTTTTCCGTTACCACTCACATCCACCGACATACAGCGACACTGTTTGACACGCTGCACCTTGCGATGGCGGAAGGCTGGTTGCAGCCCTGGACAGTCCAGCTGCACAGTGAGCTGGGTGATGCGGTGCGGCCTGCAGAAGGAACAGGACTGGAAGGGCTCTTGGGCCTTGTTGAGGTTCTTCCGGCCGGACCCCAGGCCTCGATTTGAGCTAGGGCTCATGTGGCGGGGGATGTAGAAGGAGTTACACTGGCCATAGCAGAAGCGGTTGACCACCGTACGACTCCGACAGCCCTCCTCGCTCACTGTCTGGCGGAGGGGTTGTGTCTTGCACCAGTCACGTCGGAGGTACCGGCGCTCCGTGACCACCAGGGCCTCCCGACTTGACGAAAGGACTTCGGGTTTCCGCGGCAGCAGGCGCTGACGCTCCGACAGGTTGCCTTTGGACTTGAAAAGTGAGGGGATGGAGCCCTGGGGGCGGGGCTTCCTGGTGTCTGTGGCAACGCAGAGCACCCCAGCCAGTAGGACCGGGAGAGTGATTCTCCAAAACATTCTGGGGAAAATTAGACAGAAAGGTTAGTTTCAGTGCTACAAAACTAAGATTGAGCCTTGTACATAAACAGTGACTATACTGTGACTAGAATGTATTGGTTTAAGCGAGGTTGAGTCTGCTGGGTATGTCTCAATCTACTGGGTATGTCTCAATCTACTGGGTATGTCTCAATCCTTGAAGTTATTCCAGTGTAACAGCATTCCGTCTGTGTGTGTATGCTTTGGTGTTTAGCCTATGTATGTGTGTGAATGTTCACATGTCACATTGAACTTCCCCCTCCTCTTCACTCTGCCCTTTAAGGCATCATTGAGTTAATCAATCGATCATCTTGTCAACGTCTGTGTCAATACTTATATTTGCTTTCTTCTCAGCTACAGAACTCTTCCAAAAATAAACATGTCTTGCCATCAAAGGAAACCCTTAAACACCCATAACGAGAAAAGGAAGTTGATTTTATTGGTCTCGTCGCCGGGTAAAATAATTAGGGCTTTGCTTACTCTAGTCATGAACTATGCCGCAGATATGTAAACATGCATTAGCAGGCCCATCTGAATGTTATTAGGGGAGGAGAAGAGTACCCTGTGGGTCTCCATTCCCACTCTGTGACCAAGCCCTAAGCCCTATGAGCACTATAAACTGCTCTGTCTGTGTCTCTCTCCACACTGCCGACTGGCAGATGTGAGACCGAGATGAAACTCTCCATAAACACACATAAACACATGCCTAAACGCTCACACACACATACAATTCACAATGTAATCCAAAAATAAAGTTATTTAGAATTTGTCTTTCTGATTTTTACTGGTAAAAGGAAGTATGATTTAAGTTGAATACCTTTGTTGGGAAAGAAAATGACTGGTATGTATCTGTATTAATGCCAGTACAATTTGTCAGTCACTCAAAAATCTTTGCAACAGATGTTGTTCTTGAATTGCATATACAGTATAAAGTAAGAATTCTGAATGCGGACCAAAAGCCCTCCAAAGCCATTGGCTGCCCCAATTCCCTGAAAGACGTCTTTGCTGTGCAAATTGTGCATCCCTTCTCCATTTCCTGGACGTGGGACAACACAATTGGACCTGGGACAATGACTTTATCATGATCTACTTTGGGTTTCTGTCTCTGTTTAGTTTCTGCTCTTGACCCTGGGTCATGGCGCTCTGCCCTGTTAACCTCTCTGTCTCAATGAAACTGTCCCAATGTTCACAGTAATCTATTGGGCAGCTGTGTCTATGACCAGAAGGTAATGAAGTATAGAACAGCCGAGCCAGGAACCATGAGGATGGTGGAGAGCTAGGTACTGGTATACCCAGGAACCATGAGGATGGTGGAGGGCTAGGTACTGGTATACCCAGGAACCATGAGGATGGTGGAAGGCTAGGTACTGGAATACCCAGGAACCCTGAGGATGGTGGAGGGCTAGGTACTGGTATACCCAGGAACCATGAGGATAGTGGAGGGCTAGGTACTGGTATACCCAGGAACCATGAGGATGGTGGAGGGCTAGGTACTGGTATACCCAGGAACCATGAGGATGGTGGAGGGCTAGGTACTGGTATACCCAGGAACCATGAGGATGGTGGAGAGCTAGGTACTGGTATACCCAGGAACCATGAGGATGGTGGAAAGCTAGGTACTGGTATACCCAGGAACCATGAGGATAGTGGAGGGCTAGGTACTGGTATACCCAGGAACCACGAGGATGGTGGAAGGCTAGGTACTGGAATACCCAGGAACCATGAGGATGGTGGAAGGCTAGGTACTGGTATACCCAGGAACCATGAGGATGGTGGAGAGCTAGGTACTGGTATACCCAGGAACCATGAGGATGGTGGAGGGCTAGGTACTGGTATACCCAGGAACCATGAGGATGGTGGAGGGCTAGGTACTGGTATACCCAGGAACCATGAGGATGGTGGAGGGCTAGGTACTGGTATACCCAGGAACCATGAGGATGGTGGAGGGCTAGGTACTGGTATACCCAGGAACCATGAGGATGGTGGAGGGCTAGGCACTGGTATACCCAGGAACCATGAGGATGGTGGAGGGCTAGGTACTGGTATACCCAGGAACCATGAGGATGGTGGAGGGCTAGGTACTGGAATACCCAGGAACCCTGAGGATGGTGGAGGGCTAGGTACTGGAATACCCAGGAACCATGAGGATGGTGGAGGGCTAGGTACTGGTATACCCAGGAACCATGAGGATGGTGGAGGGCTAGGTACTGGTATACCCAGGAACCATGAGGATGGTGGAGGGCTAGGTACTGGAATACCCAGGAACCATGAGGATAGTGGAGGGCTAGGTACTGGTATACCCAGGAACCATGAGGATGGTGGAGGGTTTAGAGGAGTGGACTGAATGGATGGTGGATGATGGTGGTCATGAGAAGGACAAGGGGGAGATAAACTTCACCTCTTCAGTGTCTTCCAGAGCAACTGATGTGTGATAAGAATGTTTACATAATTCATGCATTGATGTCAGTAGGAGATTTCTGTGAAAGTTCAAGTTACGCACGACTAAGTCTGGCTCAACTCTATCATAAGGACACATCTCTTACACACACACACACACACACACACACACACACACACTTGACCACACGGGGTCAAATGTAATGATGATGTTTCCTTCTGTCCCCACTGCATGTCAATGTCATGACCCTCCTCCATCATTCAATGATCTACTCACCAGTTAAACAAATGCTTTTGTCCCTAAAAACATCCAGTGACTACTGATCAGAATGGATGCACTCAATCCAACACAGTGGGCTTCCTGCAAAGTTTTTCCTCTTCATTAGTTAAGACGACTAGCCCAGGTCTGGTGAGTTTAAAGGCCCTAGGGTTTGGAGGGATATCCTGACTGTGTACACAGCAGATGACAGATATGTTATACAGTCAGTGCTTCAGTCCTTCTCCACTTCCAAACTTTGCCTAAGTATGATACAGATGACCCTGCCAGCTATCGTCATCAATCTCACAGCAAGACAAATTGCGGTTTGGAGGTTGGGTGGGGAAGTGGGGGGATAATGATAGTGTACAGAGAGACTGTTGGAAAACAAAACAAACTCTTTAGCCCTGACTTTACTGCTTGCAGCCCCCCTCATCCACCCCCCTGACTCTCTCTCTCACCAATCATCATGGAGTCTGAGCCGGAGGGAGACTGTGGTTTTTGTATTATCGGTGAGACAGAGCTGAACTGGACCATGCTATCTGTCCACTTACAGGGCCACTGCATGTTATATCACAACCACAAATACCAGGCTCTATACGCTTGAATGAACCGTCTCAGACCTCAGGTCTACAAATAATGGACTCCAAAAACAGAACTGGGATAGCCATCTCCCAGAGTAAGAATTGCCAATGGCAACTTGAGCTTTACTGACCGCAGTGGGCGGCTACACTTGGATGAACTTTCCGTCTGTACCAAAGTACCAGAGCCTCTATCGTAGCAGATCAACCATTTTAGGTCAAGGGTTCTTCAATAATGCAATCTGCTAATTATTCAGTCAATAAGCTCAAAGCAGTACCTTCCACATGGGCCCTGAGATAAAGTGTTAGCAATGACAAGAACAGGATAACTGACGTCAATTATTGTATTCAATTCAACAGGCCAAAGCTCACACACAGAAAACAAAACTCTGTGTTTTTACATGAAGGCAATTACATTGGACTTCATTATCTCCATGTGTGGCTTGCATTTCCCCAAACTGGCCTCTTCTGGCTCATTAACTGTGAAAATGTGCATTTTGAGGAGCTTGGGTTGAATGTGTTCAACGCCAACATGCCCCTGAGCTGTTTGGACAGCCATTTGTCACCACAATCCATTTTCATAATTACTGCCAGCTGAGAGATGCTCTACTGGTCTCCAAGTCTCCAGCAGTTAGGAGAGGCACTTTGCTCTCCATCCCCCTAGGTATTAGTAGAGATATTTACCCCGCACTTAACAGTAGACACACAGAGTGAGAGCAACATATTGTAGAGAATGACCAGGCAGGGAAGTATACCCGGCTTGCTGGCCTGAAAGACTAACTCCCTACACATCGCACCAATAGGGTTAACTCACATGGTGGGAATTGTAACATGGCTCATATAGGACCCGATTCTAATTTAGGAAATTACACCTTTCTTACGCACGCCTTTCCTACCCACTTCTCACCAGCTGGTATTACCTTATGAAATTGAGTAACGGGTTTTGCAGGCGTTGTTCCCTTGCGCGCAAATGTAATTCAACCGCTGAAAACACTCCCAAGTGCTTGCCAACACATTTTCTCTAGGAGTTTTCATTCAATAGGGTTTTCATTACATTTATCGTAATCCATTCCTTTAAATACTGTGTATGTTTAATTAGGTACACAGTATTTCTGCCACCTCTGGTCTCTTGGCCCTCCCAACCCTAAGGGAGGGCAGCTTCCGCTCAGCCCAGTCAAAGCTCTTCTCTGTCCTGGTACCTCAATGGTGGAACTAGCTTCCACGTTAAGCTAGGACAGCAGAGTCCCTGCCCATCTTCCGAAAGCACCTGACCCCCCAATAGGGGTTGAACAATAATCCTATAAATCTACCTTAATCCTCACTAATCATGGAACTGTATATCAACCGTCCAGTCGTTGTTGAACCTGCTACAGTAGGTGTGGTCTGAGTTCCATAATGATTCAAACAGGCTACATGTTCCAAATTACTGCACAACGTCATCCTAACATTATGCACTAATAGCGACCCTCAGGAACAACTTGGACATGACAGAGAAAGGTCAACGGAATGGAAGGATGCAAAATGTAAACTACAAATTGAAGACAACGAACACTAAAGTGACAGCTATAAATGTTTGGGGGTATTACTGATGTTGGCTCCCGATAATGGCTAATATTTAATATGATACAAATTGTATAATAAAAAGGAGAAATTCAAAAAATCAACTCGGCAGATTCAGGTCTAAAAGAAACCTACAGCTTGGGTGTACTCATACTCATTTAGCTCTTTTCAATAGATCCTTAAACACTTATAAATTCCAGTGCAACGAGAATGTTGTTATTTCAATCGCAAATTAAATGCTTTTTCCACTTGGAACTGTCAGGTTCGCCTGACGTTATTCATGGTTTCCTTTGCTTGTAAAGGCGGTGGAATTATGAAGGAATGAAATATAAATATGGTTAATCTGTAGACACACCTTCATGTCTTACATTTCCACCCTGAACTAATAGCAGGTGAATAGCATGCTAAATGCATTGTTCCAATATTACAAACATACAGTGTTCGGAAATTTAAATCTAATATTAATTAACAAAAAGCTCTTTGGATTAAACTGGAAATAATAGAGTGGGGAAGGGTTTATATCAAAGGGTTTATATTAGGACAAAGATGTGTCCTGCCTAAATCCTCTTTGGAATCAGAGCTATCAGTCCAAGGTGGAGCCGTCACCGGAGCGGGGAATCGGATCAGAAGCCAAGCTCACTACTCACACAACGCTTAAACACGCAAACTCTCACCCACACATGTAATTCATCTGTCTCTCACATATTCACAAGTCCCGTTAATACCTGCTTCTAACTTGCATAATTACTCCTGATATTTTCCACGTTCTGATTGTGCCCACATTATTAGACAGGTGTAGACAATCAAAAGACACATTGTGATCTGATTGTGATCAGATCATCCTGTCCACCTCCAGAGGTAGTCAGACATGCATGGTGTCTGGATATCTTACAAGTGTAGACAGATCTGGACAGAGAAACCATTTCAATCATTATTATTCCACTCTCTGAAAGCATTGACAGGTGGCACTATTGACGGACTACATCAATATGTATCTTACAATAAATAAATACATATTATTTTGATAGATTATCTGTGAAATGTGCGTAAAAGAAGGGACCAGGAAATCTGGTCACAATGCAGACACGGTGGGCGGATAACACACATTTTAATACCATGTGTAGACACATTTCTGGAAACGTGGGCACAATCAGAATTCAGACAAGATCAGGACAAATGACCCATGTTAGCACCAGGTTTAAACAAGGCTACAGTCTCTTACACACTGATGGATTTACACTGTGACACAAAGTTACATTCTTACCTTAATGCTATAGCTTCACCCACACCTACACAAGCCAAATAATTTATCACTAATAGTCTTTCATTCATTAGCCAAATCAACAATCACCCACACACCCATTAACTCACTGAAAGCACTCACTTCCATAAACATTCAGGAAAATTCTTCCTGTGATTGAATCTCACCCTCTATATCTGTTGCTCTCCAGCCTGAATAACTGACCAGCCACCAAGACTACTGTATGAACAGAAGGAGGAAGACAGTGACTGTACCTCTTGCCACAGTGTCCCAGGACAGTGGGGTGATCCTGTCTCAGTTAGGGGTAGCTGTCCACCCTTACTGGTCCTGTAGAGGGAATCCTGGTGTTGGTTTCCATTGGAACAGCAGGGGTACCCGAGGTGGACTTTCAGCTGAGTGTCCCAAGGTCTGTGGTCCTGTTTCTCTCCACTGAGTCTGTATCTTTGAGTTTATTAATAATCCATATTTAGCTCAAAATATGTATATATATTTTTCTCCTCTCTTTGTAATCTGTCTTTCTATGCCATTGGGTTTCTGTGTCTCAGTATTCTAGTTCGGTGTCTCTGTGTGTTTCCAGCTGGGTTTGGAGTCGCACTTCTGCTTCCCCCTAGACATAGATGGGGGCTTTCTATTGGCTCTGACCACAACATGAATCAAACCAAGCCTCACCTCTCTCCCATACCCTCTCTGTTTCTCTGCATACTTATCCTCCCTCCTGTTTCCACAAACATACTCACTGCTGACTCTCCACTCTTGGAATCCCCTGTCAGTCTTGCTCATTCCCTCTTCCCTTCTTCACTCTATCACTCCCTCTCGTACTCTGAAACCCCAAATCCATCTTGCTCTCCCACTATCGCCCCCTTCACGCAATTTCCTCCCTCACTTTCCCTGTCTCTCCTTCACTTTCATACTAATATCTCTCTCTCTCACTCTCTCTTTCCACCTATCCACCTTTCTTCTCCCTTGGCCATGAGGTGGGTTCAATGATTAGGTGTTCCAGTACCACTGAAAGCCTTCAACACACACCACCAAAGAAACAAAGACCGGTTCAAGGAAACTTTTATCTGACACATCCATCTCAGCTCTCTCTGAGACTCTCATAAGACCACAACACATTGTTCCTTTTTCCCAAACATGGGTGTGTGAAATCACATAATCCATAAATCATTCTTACTCCTGCCTACTCACATGTCAACAGAACCCTTTGAAATTGCCATTCCCATTATTTTGGTTTAGGTATAAAGAAGAAAGACAATGATGTACTGGGAACTGGAACTGAGACAAAAAACACTGGCTGTCATTCACCGTCAAAGATCTGAAACATCCTCAAAAAAAACTTCACTGTCTAAACAATTACCATCTGATCCTACCAGTAGAGAATAGCAGGAAACTATAGCAGCTGAATTCAAGACTCAGTCTTTGTCCATACTATGACTAATATCTTAAGTCATGGTTTCTCATGGCTTTAATAAACTGACTGACCTGAACTGACAAGGTTATGTTTTGTAAAACTCTGTTAGTGATATTAGCCATTAAGCCTTAGGGCTCAATTCACTTCGTAGGGCAGAACACCCACGCTCTGGTGCGATATAGTGCGACATAGGCAATGTTCCTGCCTTTCGCGGAAATTGCATTCACGGTAAATGCTGCATATGTCGGCTCAATCGGAAATGACCTTTCAATTTCAATCGCGCTATAAAGCAGATCTTCAGCGCTACTGATTGAATCGAGCCCACAGGGCTCTAGAAATGTAAAGGTAATTTCTGATTGAGCAGACATACGCAGTGTTTACGGTGAATGCAGTCTCCGCTAAAAGCGGGAAAATTGCCTTTGAATGTCCATCACACTAACGCTGAACTTCCTCGATACGGATTGAATAGAGCCCTTACTTTTTGTGGTAGCATATTTTGTACAGTATAATAAAATGTCTAAATTGCTAACAAATTACACATTTGAACAAAATCAACAAACAAAGCATTCTTTTTTTGCAAATGTACAACTTATTCCCTTAAATTATAGTCAAATAAGCGAAGACCAGTTCTAATCTAACGGATACCCAAAACTACTGTATGTTATGCTCTGTTAAATCTACCACCATCTAGTGGCAACACCTAAACTGCAGATGACAGTCTGTGCCCTTAGCAGACAGATCAGTGACAATAATCATAACAATGCCTCCAGATCAGTATGTTCATCTACTCCTTGCTAGTCATTACAAAATGTATTGATTCATTACCAGGACAGTGAAAACAGATAAAGGGACAACTTTAATACATTTTTAAGTGTCTTTAAATATGGTATAAAAATAAATGCAGGAGAGAGTAACAAAGAGGTGCGTTCTACAGAAGACAACAGACAGCAGCTTGAATGAGACTTTACACATGTAATGAAAACTGTGCCAATTACTGTAGTGCAATAAAAGCAATGCAAAATAAACATAATCATTTATATATATGCATACTGCACAACACTTCCCTTAGCGTGACAAAAGTAGGTGTGATTACAGATCGTGAACTGTATAGTAATAATATTTTTTATTAGATTTTACTGTTAAGCTGTCGTTTCTTAATTTTTTAAGTTTCTGACATCATTAGCTCAGCTGGAGAGGAACACGCGTGTCCATCAGATATGGTGGAAGTAACTGGACACTGACTTTCTGTAAAGGCATTATCCGGTCTCAATGTCTGTCCTAAAATGCCTACCTGCCCCAAAATGAATGTCCTCGCCAATAGTAGATATAGATCAAGTAAAAGAAATAACAAGCCTTCTCCTTGGACATGCAACATCTGATGTACTGCCCTGCTCATCGTCTGAGTGGAAAGCAGACGGCGATGATGTAGAAATGACGTAGAAATGACGTAGAAATGGTCCTCTATATTGCAGAGTGGCTGTATTTTAGCATGATGGCACAAGGTTGGTCAGCCTCTTTGATGTAAGGGATTTCCCCTGGGAGAAGAAGAGGGATGGAGAAAGAAAAATAAGGAGAATAAGATCAATTGTCTACTGTAATCTAAGATCCACTCTAATATCCTCCTGTAATCTAGCGTGTGGAAATGTCTGTGCAGAGTGAGAGTTCTACCTGGTCGGAATACGAAAGTGTGTAATGTCTGGATTATACTGACATCCTATGGGCATCAAGTGTACAACATGATTTTGCATCATACTGTGTTATTGTGTTATACCGTATGTCAGACATGCTGTAGGTTCCTTCATCTGAGTAAAGTTCATTCATTGAATACAGTTTACATCAAGAGCTGTCAAAAGAGCTGTCTCCATGCAAAAATGTGAGGGAGAACACAGAGAGGATGAAAGTCAGTGAGATGAGCAACCACATGCAATTTACTGTAACACTCTGCACTGAGTTTTGGAATTATTACCTGGATGTAAAATCCTTCAAAACAAGTTCTTACTTTTCTGTGGGGACAAGGAGAGAACACAGAATGAGGTAGGACATTTTGGCAGGTTGGTTTCAGGGACCAAAATGTGAGACATGCAGGAGAGGTCACATGCCTCTGTCCTCTAACAGCTCAGCTGACTCCTCTAAAGGCTGGATTCAATCTGCATTGCAGAAGCATCACAAAAGATCTTGACAAAAATGTAAAGGCAATGTTCCCACGTTCGCGGAGATTGTGTTCACAGTAAACGCTGCATACAGCTGAAGTCGGAAGTTAACATACACTTAGGTTGTCATTAAAACTCGTTTTTCAACCACTCCACAAATGTCTTGTTAACAAACTATAGTTTTGGCAAGTCGGTTAGGACATCTACTTTGTACATGACACAAGTAATTTTCCCAACAATTATTTACATATTATTTCACGTATAATTCACTGTATCACAATTCCAGAAGTTTACATACACTAAGTTGACAATGCCTTTAAACAGCTTGGACAATTCCAGAAAATGATGTCAAGGCTTTAGAAGCTTATGATAGGCTAATTGACATCATTTGAGTCAATTGGAGACCAGTACCTGTGGATGTATTTCAAGGCCTACCTTCAAACTCAGTGCCTCTTTGCTTGACATCATGGAAAATCAAAATAAATCAGCCAAGACCTCGGAAAAAATACATTGCAGACCTCCACAAGTCTGGTTTATCCTTGGGAGCAATTTCCAAATGCCTGAAGGTACCACATTCATCTGTACAGACAATAGTACGCAAGTATGAACACCATGAGCCCACGCAGTCGTCATACCGCCCAGGAAGGAGACGCCTTCTGTCTCCTAGAGATGAGCGTACTTTGTTGCGAAAAGTGCAAATCAATCCCCGAACAACAACAAAGGACCTTGTGAAGACGCTGAGGAAACAGGTACAAAAGTATCTTTATTCAGAGTAAAACGAGTCCTATATTGAGTTAACATGAAAGGCCGCTCAGCAAGGAAGAAGCCACTGCTCCAAAACCGCTATAAGAAAGCCAAAGCCAGGTTTGCAACTGCACATGGGGAGAAATATCGTACTTTTTGGATAAATGTCCTCTGGTCTGATGAAACAAAATAGAACTGTTTGGCCATAATGACCATCGTTATGTTTGGAGAAAAAAGGGGGAGGGTTGCAAGCCGAGGAACACCATCCCAACCGTGAAGCACGGGGGTGGTAGCATCATGTTGTGGGGGTGCATTGCTGCAGGAGGGACTGGTGCACTTCACAAAATAGATGGCATCATGAGGGTGGGAAATTATGTGAGTATATTGAAGCAACATCTCAAGACCTCAGTTAAAGCTTGGTCGCAAATAGGTCTTCCAAATGGACAATGACCCCAAGCATACTTCCAAAGTTGTGGCAAAATGGCTTAAGGACAACAAAGTCAAGGTATTGGAGTGGCCATCACAAAGCCCTGACCTAAATCCTATAGAAAATATGTGGGCAGAACAAAAAAGTGTGTGCGAGCAAGGAGGCCTACAAACCTGACTCAGTTACACCAGTTCTGTCAGGAGGAATGGGTCAAAATTCACCCAACTTATTGTGGGAAGCTTGTGGAAGGCTACCTGAAACATTTGACCCAAGTTAAACCATTTAAAGGTAATGCTACCAAATACTAATTGAGTGGATGTAAACTTCTGACCCACTGGGAATGTGATGAACGAAATAAAAGCTGAAATAAATAATTATCTCTACTACTATTATTCTGACATTTCACATTCTTAAAATCAAGTGGTGAGCCTAACTGACCTAAAACAGGGAATTAGTACAAGGATTAAATGTCAGGAATTGTGAAAAACTGAGTTTAAATGTATTTGGCTGAGGTGTATGTAAACTTCCGACTTCAACTGTATGTGGGCTCAAGGAAATTACCTACATTTTACTGCGGATCTTCTGCTATACGGATTAAAACCAGCCTTAAATTTCAGAGGAGTTAACAAATGCAACATTGTATATCAAACTACACAAAAACATGATTTCACAAGAATAATAAACCAATATGTATAGGTTATATCCAGATATGCTTATGCTCCTATTGCATCTAAGTCTTGAAATGGAATGATGAATGTCTAACTACCATTGTTGAATAAATATGTTTTTTATTAATTAACGTCTGATTAATCAGTTAATCATGAAATATACAGTGCCATTCATAAAGTATTCACACCCATTGACTTTTTCCACATTTTGTTGTGTTACAGCATTTGGCAAGCCTAAATAAATTCTGGAGTAAAAATGTCCTTAACAAGTCACATAATAAGTTGCATGGACTCACTCTGTGTGCAACAATAGTGTTTAACATGATTTTTGAATGACTACCTCTTCTATGTACCCCACACATACAATTATCTGTAAGGTTCCTCAGTCGAGCAGTGAATTTCAAACACAGATTCAACCACAAAGACCAGGGAGGTTTTTCAATGCCTCTCGGAAAAGGGCACCTATTGGTAGATGGGTAAAACAAATAAAAAAAGCAGACATTGAATATCCCTTTGAGCAGGGTGAAGTTATTAATGGTGTCTCAAGACACCCAGACACTGTAAAGATACAGGCGTCCTTCCTAACTCAGTTGCCGGAGAGAAAGGAAACTACTCAGGGATTTCACCAATGGTGACTTTAAAACAGTTACAGAGTTTAATGGCTGCGATTGGAGAAAACTGAGGATGGATCAGCAACATTGTAGTTATCTACAATACTTACCTAATTGACAGAACAGAATAAAAATATTCCTAAACATGCATTCTGTTTGCAACAATTCAAGGGGTATGAATACTTTCTGAAGACACTGTATAGGCTAATTTCTCAAATGAAACACAATAATTCCTTTAACAAAACTCTTAGAAAAGCTTACTTGGTGCTATAACTGCAACATACAAGTCAAAAGGGAAGGAAAGGAGAGGCACAGTACATGTTGACAAGGCCCTGAAAAAGATGGTCATGAAACGCCACCATGCCCGTGTCCAGGGGAGGTGACGGAGGGAAGGAGAGAGTGATAAAGCAGTGGATACGCTTTATCTGAACAGGCCCGTTGGTCAACCAGAAAAATCCATGTCCTCTTACCACATTTCGAGTGAATTTCTCAAATGAAGTTCTGCGGTCCTGAATGCCTCCATACTTAACAAAAAAAAGACGAAAAAGAAAGGGAAAGCCAGAAAAGAAGGACAGAGCTGAAACCAAAAAGTGAAGTAATGGGAAACAAACTGAACTGTGAGGAGAGGCCCTTTGAAAAATAATAGCAAAGATAAGGATATGCTGATGTGATTATGATGAGAATTATACAGTGATATGTGACAAAACACAAAACATAAGCCAAATCATAGAAAATCATGAATGAACTATCATGTTAATTATAAACTGGGTGGTTCGATCCCTGAATGCTGATTGGCTGACAGCCCTGGTATATCAGATCGTATACCAAGGGTAAAACAAAACATTTACTTTAACTGCTCTAATTACGTTGGTAACCAGTTTATAATAGCAATAAGGCACCTTGAGGGTTTGTGGTATATGGCCAATATACCACGGCAAAGGAGTGTATCCAGGCACTCCGCTTTGTGTCGTGCATAAGAACAGCCCTTAGCCGTGGTATATTGGACATATACCACACCCCCTCAGGCTTTATTGCTTAATTACCCCATTATCACAACCATCGTTATAGGTCAGACACCTTATGAGGCATTTTCTTTACATGTGAAAATGCTGCTACAATAGTTATTCCTTCACTGCTGGAGGCACCAATGTCATTGTTCCAGGTCCTAGGCAGGGCAGGTCAGAGAACAGCAGTGTACACAGCCATGTTTATTCTTTGAAGACCTTACCTTTTTCTTGGCCTGTAGCAGCTCCTGATAGGCACTGGAACGGATGAAGCGGCTGTAGGAGTCACTCTTCATCAGCTTGAAGATGTGATCCTGTCAACCACAAGGAAATGGTTCAACCACAGTGATGGTCATGTTGTAACTGTCTGTGGAGATAAATGTACTCAACAGCTTATCCAGCTGATATCCCAAACACACGACAGGCATAAGTCAGTAACCTGCCTATAATTACCCTACAGTTCACTAACATATTACTACAGTGTTACCTGTGCGTCCTCAAAGGCATAGCGTCCAGGGTCCTTGACGTTCTGGGTGGTCTTGTCATAGCTCTTTGAGTCAACATTGATGGCACTGGGAGCTCCAGAGGCCAGGAACTCCTGCCAGATCTCCTGAACCCGGGTCGGGACCTCCCGGATGGGCCTCTTCTTTACCTCCTGGACCGCTAGCCAGAACCTGCAAGACACAACATGGGGGCAGGGAATAACACAGTATTGTATTTGGCATCATCATCATCATCATCATGATGAGGCCGGTGACACTTTGCTTCTTGAAAGTCCAATATCTTGAAAAGTTGACTGCTGACATTGTCACGCCCTGATCTGTTTCACCTGTTCTGTGATTGTCTCCACCCCCTCCAGGTGTTGCCTATTTTCCCCAGTGTATTTATCCCTGTGTTTCCTATCTCTCTGTGCCAGTTCATCTTGTATTTTTAGTCAAGTCAACCAGCGTGTTTTTCCCCGTACTCCTTTTATATTCTCTTTTGCTAGTCTTCCAGGTTTTGACCACTGCCTGACTCTGGACTACTTTCCTGATCCGCCTGCCTGATCCGCCTGCCTGCCCTGGCCTTGAATCTGCCTGCCCTTCAGTACCTATTGGACTCTGAACTGGTTTTGACCTTTTGCCTGTACACAACCATTCTCTTGCCTACCCCTTTTTGGATTAATAAACATTGTAAGACTCAAACCGTCTGCCTCCTGTGTCTGTATCAGGGTCTCGCCTTGTGCCTTGATAGACATACAAAACATTTTGTATCAACAGTGGACTAATTACAAAATACCAAAATATAATTTTGAGTGGATTTTCCCTTTAACTATAAACATGATCGCTTGAACCCTTCTATTTTTGTCTTACTCTATCACTATTTGGGCTAATATAGGACAAGCAACATATTGTACATTTGAATGCTTGTGCATGTCTTGTCCAGGATAAGCCGTTTTCCCAACATGGTTTCTTATGGAATTTCTGGATATGTACTGCACAGATCTTGTCTGAAAATATTTGTCTGAAATATAAATTCAGTGCTCAGTTATGTCCTCTAATGGTGATAACATCACATCTAATTTTTGGGTAATTAATGTGACCAATTAGGTGTTAAATTCCACCTCTGACTTTGTTAGATAATAACAACACTCACTTAGTTACATTACCAGATTGACCTGAAGATTCGCTCTGGGCAAAACAGTTCAGACAAGTACCAGACGAGGAAGTACAGGAAGCGTGAATGAAGTGCAAGGATAGGTTGTGTGGGAGAGAAAAGAAGTGGGAGCGTGCATAGTGGGGTGTATGTGCGTTAAATGTGTGTGTGTGTGTGTGTGTGTGTGTGTGTGTGTGTGTGTGTGTGTACTGTATCCCCTACCTCAGGTTCTCTGAGCTGAACTCAGACTCCAGGAACTTGAGGAACTGCTCCCTCCCCACCTGATCCTTGAGAACCTCGTTGATGCCGAACGCCCACCTCTTCACCCTCTGCTGACCTGGCTCCTTACTAGGGAGAGACACACACAGTCAGACATCACAGTGTACAGAGGGAAAACCTCAGTGAACAGTTAACAGTACACAGTCCACACTACACAGCTACAAATACTTTGATTACTACCTGACATCCCTCAGGAGATGGTCTGATCCAGAGCAACTCACAAATCATTTACTGGTATCACTTACTACTTGTACCAGTGTAAATCAACACAGAATAACCACAGAGATTTAATAATAAACTTGAAAAAGACACACCTAGCCTCCAGCTCCCATACTGCGGTGTCATCTGAGATCCAGGGGTTGGAGGGGTCGGTCGACGTGATGAAGGGGTCATATTCCACATACTGCTCTGTATAGGCCAACAAACTGGGAAGAAAGACACCTTACTCTTCAGTTCAGGCAGGTAGAGTCTACAGAAAATGTGACAATGTATTGTGCGCTCTGGGGAACTCAGGATATGACTAACATCAATGCTACACAGTATTTGACCTTGAAGATAGAAGGAAGTGATGCAGTATCTTTGCTTTAACACAATAGTGTGTAACCCAGGCAGCTGAGAATGGGAATCTCTGTTTAGTGTTACATAACAGCACAAGAAATTACAATTAGGCTTAGTGCTGATGATACACAGCAGGTATTGTTTGGGCTAAACACTTTTCAAGGTTGTCTAAGCTCTTAATTACTGGCTACATTAAGTTTTAGAGAGTTCATGAAGGGATTAATTGGGGGGAGAATGAAGAGACGGAGAACTTCGCTCACCTCTCAGCCACTTTGGACATTTTCAGTCGATGTCTGTCTAATTGCCCTCCCCAATAATTGATCTGGAACAACATGGAGAAACAATATTTTGTGAATTTCTGGAAACTGGTCGAACTGACAAGACAGTAACGGTGTTACCATCTTAAATGTAAATTTGGAAAGAACAGTTTCCTTCCAAACATACATTGTGCAATGCAAGAGAAACTACCCTGGAAGTCCAGCAGCTTCTACATTACCTGGTCCTGTAGCTGCTCCTCTGTCGCTGGCTTGGCCTCTGGGGCAGGGGTGTGGGTGGGGCTGTGGGTTCGCACATCATTCTGAGGCCCATATACTGACTGAGACAGAGAGACAATCAGAACCCACCCAAAATCAAATATTTTAAAATAACAGTGTTTCAGTTGACCTGTTATTCAGAATTAATGGATTTATAGAAAAAGTCACCTTTCTTGTCTTTTGGGGATTTTTCATTCTGGAGGACTTCTTTATGTCGACTTCTGTTGTGTTTACACATCCGGGCTGGAGAGCAACAGAAATTAACCAAAGAAAAACAAGCCCTTCAGGGAGCATTCTCTGCTTAGGGAACTGTTTAAGGAACCCAGAAAAACAGCTTCTTCTATTGCACTTTGCGACACACTCAGTCAAACATGATCTAGTAAAATATTAATGTAAAACATATTGTCTGTACGTCCTGCATGATCAAACAAGGGGCACAATTAAGGTATCCTCCAGGACCACGGTGGCTAATTGGTTTGACGAGGCTGCTGTGAAATCAGAAAGGAACCTGATTATAATGTTCCAAGCATGCATGAATTGATCCTGTTATTTTCCAATTAAGCTCATGGAGCTGGATTTTTCCAGGGAAGCGGCTCCGTTCCCTAGTGGAAGATTTACTAAGAAGGAAGTGTGTCTGAATGGATGATGAGGTCATAAAGACCACTGGAGAGCTGCAGGTGAATACATAATTTTTTAGGAATTGACAGTACCTCAATAACATTTTGATATTATGGCAGGCAAAGAGGAAAGACAAAAAGCTCTGCCTTTACCAGGCAAAAAAAAATACGATCATCAAACCCCTCACATTATTCATATTAAACATTATTCACATTGAATAGAGAAATAAATTACTTTGTAGACTGAAGAAAGCACAGGTTAAGTTATTTAACATTTACAAAAAACATATAATTAAAATAAAATCCATTACATGTATTTTTAATTTCTAAGATAAGATCAATGTAGGTTTTTGACAATGGGTATTTCTAAGCATGGTATGCATGACAATACACCACAATATCCACAAACAGAAATACTAAGTTAGGGGCTCGATTCAATCCGTATTGCGGAAGTTCAGCGATATAGCGTGGAGACTGCAATCGCAGTAAATGCTACATATGTCCACTCAATCGGAAATTAACTTAACTGCAACGCAATAGCGCGATTGAAATGTTAAGTGATACAGATTGAATCAATCCCTTACATGCTGACCACACCGCTCACGTCGCGTCAGCGAGCGTCTGCATGGCCAGGCGCTAAAATAGAAATTGGTTCTATTTGTGACGATCAACGCGCTGCAATTCCGGCCTCTCCCATCTCCTCATTGTTTTTTAGGAGCATATACCCACATGGGTGATTGAAAGATTAACTGAGGTCCGCACTGAAGTCGGTTGTAGTAATGCACCATAAAATTGGTTGCCAACCGTCATATAAAGTCCAAAGAAGAAAAAGAAGCCTGAAGGAAGGAGGAGAGATGATGAGAAATTAATTTGGTTTACTGTTTTATCTGTGGATTAATTGTCAGAGTAGTGGTCCTTGTGCATTTCAGGTAAAATAACAACCCAATGTTTATACACCAGGACAAATTAGCTAGCAACGGCAAGCTAGCTAAATTGCCATAAATGTTTCATGCTTTTTGACATGTCCCCAAATTATTATAATTGGTTTAGAGTTTGTTTTGATGTCCTGATCGCTTCTGGTGTGGGTGAACAAACAAAAGAGTGAGGATCATCGGCACAATCCACAATGGCACGAAAGCCAAAATACACAGCACAGGTACTCACATGCACCAACGGACATTGTAACAATAATCGACAGCCCAATGGAAACCAAAGGGCACACTTATACAAGTACTAATCAGCGGGAACAGGGGACAGGTGTGCCTAATGAAAGTTCCGGTTTGGACAGCATGTTAGGCTCCAGTTAGCTGTATTCTCCAGTGGAAAATTTGGCCAAACCTTGTAGCTAGGTTTTATGTTATGGAGATAGTGTAACTCTTGTAGCATGAGATTTTAAAAGCTCAATAAACTCACCACTGGTCTGTGCACATCCCAAAACGCTCTTTCTTGACTATCGAGAATTTTCCTCTCAATCTTATCTCTTTTCTTGTCAACTCTGAGGACAAAGGATACACAGTACAAGCAATTACTTTTTAGGTCTTTTCACAAAACCATATGTAATATTCATGTTTTTTCTTTGACACTTCCCCTGCCTAAAATGTGGTGTTGTTAGGAAACTGCTGAGAAATGGTAGTTAAGAGATGATGGCACATCCGTTATAATGAGTAGGAGTGTGGTGATCAACTTAACACTCATCAACACATAGTAGATTTGTTTCATTTGGAAACTTACTTTGCTTGTGCTTCTGCTTGCATAAATATGAACTCCCATTTTCTGGCAAATGCTCTCTGTAGCCTCGCTAAGCTCTCCTGAAACAACAATGACCATAAAAAATCCAAATAGTAAATCTAGCCAAATAATGATTTGTCTTATCTCATGACATGATATAATAACACAATAATAGCAACAGAAAAAAGGTTTTCACTTTGAAGATACAGGCTGATATCAGTGTTAAGGATGCTAGTGCTAACATACTAAAGATATGAAGATACAGGCTGATATCAGTGTTAAGGATGCTAGTGCTAACATACTAAAGATATGAAGATACAGGCTGATATCAGTGTTAAGGATGCTAGTGCTAACATACTAAAGATATGAAGATACAGGCTGATATCAGTGTTAAGGATGCTAGTGCTAACATACTAAAGATATGAAGATACAGGCTGATATCAGTGTTAAGGATGCTTTTGCTAACATACTAAAGATATGAAGATACAGGCTGATATCAGTGTTAAGGATGCTAGTGCTAACATACTAATGATATGAAGATACAGGCTGATATCAGTGTTAAGGATGCTAGTGCTAACATACTAATGATATGAAGATACAGGCTGATATCAATGCTAAGGATGCTAGTGCTAACATATTTACTTGCCTACTTAAATTAAAGTTAAATAAAAAAATACAAAATATTGATATCAGCCTGTATCTTCATCTCTTTAGTATGTTAGCACTAGCATCCTTAACATTGATATCAGCCTGTATCGTCATCTCTTTAGTATGTTAGCACTAGCATCCTTAACACTAAACTAGGCAAGTTACAGATGCTAGTGCTAACATACTAAAGAGATGAAGATACAGGCTGATATCAATGTTAAGGATGCTAGTGCTAACACACTACAGAGACAATGACAATGAAGAGAGAAGACCTACCGCCTCGTAGTCTGCCAGCTCCAGACGAGCTTTGTTTTGCATTGTTCTTTTGCAGAGGTAAACGGCTGGGGCACAGAACACAGAGGAAGAACAAATCAATCAGAAAACAGAGAAAACTACTGTTGACCAGATGCTGTTTTACAGATAACATTTTTACTTTGCCAAACCCTTTCTGCATCAGCTGCAGTCTAGGCCACAACATTGATGTCATTCCATAACCAGAGTACCATGTGGCATGTAAAATGGTCTTAACAACATCCATCGCTGCTTTGAAATGAAATGAACAAACCACCATTGATGGTTCTGTTTTCTTCTGCAAAGCCATTTGGGCCACAATGTACTGCATGTCAGATGCTACACAAATAAAATAAATGTTGATATTATCATGTTGATGGTTAAATTCAATGCTCTGTACAGCCTTCCATTGTGTAAAACTATTCACTACTGCTAAGACACACTTACCATAGTCTGTATTCTCTGGTTCCCAGCAGTTTGACGGCCAGAAGTAGGGGGTCTGGGAACAATGATTGTGAGGAGGAAATAGTGAGGGACAAGGCAGCTAAAGAACTGAGACACCTTGATCTAAGAACTGATCTAAGAACTGAGACACCTGGATCTAATAACTGATCTAAGAACTGAGACACCTGGGTCTAATTGATCTAAGAACTGAGACACCTCGATCTAATAACTGATCTAAGAACTGAGACACCTTGATCTAAGAACTGATATGAGAACTGAGACACCTTGAGCTAGCAACTGATCAAGTAACAGAGACACCTGGATTTAATAACTGATCTACGAACTGAGACACCTTAATCTAATAACTGATCTAAGAACTGAGACACCTGGATCTAAGAACAGAGACACCTTGATCTAAAAACAGAGACACCTGACTAAAATCCCTGTTATTTCTCTAGAGCGAGGCACTTTAATTGCCTCAGTAAAACATCCAGCAATATAACTGGATTAGGTGTAAAATATAAAGCCCATAAGTCCCTGTGGATAAGCGCTCAATAAAGACATATGAATCCTAGTCCTCCATGTATGGTCTGATATGGATTGGATCAGATACGGTAGACAGTAGGAGTACATTATAGTACACATAGGAGCTATGCAGCCTATGAATTCACTGTACCTGAAACCTGTAGAAAGTGCCATCGTCTTTCAGTGTGAGTACATGGTCTGATATGGGGAAGAAGTAGCCGTGGGCAGCCATCAGGGTCCCCAGGTGAAGGGCCTCCACTGGACAACACAAATAAAATCCTATAATTTTCCACCACAACACCCCTAATATTCCCACTGTCCCCTTTGACACACCTCACTTCCCCCCTTCACCGGGGTATGGTAAATGAGGTCAGTATAGTACCGATGGGGATGTTTACCTCATATACCATACCCTTGTCACCTCTCCTAATGTAAAATTAAACCCATTCTATTTTTATCACTATTTCTCTGTATCTAGAATGTATGTAAGACCCAGCTATGCATCAATAAATTATCACTCATTCATGTTTAAAGACATGTTTACTGATAAATGTGAGTGCCCTTCAAGTGTATTTGCGTCTTTGCATGTGGATTTGTGTGTGTTTATGCATTTTGTGCTTGTGTGAGATTGTTAGTCTGCATGTTAGATGCAATGTTGTGAAGCGAAACAGCAACATACTGTAGAGATATAGCAATTACAGAAAGAGCCAGATAGCTTCCCTTCAGAAGACTACACACAGATTGCATATATTCAAGCATTCTGAGAGTGGATTTGCACATTCATCTAAATTAATGTCTGGTTAGAGCTTCACACACTGTGGATATCAAACAGGCTTAAAGACAAATCCACTCACCCACCCAAAATAACTTAAGTCTACTCAATGTTTATATTTCTTTACTTTTAACAACTTTCTTGATTGTTAGCACATAGCCCTAAATCATGCATTTATTACCACAAATTGTGGTATACCCAGAAGTATACAGCTGCTCCGTAGGATGAAACAGGAAAATAAAAAATATTATTTCTTAACCTGGAATAGAAATTAGTGTCTGGCTTGGGAAGAGTATCCTCAAATTGTTATTCCCTACTTAAACTACAGCTGTCTGACTTTATGACCCCCGACTCTACTCGTATGCCCTGTAATAGTATTTAAAATGGCTGAGCCATTCAAATGTACACTTCCTCCTAAATACCCTGCAGACTGGAGATCATAATTAATTTGAGGTCATTTCTGTACTAGTATGTGGCTATGGGTGTATTGGTACCGTCCATTTGTGTTCTATAACATTTGTAACCAAATGTAAACTTTCCTCACAGGACCATTGCGGCCTCCAACAAGATTCTCTCAGGCTGAAACTGTGTTTCAGTGCAATTTCCTGCTCTTGTGAGACCTTGTCAGTGACGACACAGTAAAGTGAGATTCCTCAATCAAACCCCTTGAAGTCAAGCAATCAAAAGGTTTCACTCAGAGCTCTACCCTTTTCAGTCTGAACCTGTTTCCTGCTGAGGTATTTCACCCTGGCTACAGCCCTTTTGAGAGTTCTCCAGTGCTCCAGAGTCCATGCGTGGTTTATGAAGTACTATTGAGTCAGCTTTGTGTTAGAAAGTGATAAATGTGTCACTAATGCGGGGGAATCGACCCATCCATCCCAACACATGCAACAGAATGTACACACACACGAGCTCTCCTCTAAATCAGTGATAGGGGTTATGCCTATTGCCTCCCTTTGTCCGCCATTGAAAAGCTTCCCTCTGAGTGACCTGACCTAAAGTGGCAGCATCTACTAGGTTACAGTATATACATGTCTTAAAAATCTATTGCTTTAGAAAAGCCTGCTACTTACTGTACACTGAGGTTTTAGAGAAACAAAGTTCTCCACTATGTTACAATGATTCTAATTAGCCATTGACATGTTAAATTGATACAACATAAAAGGAACTTCTCCAGAATAAGGGTGGAAACATCAGTCTCAACGTCAACAGTGAAGAGGCGACTCCGGGATGCTGGCCTTCTAGGCAGAGTTCCTCTGTCCAGTGTCTGTGTTCTTTTGCCCATCTTAATATATATTTTTTTATTGGCCAGCCTGAGATACAGCTTTTTCTTTGCAACTCTGCATAGAAGGCCAGCATCCCGGAGTCGCCTCTTCACTGTTGACGTGGAGACTGGTGTTTTACGGGTACTATTTAATGAAGCTGCCAGTTGAGGACTTGTGAGGCGTTTGTTTCTCAAACTAAACACTCTAATCTACTTGTCCTCTTGCGCAGTTGTGCACCGGGGCCTCCCACTCCTCTTTCTATTCTGGTTAGGGCCAGTTTGTGTTGTTCTGTGAAAGGAGTAGTACACAGTGTTGTACAAGAGATCTTCAGTTTCTTGGCAATTTCTCGCAATGGAACAGCCTTCATTTCTCAGAACAAGAATAGACTGATTAGTTTCAGAAGAAAGTACTTTGTTTCTGGCCATTTCAAGCCTGTAATCAAACCCACAAATGCTGATGCTCAAAATACTCAACTAGTCTAAAGAATGCCAGTTTAATTGTTTCTTTAATCAGCACAACAGTTTAAGCTGTGCTAACATAATTTCAAAAGGGTTTTCTAATGATCAATTAGCCTTTTAAAACGATAAACTTGGATTAGCTAACACAACGTGCCATTGGAACACAGGAGTGATGGTTGCTGATAATGGGCCTCTGTACTCTTATGTAGATATTCTATTAAAAAATCTGCCATTTCCAGCTACAATAGTCATTTACAACATTAACAAAGTCTACACTGTATTTCTGATCAATTTTGATGTTATTTTAATGGACAAAGAAAATGTGCTTTTCTTTCAAAAACAAGGACATTTCTAAGTGACCCCAAACGTTTGAACGGTAGTTTAACTGTGAATGATTCACTGTTTCACATATCTAGTGTCACATAATAGGATACATAATAGGACACTAATAAGCATGCATTACCTTGATCTTCAATATTCAGGTTTTTGATCATCCACTGTACAATGTCAGAACCTAGAATGGAAAACCACACACATAAATACACCCAAAGCATACTGTATACACCACCTTTTAGCCCAGTGATGTAAACTATAGACATTATTAAAGGGGCAAAATGGGATTGCTACATCTATTTGTGGACTTATATATCAATGATATGTATCCACTAATTCTTGAAGAATATAACGTATAAATGCCTCATAAGCTTAGTTCAACTGTCATACCCCATCACAACCCAAAATCTAAGCTTGTTTTGCTCCATTGTTTGTGAACAATGTTATTTTAAATAAACATTGCATACTCTCACAGCATAGTTAAAACTATAATTTGGATAGTATTGACGGTCAGTCCTTGCATCCAAAGCTGTATCTATGGATTTAAGAGTGGTTACATTTCTCCAGCCCCCTCCCTCGTTTGTTTGCAAAACATTGGTGTTGTAACGGTCTTCTTCCTCCTCTGACGAGTAGTAGGAAGGATCGGAGGACCAATGCGCAGCGTGGTAAGTGTTCATGATACTTTTAATAGAACACAGAAAAATACAAAATAACAATGTGAAATAACAAAAACCGAAATAGTTCCGTGTGGAACACACAGACACAGAAAATAGTCACCCACAAATCAAGGGTGAAAACAGGCTGCCTAAGTATGGTTCTCAATCAGGGACAACAATTGACAGCTGCCTCTGATTGAGAACCATACCAGGCCAAACACAGAAATACCAACTCATAGAAAAACAAACATAGACAACCCACCCAACTCACGCCCTGACCATACTAAAACAAAGACAAAACAAAAGAACTAAGGTCAGAACGTGACAGGTGTTATGTTTGTTTTTGTTATTGTTTGAACTTCAGATTGCCCCTTTAATACACCAGAGTTGGCCCATTAATTACATGCAAATTCCTAGCATGTGGCTGGGTAATTGGCAGTCCAACACACTATGCTTTTATTACCATTAGAAACCACCTACCTCTGTTCTCATTCATACAAATTACACCCCTGATAGTGGCTGGAACAGTCATGGCAGAACCTGTCTAACTAATGCTAAGGACAACATGGCTAGTACATATCAGAGCCATATATTTAGAATGGATTTAAAGCCATCATTAGTGCACGTAAATAAAAATGATCTTACAAGTAAATAATCTTAACAGCCCACAATATTGAGTGCAACATCTGGCCTCAAGCCATCTTCACACTCCAGCTCAACCACTGGTTTTCACATGGCTTAGATAGAAAAGTTATTATCACTGTGTCTCTCTCTCCATCTCTCCTCTCTATGTGTGGTGTAAGAGATGGACAGAATGTATTAAGTGAAGAAAAGGGATCAGCGGGGTCACCAAGAGATGGAGTGACTCTCCACACCTGTCTCTTTCTTCCCCTGTCTCTGAGATGAGCTCCTGAGGACTCGACACGTCTTACCACAACTTCAGAAAAATAGGTGGATTAAAAACTGTGGATAAACTAACGCAAAGCAGAACAATAATGATCAAACGCTTAAATACATCTTCGGAATGTCTGATCATTTTCTTGGTGTTGTATATGGATTGCATTTCTTAGACCCACTTTTCCACAACTTGAAATACAATTGTCATCAATGAATACAAAATTCCCTGTAAAGTGTTTGTTCAAAGAATATCAACACGTTGTTTTCATCAGAAGAGAAAATATTGTGAACTATGTTGGTCTTGTAGTCTGAGCTGCTGCCACAAGACCACATATAATGCTGCAGCATGGGTTTGAATCCGGCCCACTACTATTTCAGCAATCCTCTTATTATTTGAAAAATATATAGGTCCAGTATCTTTTCTACATACTTTATATTTGATTTTTTGTTGTTTATGTTTACAAGTGTGTATATGTACATTTGTTGTGTTGTAATGCACAAATCATTTAACCCTGCCACGACCCACAGTTTGGGAAGCACTGTTTGAATTAACGCTGTGTTTCTGCTTGCTGATGGAAAGTCAAAAAACCTATGAGTAGACCAGCCTATGTATTGAATACACGAACATGTGTTGTGATGAGAATTGGATCCTGTACACTATGTGCTTACTTTCCATTTTCTTTTTTGAACATGAATGATATTCAATTTGATGTGTATGAAATTGTTTGGTGAATTATGCATAAAAGGAGAGTATTTGCCCATAATTCTGCACATTTTAATTGTTGTATGTCCAATTGTGATCATCGACTGCAAATAAAATGTATTGATCAACTGGGATTTATTTTAAGACAGGGTTACTTTCTGTTTTGTCAGGTTAGTCTCAAGAGAAATGTTTGTGTTCATCTTTTTTTCATCAAGAGCATCTGTTGTGTTCATTTGATGTTTTGCAAAAGGCCACAAAGTTCAGTCCACTGTTTTGAAAATTGATAGCATTTACAGAAAACTGTAAGATAACAGCCAATTAGCATTAGCATATCCAGATAAGATTGATCATGGATTACCATCATTAATACACCCAGTAAAATTCACACCTTCAGCAATGACTCACTTTCTAGGAGGTTAAAATGGTGAGATGTGTGAGGTAATCCGCTACAAGGCTATTCTGAAAATAGTGTAATTTTATGACAGCATGTATGCCTTCGGCAAAGTATTTAGACCCATGAACTTTTACCACATTTTGTTACGTTACAGCCTTATTCTAAAATGGATTAAATTGTTTTTTTGCAAATCCTCGTCAATATACACACAATAACCCATAACGACTAAACAAAAACAGTTTTTTATACATTTTAGCAAAAAAAAAAATTTAAATCAGAAAAGAAATATCACATTTACATAAGTATTCAGACCCTTTACTCAGTACTTTGTTGAAGCACCTTTGGCAGCGATTACAGCATTGAGTTTTCTTGGTGCTACAAGCTTGGCACACCTGTATTTGGGGAGTTTTTCCCATTCTTCTCTGCAGATCCTCTCAAGCTCTGTCAGGTTGGATGGGGAATGTCACTGCGCAGCTATTTTCAGGTCTCTCCAGAAATGTTCAATCTGGTTCATTTCCAGGCTCTGGCTGGGCCAAAGACATTCAGAGACTTTTCCTGAAGTCATTCCTGCGATGTCTTGGCTGTGTGCTTAGGGTCATTATTCTGTTGGAAGGTGAACCTTGGCCCTAGTCTGAGGTCCTGAGTGCTCTGGAGCAGGTTTTCATAAAGGATGTCTCTGTACTTTGCTTTGTTCATCTTTCCATTGATCCTGACTAGTCTCCCAGTCCCTGCCGCTGAAAAACAGCATGATGCTGCCACCACCATGCTTCACTGTAGGGATGGTGCCAGGTTTCCTCCAGAGGTGACGCTTGGCATTCAGGCCAAAGGGTTCAATCTTGGTGTTATCAGTCAGAGAATCTTGTTTCTCATGGTCTGAGACACTTTAGGGGCCTTTTGGCAAACTCCAAGCGGGCTGGGATTTGCTTTTTTGTGTGGAGTTGCTTCCGTCTGGCCACTACCATAAAGGCCTGATTGGTGGAGCGTTGCAGAGATGGTTGTCCTTCTGGAAGTTTCTCCCATCTCCACAGAGGAACTCTGGAGCTCTTTCAGAGTAACCATCACAATTGGTCACCTACCTGACCAAGGCCCTTCTCCCCCAATTGCTCAGCTTCCAAGCTCTAGGAAGAGTCTTGGTGGTTCCAAACTTCTTCCATTTAAGAATGATGCAGGCCACTGTGTTCTTTGGGATCTTCAATGCTGCAGACATGTTTTGGTACCCGTCCCCAGATCTGTGCCTCGACACAATCCTGTCTCTTAGCTCTACGGGCAATTTCTTCGACCTCATGGCTTGGTTTTTGCTCTGACATGCACTATCAACACTGGGACCTTATATAGACAGGTGGGTGCCTTTCCAAATTATGTCCATTCAATTGAATTCACTACAAGTGGACTTCAATCAAGTTTTAGAAACATCTCAAGGATGATCAATGGAAACAGGTGCACCTTAGCTCAATTGCAAGTCTCATAGCAACGGGTCTGAATACTTATGTAAATAAGGTATTTCTGTTTTCTGTTTTTAATATATTTGCCAAAATTTCTAAAAACCTGTTTTCGCTTTGTCATTATGGGGTGTTGTGTGTAGATTGATGAGAAAATATACATATTTGATCAATTTTAGAATAAGGCTGTAGCGTAACAAAATGTGGGACAAGTCAAGGGGTCTGAATACTTTCCTGAATGCACTGTATGTATGATGCATATGTATGTATGTATGTATGTATGTATGTATGTATGTATGTATGTATGTATGTATGTATGTATGTATGTATGTATGTATGTATGTATGCCTGTATGCATGTATGCCTGTATGCATGTATGCCTGTATGCATGTATGCCTGTATGCATGTATGTATGAAAATACCCTAAATAAAAGGTGACATTCTGTATTGTCGCTTCATACAAACATTTTATCTTACATTCCGAACGCTTGAGTATAGAGTTGTATTTAAAATATGTAGCTTCACTGTCTAAATAAATATGGAGGGGAGTGTATACGTGACTCAATTAACAAACTATTGTACTGCAGCTACTACTAAATAGGGGGCATTTCATTTTAACTGAATGCTGAGCAGCACTGAATAAGACTGAACAAAACAGTTCCTCCATTCATCCTGTGGCTGTGCTGTTCATTTAGTCTTTCTATGGACTTCATCTTGGCTCCAGAGTACTTTACTGTTCCAGGATCACCACTCACATTACATCAACTGTTCTGCTTGTATACGTATTCTAGGCAAGGTCACTAGTGACTTCCTGAATAATGGCAACTCATATCTGTTGTTTGCTACCCTGCAAAAGGAATATGCATGCTCCACTTTTGCATAAGGTATTAAAGAGAACAAGACACATTTACAAGGCTATCTAGCCTTCAAGTTTCCATTGTGTTCAGTTTTGAGTGTCGTTTCTCAACTCTAGGTTCTCTTTTCAGAACTCTGCACAGCTCCCTGCAACATTATGATTAATTTTGGTATTCTGTTTCATCTCTGGTTTAGGTGTATGGGTTTCACAACCACGGACAGCTCTCCCAAGTCAGTCAGAAGCCAGAAGACTTTATTAGCTGGCATTACCATTTCACTGTTTACAATATATTACAACACAAGCTTTAGGTAAGATGTTTACCTGAAAAAACACTTGGAATCTTGGATAAAAAACTTTTCACAGTGCGGATAGGAATTCCATTCTTCTCATCCTGCATGCGGGCTATTACGTCCTCCATCTGGAAGAAAAGAGAGAAGACATAATGTTAGAAATGATCAGTGGAAATATAGTCAGGAGACTGGGGAAAGTGGCCGGAAAAGGCTGCTATTGTGAATGGCCTCTGTGACACAGCTCTGCCTCTGTGACCCACTGGGCACAGACGGCAATTCAAGGTCTATTCCACGTTGGTTAAACGTCCCTTCGTTGAAATGACATGGAAACAACGTTGATTCAACCAGACACTTCTCATGTCAATGTCAGTTTATGTTACTGGATTAGTGATAATTTAGTTTATCAACCCTAATAGCAAAGTGTCTGCCTAATATTTCCCCATCCTATGCGTCTTTAAAAAAACTGGACAAAACAAGATGTCACAAAAAAGACATCAGAGAAATATAAAAGGACATTGTGATGACTGAATCACACCTTCAAGCTAAAACCTAAAAGAAATGTGACATGACAACCTGGATAAAAACAGACATGCCACAGAAAGGCAGATCTGCATCGCAACTCTCCAGGATTGGAGCATTGCTATGGCTCAGGTGCCCTGGCGGAAGGCCCTATTTCTAGAAACAGACAGGACAGAGTGAAGTGAAGCGTGGCCCGGATCCGTCAGCCTTCACGGATGGATGCCAAAAGATATCCCAAAGTAGCCCTCTGGCATAAATAAATACAATGTAACAATGTGACACACACACACACACATATACACACACGTAAACACACATACACACAGACACAATGCAATGCCTGCTGTTCTATTTCTACTCTATAGACTTCAATGTACTTCCCATATACTGTATCATATAGGATAACTAATTGGTAACCATTAGGGTTTGTTGGTTAGTGTTGATTACAAAAGCTCATTTTCAACCCTCGTTGATTGCATTTGGTTAATTTGACTGGCTTCCCTGTGCCTCGTCGACTTTCCCCATCAGTCTGTACAGTATCTTGACAACTACACTCCGTAAATATTTTCTTCTGGCAGCTGTCCTCTGGAAGGGATTTTCATAGACTGTATCTATGAAAGGAATCGCAGGACCACATTGTCTGATGCAACATTTGAGGGATATTTATTACAAATACATGGCCCTCAGACTGAAAATAACAAACACAATAAGAAGGCCTCCTTGCAGAGACACCTTCACTCATGTTCTCCCAGGCCCAGAACCCAGGAGACCTGCAAGCCCCACTCCATAGCACTCTACTATAAACCATTCCCACTGGTCACAGGTACAGCTCGTCACCTGTGATGAGGGAGGAGAGAGAGGGAACAAAGACAGAACAAATGATAGCACAACATAATAACATTACATCTCCTATTCATACACATACTTAAGAATAATGGATCAAAGTGTAATGATGAAAGTATGCATATATGTCACAACCTGATCTGTTTCACCTGTCTTTTTGATTGCTTCTACCCCCTTCCAGGTGTTGCCCATCTTCCCCATTATCCCCTGTGTATTTATACATGTGTTCTCTGTTTGTCTGTAGCCAGGTCGTCTTGTTTGTTTGTTTTGTATTCAGCGCCTGCTTTTCCCGTCTCTCTTTTCTCGTCCTCCTGGTTTTTTAGCCCTGCCTCTCCTGACCCTGTACCCGCCCGCCTGACCACTCTGCCTGCCCCTGACCATGAGCCTGCCTGCCGTCCTGTACCTTTGCCCCACCTCTGGATTACTGACCTCTGCCTGACCTGACCCTGAGCCTACCTGCCTTCCTGTACCTTTGCCCCTGTTGCTGTAATAAACATTGTTACTTCGATACGGTCTGCACCTTGGGTCTTACCTTGATTCCTGATACAAAAAACTGTCAATTTATGAAATATGGATTATGATACTGATTTATCTACTGACCAATAGAATAAAGGGTAAACACATAACAATAAATATTCATAACTCCACTCTGTCATATTCAGCCCCCCTTCTAGATATAGATGGCAGGCACCCCCTGAAGGCCTCCCTTCACAGCAACATTACCATAATGTTATTCTTACAGTGGACATTTGCAAAAATGCTGTGGCTGAGTACCTGAGACTGCCATGTTAGTCTCAGTTACCATTACCTAAGCACTGGATCTTTGTACAATAGTCTAAAATAGAGGTACTTACTGAGAAATGGTGTTCAATCTTCAGATACGTCCAATGGCAGTCAGTGCAGTTTAAGATGAGGGTGGACGGCCTTATTTCTATTACAGCATATTGGATGACTTTCATTCATATTCCATTCACCCAGTTCAATGTAACAGCGATAGGTTTAGGCTACAACATGATACTCTAATTTTCTCTATACCCATCATGAGGTTGCTACAACCTAGCCTATGAATGAAAGTTTACAACGCAGGTGCACACTGGTCGAGAGACAAATTTGAGGTGACAGACAGTGACATTCAATACCGCCTTGCACACTCTTGCCTGCATCTAGCTGATATAGGGTGTAATCATTAGTCTAACAGTTGCAAACAAGATTTTCTACCGGACAAATGTATACCCGTTTTGTTCCATTTGCTTCCGTTTAAGATACATTTTTCAACAGAATCGGCAGAATGAATACACCCCTGATCATGCATAGACAGAGTTCACTCTCATAACAGCCACGTTGTATTCCTTCTCTCATCTACGTTATGCGCTCTCCTCCACTCACCTCTTCCCTTCACTTGTGGACTTCAATGCACAACACCTCAGCTGTATGTGACCAGGCGAAAAAAACTTTCCAAGCCAAACCGCTACACACAGCCTACATTGTTGTCCACATATTAGCTAAAGTAACGTCATAGTCAACATAGCTAATGGAACTAACGCATTAGTAAAACCGCTACAATCATGCAGTAGCGTTAGTGTACAGTCAGTAAGCATTAACACCAGCGGGCCCCGGTGGCAATACATTAGTAATACCAAAAGCTAACCTTGACATGGAAGACTTCCAGTGTTGTGTTGGATAGTCCTAGCCAACTAGCTAACATAGCATCCCCTCTGTTTGAGCAGGGTGTTACAGTAGGATAAACTAGCTATCTGCACTTTTTAAATGTTTTACCGCCTCCACTGAAGGCGATTATTTCATTTGAAGTCACAATGGACTGTTTTGTTGTCCTAAGTATTTGATGAAAATAACACATAATTGCAATTGCAGGACACAGTAGCACAGCAACCTAGGATGTACCAACTTCTCAACTGAAATAGAATATGGAACAGAGTAGAGCAGACACCTCTGTTATCAAGAATAGTAAATACAACTGCATCAAATATAGATATGTAAACACACAAGTCCTTATTAAAATCAATTCACCAGGGCAACCAAGACATGCACGTCACAAATCTTTTGAGAAAATGGAGAATCTTACAAAAAGTGCTTGCCTTATTTCAAGTTCCCTGAAGCCAAAACCTATTGAGTAATTGGCTTGTAATGGACTGAAAGAACACAGGTATAGAGTATAAAGAGTATGGGGTAACAGAGATGCCTATCTAACGTGTATGTCCTCCCTCCTCAACGGGTGCAACTGCTGCCAGACAGACAGAGGATCGAACGCTTTGCTGAACAGCTCTCATCAGATCATTCTGAGCAAGTCTCTAACAAAGAACTGTCACTATGACAACAGAGATCCTTAGGTAAAAGACAGCTGCTACCAGTATTCACAATGCCAATAGATTATCCATACAGTAGCTAAATGACAGCAGGCACATTGAGAAATGAAACATCCTGACACCTTTTTAGAACTTAGTTACATGATTCACTGAGCTAATCGGCAGGATAACAGAGTAATGATCGATACTTCACACTGTCTCTCCCTCCCACTGAACATTTTTTTCTGAGTACATATCATGAAGAAGAGTGTTTCTCTCTTGTACTGAATGCCTAGAACTACACCTCGCTGCCTTTCTACAGCGAATTGCCTGTTTTCTGAACACAAGTATGTAAATATGGAATGACTAACAAAAGCTCCAAATATAATAAAGGCTACCACTTTGCTATTCCAACTACATATGTGGAATCTTAATTTGATCACTCTTTTGTTGCTTAGAAATGCAAACTTGTTGTATTTGAGTTTTTAAAAGTTTGTCATTTCCACTTTGACATTTCAGACTTGATTTGCCCTAATGAAAAATGTATTCATCCACTACACAAAAATTCCCCTTAATTATAATCCACATAATAATTTACATTTCCTGTTGTTACAGTATAATTTTCCTGTTGTAGCAAACTGGCTCATATGAAGATCCTACATCTGTAGTGCATAATGTGTCTCAGAATTGTCAAGGAGCGCCAATGAGCATTTGAGACAAAAGAACAAACATTCACTTTTTAATGAAGCACTAAACTTTTTACTCTGCTTCATACATCTACTCACTTGAACTGCTCGCTACCAGGAAAAGAGAGAGAAAGGAAAGAGTGGGTTTCTTTTACAGCATCACCAGCATGGAAATGGGACAATCATCCATCACGGAGGAGAATAATGGAGGAGCTTTTCATTTCCTTACAGTGGGCCTGCTGCTCCTGTAGGGCTTTACAGAAGCTTCATGAATTGCCCATTTAATGACAATGGCCTATTGTGGCAGGTTTGTGTTATCTTGTAAACATTTACGTTTTATACTGCATCACCATGATTGCAGATTTTGAATGAAAGCTGTGCATTTAGTGTATTATGGGGCTTTAAGAACTGCTTATCCTGAGGGGAATGGAATTATCCAGCTAGTGTTATCTGAGGAGGACACAAGTGTAGATTTTTACACAGTTATAGTTACACACTACACACTTCTATCACAGTGTTCTAGAAAGGCAACACTGTTGCATGTCACACATACAGCACAATAAATACACCACACATTATGGAGCATACAGGCAGATTTAATGCAGATTTGAGTGAGAATTGGTCATGGACACTTCCTCTTCCCGTTCCATTTTTAAATCATCCACTACACAGAGAATTGCTCACAGTCCTCAGGCATGATTTGTGGCATTTTGAGTGAAAACACAGTTATGTCGACAAGCAAATAAGAAACACAGTGTTGAACAGTGTGATGCGTTTGCATAATATGGACTCATTCCAAAAACACAATGTTCTCCTCATGCCTTAGGCAAAAACAGAACATAGGCTTGTTTGAGATCCTCATTCAAATGTACATGCCATATATGAACAGATCTAGAGAATAGAGTCAAATGTGAATAGATCAATTCTCTGACTTGGTGGCTTTATCAGCTAAATCCATCCATGCCCTTGTTAATAAAAAAAATGTACATTCAACCTCATATAGTGTAAATTATATGGAGAAATATATTATTAATTTAATAGCCAATGTTATAAAGGTGTGCTGAACTAAGATATTAAAATGGTCTTTATTCATAAGATATCTTTCTAGATTCAATCCCCCACATTTTAGTAACCATTTTCACCTCATTTCAACAGGACAATTAACTTGGAAACATATCAGGCTTAAAACTCATCCTTCTCGCAGAGAACCGTCAAACATAGTGATATGAGCTTACTGTTTGAGAGAGAGGCATCATCAAAAAACACAAATGATAAATTATTGAAAAATAGAAAACCAATCAACTACTTTGATCATCATATTTGCATACCCTGCATGTGTCACAATAATATTCTGTATGTCTATCAATCGACCGATGAGCTTCATTCAGCATATTCCATAATGCCACTCAGTGTCCAACTTTTCAAAATATGAAGTAAATAGAAATATATGACATGTTATAATGTCCCAATGCTATAACGGACATCTTCAGATTTAATATCAATTACATTTACACATGAAGCTGTCATCATAAAATATTCGCTCTGCATTGCCTTAGCCTACTGTTTCATCATCTAAACTGGGTATTCTGAGTGAAGTATCTGGTTACACAGATATTGATATTGCTCTGCCTCTGCAACTAATAAAGATAGAAAAGCAATGATGCCAAGGGCCAAAAATACACTACTGCCTCTCCAAGAAACCCTCCCCCTCCCACCCCCCAATCCCCGTCCCCCATAAACTGGCACAGTGGAATATTAACACATGCCAGACAGACATTGAAATGGCCAGTACCTTCAGGACAGGAGGGAGAAGTTATTGACCTCCTAGAGACAAGGTTAGTGCAAGAATGACGTGAATTTTAAGTACCACTCTCCGTCTATGTCTCTTTGTTACTAAGGCAACATCGGAAGACGTAGTACTGCAACGACATCACAGTTTGCCCGTCGTTAACAGGAGACGGAGAGGGAGTGGGAGGATACTTAGGTCCTGTGAAGGAGAGCCCCTGTACCGGGAAAACTGGGAGGAGAAGGGAGTTTGGTTTTGTAACTGGAACTGTAAAAACAGTCATACACATGACTGGCAGTATTTGGTTCTCTCTCTTCCTCCCTTTCGTAGGTACTAGTAAACCTGGAGCACAGTCATGCTGAAGAGGCTGCATTCTGGCTCACAGCAGGACGGGGCTAGAGAACATGAAGAGCAGATGCCTGAGTACAAATGGTGCCCGGATAAGAGACGCTTAGCCATGCAAATGAGAGGCTCACTTCCAGAGGCTTCTGTTTTGTCACACCAATTCAGGGAACTATCCATTTGTAGAAGAGTTATGCCACAACAAACATGAGGAAGAACAAGCAACATTCGCCCACATCAGTAAACGATATCATTATCATAACGTCATTGTCATTGTATTTTCCCTTTGAAGACACTGTAATGGACCATAAAATGAATAGTACATTCTAACCCAGTGGGCACAACAATTCATCTAACCCAGTGGGCACAGCAATTCAACTCTTCTTTTCTTCTTTTGTCTCCTTTTGTAACTCTCCCTCATTCGACACAGTGTTTCCCCTCTGGCCCCTAAAAAGTGCCATTTGAATTGACAACATGAACTTACACAACATCCTGAAGTGGACAGACAATGAGTGAAAGAGCGACATGTCTGAACGTTCTACCCCAGTTCACAGTTAATAATATACAGGTGTGATATCTAAGAGGGTTTTGACTATAGCGTTCTCACTCTGTATTCAATATAGATTGTGTTCCAGGTGGTTGCCGACGGAGACACCAACGTTCCTATTCTGCTTCGAATAATTATTTTCAGCTCAGATGCTCATACATACCCCACAAGCCATGCCACCATGGGTTTCTTCACAGTCCCCAAGTCTAGAACAGACTCTAGGAATTGCACAGTACTACATAGAGCCATGACTACACGGAACTCAAGCAAGCAGTAAAATCTCATTTTGCACACGCACACATTGTAATGTTGTTGTATTGTAGTATTATCCATTTTATATCGTACGTTTGTAATAAGAGAGTAATAATATAATGAAGTAGTGTATGATGCATTGTTTTATTGATGATGTGGGCTGTTGTGTTTTTGTTGTGATATAATTGTTTTAATCCTGTTTGTACCCCAGGAAGAGTGCCTTGACAGCAGCTAATAGGGATCCTAATAAATACAAATTAAAAAATATACCAAGGCCTATACTATTCTACAGTCAATCACCCATCCCTTTGAATTTTCAAACCAGTGAATGTTCATCAAAGGCAAGCGTTTGGAACATGCTGCCCCCATTTCTCCTACGTGTGAGCTTTCAGGGAGAGGGAGAGAAAAGAGAGAGAGAGAGAGAGAGAGAGAGAGAGGGGGAAAGAGAGAGAGAGAAAAGAGGGAGAGAGAGAGTAAAGAGAGAGAGAGAGAGAGAGAGAGAGAGAGAGAGAGAGAGAGAGAGAGAGAGAGAGAGAGAGAAAGAGAGAGAAAAGAGGGAGAGAGAGAGTAAAGAGAGAGAGAGAGAGAGAGAGAGAGAGAGAGAGAGAGAGAGAGAGAGAGAGAGAGAGAGAGAGAGAGAGAAAGAGAGAGAGAAAGAGAGAGAGCAAGAGAGAGAGCAAGAGAGAGAGAGAGGATTGTGACTCCCTGGGGCTACTGTACCAGGCTCACAGGATGTGGTTGATCGAAGCTGGAGTCCAGAGGGAATAAGCCAAATGTCAGGATACCTACAGGGGATTGTTGAATTCTCTCTCCCCCTCACCCCTCCCCAGGGATAATCCTGCCATTCCCTATCCCTGTATTGGAAGCTGAGCTGTGAATCATGGATGTGAGGTAGGCCTGCTGCCTGGAAAAACGGCAGCATTTATCCTCGTTTGACATTTTGTCTGATTAACAGGCGAGATATTCCTGGCAGGAGTTTTATGCCAGGTCGCTTTCTCATTTCTTTGCTGGTTTCTCCCCCCCCTCCCCCACCACCATTATAATACACCTCCCTGTATTTCTGCCTGTGTGAATGGAAAGATCTCAGATAGACATGAAAACATGAAATGACCCCGGGATTCGACAGAACATCGCTCAGGGATGCACAAATACAATACAACATTCAAAATGGGTGAATATTTCCTTTAAAGGGCACTTCATTGAATATAACTTGCTTATTGGTGCATAATTTGAAGAGTTAATTTCCAAAACGCTACATCCACCAATTTGTCACATTTGTGTTTTTTCACCAGAAATGATTTCTTATGGATGGGTACCTTCATGTGTGTGTGTGTAGAATATTACTGTTTTCAGATTTTTTTATTAATCTATTTTAGTTCTGTATTAAAATGTGTTTTTTTGCTAAACTATATTTCCATAGACTTTTTTTCATTATTTGTAATTTTTATGTATTATTTTTACTTTTTTTTGTTATATATATATATATATATATATATATATTTTAAATTATACCCCTTTTTCTCCCCAATTTCGCGGTATCCTCAATTTGCTAATCCTCAACACTGGGGCCCTACAAGGATGCATTCTCAGCCCTTTCATGTACTCCCTGTTCACCCATGACTGCATGGCCATGCACGCTTCCAACTCAATCATCAAGTTTGCAGACGACACTACAGTGGTAGGCTTGATTACCAACAACGACGAGAAAGCCTACAGGGAGGAGGTGAGGGCCCTCGGAGTGTGGTGCGAGGAAAATAACCTCTCACTCAACGTCAGCAAAACAAAGGAGATAATCGTGTACTTCAGGAAACAGCAGAGGGAACACCCCCCTATCCACATCGATGGGACAGTAGTGGAGAAGGTGGAAAGTTCTAAGTTCCTCAGTGTACACATCACAGTCAAACTGAAATGGTTCACCCACACAGACAGCGTGGGGAAGAAGGTCCTCAAAACCCTCTACAGATTCAAAATCAAGAGTATCCTGTCGGGCTGTATCACCGCCTAGTATGGCAACTGCACCGCCCTCAACTGCAAGGCTCTCTAGAGGGTAGTGCGGTCTGCACAACACATCATCGGGGGCAAAGGACCTGCCCTCCAGGATACCTACAGCACCCGATGCCACAGAAAGGCCAAAAAGATCATCAAGGACAACAACCAACCGAGCCACTGCCTATTCACCACGCTATCATCCGGAAGGCGAGGTCAGTACAGGTGCATCAAAGCTGGGTCCGAGAGACTGAAAAACAGCTTCTATCTCAAGGCCATCATACTGTTATACAGCCATCACTAACATAGAGAGGCTGCTGCCAATATACAGACTCAAATCACTGGCCACTTTAATAAATGGATTACATAATGGTATCACTAGTCACTATAAATAATGCCACTTTAATAATGTTTACATATCCTACATTACTCATCTCATATGTATATACTGTATTTTAAACCATCTATTGCATCTTGACTATGCCGCACGGCCATCGAGCATCCATATACAGTATTTATATGTACATATTCTTATTCCATCCCCTTACATTGTTAGTCGTTGTGAATTTTTTGACTACTTGTTAGATAATACTGCATTGCTGGACTGGAAACACAAGCATTTCGCTACACTCGCATTAACATCTGCATATGTGTATGTGACCAATAAACATGTATTTCATTTGATTTGATGTGTTACAGTCCTGTCCCATCTCTGCAATGGACTCGGGAGAGGCGAAGGTCGAGAGCCGTGCGTCCACTGAAACCCAATCCAGCACTGCTTCTTGACACAACACCCACTTAACCTGGAAGCCAGCTGCACCAATGTGTCGGAGGAAGCACCATAAACCTGGCGATAGAGCCAGCGTGCATTGCACCCGGCTCGCCACAGGAGTCGCTAGTGCGCGATTGGACAGGAACGTTCCTGCCGGCCAAAACCTCCACGAACCCGGACAGCGCTGGGCCAATTGTACGTCGCCCCATGGGTCTCCCGGTCGCGGCCGGCTGCGACAGAGTCTGGACTTGAACCAGGTTCACTAGTGGCACAGCTAGCGCTGCGATGCAGTGCCTTAGACCACTGCACCACTCGGGAGACATATTTCCATTGTTTAGCTGGAATGAAATGTTCGTATCCTGTATATTTCACTGTGATATGTGGTTGTCTGTCCTAGCTATCTGTCCTAGCTATCTTAAGATCAATGCACTAATTGTAAATTACAAAAATTACAAAAATGTTTTACATACAGTACAGATCTCATATTACTCTATTGATTCATTTTTTAAAACATGTTTTTAAATATTAATGTCACAAATGTATCATTTGAACAGTTCTTTAAGAAAAATGTAGTTATTTAGCGGATATATAGCGTTTTGCAAACAATTATCATTATTTGTCTCTCTGAAATGAAACCATCAAGTGATAGATTTCAAACAAATACATGTCTGTCACTGAACCACCCGATGCCATTGTTAGATACTGAAAAAAACATACCAGTCTCTTTCATAAGTTCATTAAACAATAAAAGCTCATTTACCAACATTTCTGAAAATGGATATATAGCGTTTTGGAAATAAACTCTTAATTTCTACTTAAAATATCAAAGGGATGCAAAAGGCCCTCATTTGGTGGAACGACCCTGATACTGCTGTTTCAGTTACTCTCCCAATAATCAATTTTGATGTTTCTAATGCTGGCTTTGCAGCCATTGATCCATTGTAACTGTTTCTATTGCTAAGTCTGCCTTTACAGCCACTGTTTATACCGGTATGTCCAATGCTGTCTGTGTTGTATCTGTATGTTGTTCTTTCTGTTTCTATTCCTTTGCTGTCTCTAAGGTGTCTGTTGATGGGTCTATGGTTTGTAATATTGAGTCTAGGCTCTCTGTTGTTTCTGCTGTTTGGACGGCTGTCTATCTGGCTGATAGTGGGATAGAGATCCTGGGGCAAGGCCTCTCTCGCTGTGTCTCTCAGTGGGCGGACGGTGGGCGAAATGACTAAGCCAAGGTTGGTCGTGTGCTGGAACAAATTCCACTGAGAGCGTATAACGCTGCCCACCTACTGTGGTTTCATCACTCAAACAGCCTGCTGAAAATTAATAAATAATGTAAAAAATAAAAGATGCATACTCATTTTCTGCAGTGTCTTAACTGAGCTGGCTGAGCTGCACTGATGACAATTCAGCCACAGGAGATACTGATGAGAAGGAAACCAGAGAATATAACTACATGACATGACCATGACCATGTTTATGAGGGTATTCACAAAACAAATACATACAGTTAACCCTGGCCTGTAAATGTATTTTCTATTATTGATACTACTGTATGCGTTCATCTCTCTTGTATTCTATGAGAGCGCAATCTATTCATCAAATCCAGTTTTATAATGATGTGATGTAGCAGCACGGGGTATTACATCCATATACACCAACCACAGTGCATCCTGGGGGTTAGCATCTGCTGATTAGCTATGACACAGCGGGGGGAGTTCATCAAACTTTAACCCAGTTTAAAGATTCAGAGATGGATGCATTTTAACAGTTACTGATCATGTGAATCAAGGAAATGTACCACAGCAGTAAGTTTTAATAAGTATGGCTCCACTCAAATTGAGGCAAGTACTGTGTGTAACTACAGTCTAAATAGTCCGGGTTCACATCTAGAGCTTGGGACTATAAGGTTCTATCTGCAAAAAGATGATTCTGAGATAATTGGCTTTAACGTTCTGAATCCTCATTGGTTTGAATGGTGTCAGCAATTTTTATCTTGTATTCTTTTGAACTTAACAACATAAATTGGGCTATATCGGTAGAGAACATTGAACAGAACAAGGCTAGGTCAATAACTTCTTTTTGACATGAATGCAGATAGAACCTTATAGTCCAAAGTTCTCAACATGTGAAGAGTCTCATCTGTGGACAAAAAAATACAAGGAAGAAGAAGAAGGGAGGTTGTGGAGGAAAACACAGATGCATTGGGAGTGGAGGGAGAGGGGGGATGGCTTCTATTTTTAGGTCCTGATAACATGAGAGAGAGAGAGAGAGAGAGAGAGAGAGAGAGAGAGAGAGAGAGAGAGAGAGAGAGAGAGAGAGAGAGAGAGAGAGAGAGAGAGAGAGAGAAGAGCATCTCTAGCCCAGCCCAGCCCCTCCTTTGCACGTGCAACAGACGCTCGGGAACGCTCTGTCTCCCAAATACCAATGAGTTGGAAGCAGCTGGATCCTAACGGGCATTCCAGGCCACATCCCTGTCTCTGGAGCAGAGAGGGACTGAGAGTCAGATGGGACAGACACACAGCCAATAACCATAGACTGACAGGCAAAATAATGCTAAAATTGTATGGAGATCATAAGCGTTTTGATACACACTATTGATACATCTATATTGAACATTCACATACTTGCAAGAGGGCTTGTGATGGTCTGTTGATGCAGGTTGCATCAATAACATCCTTCCAGTTATTCATTTGACACACTCATGAAAGGACAAAGGAGAAGCAAGATAGCTGAAAGAATCCAAATCAATCTACAAATGCCGTATCTTAATTAAGATTCTCAAATTAAGATCCTACATTTGTATAGTAAGGCACAAAAAAATAGCTTACCATCTCCTAATGCACTGCTTAAGAATCAACCTTGTTTTTACTCTGCAAGGTTTGCATGCTTCCATCAGCTCCCGCTGGCACTGTACTGAGAGGATAATACATGATCTACCGGTTATCTCTGGCACAGGGGGAAATAGAGATGTAGGATATTAATTTGAGCCAGTTTGCTACAGCAGAAAAATAATTCTGCACCAACAGGAAATGTGAATTATGTGGATTATAATTCATTAACATTTTTGTAGAGGTCGATACATTTTTCGTAAGGGAAAATCAAGCCTCTTTAAAACTCAAATACACTTTGATGTTAGAAAGTTCTCCTGGAACAGGGTGATCAAATTAAGATCCTACATCTGTATAGGCTTTGTAAAGTCTGGGGCATCTGTAGAGGCTTAACAAGACGATGGAGAAGCCTGTTAGCTACGTCCAACAGGAGGACACAAAGTCTACCTGAGACACACAGGAAGCCCAGACAGAGGATTGTACATCTGATTTATATGGCATTGTACAAGGCAGCTCGGTAAGACGTGGCCCCTTGTCTCAAACTGAAGGATTGCTGACAGGGTTCTGTCTTTCTCTTCTCCTCTATCTTGGAGAACTGTTTAATTGGTTGTTCATCAGCTTGGTTACAGCTTGGTTGTTATTTTTAAGTGTTTATGTGGGAAACTGGGAAATCATTGCATGCACTTCTGGGCGCAGGCAAGCACACACACACACATACACACATACTGTACACACACACACAAACCCTGACACATTCCTCACACCCTCAGTTAGCCAGAGATCTGTTGGACACCCTGTTGAAGTGTTGGAGATAATAGCGTTTGACTGAGGGCTGGTTGTCATGGGAATGCAACCATCAGTAATCCCAGTGGAGAGTGGGGAAGAGTGAAAAAGCACAACTTTTCCAGACACTGGTATTGTCCACAGGAATGTCACTTTCCAATTAGTAGATAACCAAAGCAGGGAGACTGAAACACTCTGTGAGAAAAATAATGACAAGAAGAATGACTTGCGTTTTCCTATGGCGGGTACGTCTTGAAAACATCCTGGAGCATTTCTGCAACAGTTTAACCATCCTGAATGTAGTCTCTTTCATAGCTTCAGGAGAATTTCTAGGGATTTGGACAGAGTTGCACACTACCAATTAATTTAACTAGGGAGGCTTTAATTAATTGCACCATGTTAAATTAATGAAAGTAAGAAAAGTAATTTTGATACCAATTATAAGGGTTCATTTTTAACAGAGCTGGAAGATGAATTTATCAAATGAATACATAGACTGGAGAATGAAAATCCCAATATAAGTACAAGTTTATCAAAGTAGTTGGATTTTGTAATAGTAGTAAAGTAGTTAGTTGGCTTTTGTAATACTAGTATTGTCATCATTATTAATATCAAAATCATGGTACATGTACGGACAGAAAAACACACAAATACTATTACAGCAAGACATTCTATGGGTGAACAGAGACAACGCAGAGGCACAGAGAGACAAGATGGAGACTGGTGAGGTGAGCTCGGGCTATGGCTGCCAAGCTGAACTAATGGCATGAAGCAGTGAGCTGGGTTGCAGGTGGAGACAACTCGATGAGCTGTGACCGCTGGTCTATGACTAATGTGACTCCATATTGAGGTCACAAATAAGCACTGAAATATGTATGGTAATTAGTAATGTAATTGTCATAGGCATGATGCAATACAGTATTTATTTTAATTTGACTGTTAGTTATTACAAACCTTGTTTGGTTGGAGGACTGACTTATTCCAAAAATACATCATCATAGAACAGAATCAAGACAATCCCCTCGAATAACAGAGAGTTTTGATGTGACTGCAACATAACATGCTTATTTAGAGTGTTCCTACCAAAAAAGCTGTGAATCGTGGGTGAATCAACATTTCATATGGGAGGAAAAATAATTATGCTACGCAGCACCTCAATACATTCTCTCTCTCGTTCTCTCTTTCACTCTCTTTCTCTGTCTCGCTCCCTCTTTGTCTCTCTCTCTCTCTCTGGACTTCAAAGGAGAGAGAGAGAGAGGGATGGTTTGCTGGTAGGACTCCATACTGGGTTTGGGGGGTAGAGAGAGAGTGAAAGAGAGAGTGGAAGAGAGAGAGAGAGAGAGGGAGAGAGAAAGGAGAGAAAGGAGAGAGAAGAGATGAGGTGGTAGCAAACAGAGGAGAGCGAGTGAAATAAATAAAAGGAAGAACATTGCGAGAGAGAAGAAGCAGGATGGACACACCGACACATCTGAGATCTAAGGGGAAAGCAGAGAGACACAGTTAAGCCAATCCGTCAGTTTTTCTCCCTGCAGTCGTTAAGAGCTGACCATCTCTGAGCTCATTAAGCTCATCAGTGGTGTGGCCAGACCCTGCTAATCTGCCATTAGATGGAGAGTTGTAATTAAATGAATCAGACAGACAGACAGACAAGGCCTACGAGACCCTGAGTCAGCTATCCCTTTAATACCTAGACGTCCTCAGCCCCTTGTGTAATACAGAAGAAAATACAGTGTAGTATGATTATAGTGCTAGCCAACTGGCTGGAGAACTTTCTAAACATCAAAGTGTATTTAAGGTTTAAAAAGGCTAGGCTTTTCACAGGAGAGAGATGAGAGATGGCCAAATGTGTGGACACTCCCACTGCCATACCATGCCAGCAAGGGAAGTAATCTAGATGTACAGGCCATTCTGTATTTGGTGCGTCAGTAATATGCAACAGTCTGCCAAGGATTAATGATACATATTTTACCAATACTTTCATAATCTACTGATAGTGGTCTGTAATGTCCTACTTTTGGAGTAACATTTGGCATAGACTATAAAGACAAACTCAAGCTGTTCCATTTTCATAAACAGCAGGAGATATAATTTCTAGGATTGATGTCATACAGACATAGCATCTTCATTAGAGCCAGTTTGCCACAGCATAAAAATAATCCTCCAGCAACAGAATATGTGAACTATTATGTGGATTAATTATTATAATTCATGGACATTTTTGTCGGGGTTGATACATTTTTCATAAGGGAAAATCAAGTCTGAAATTTCAGTGGAAATTACAAAAACTTAAGAAGCCTTTTTAAACCTTAAATACACTTTGATGTTTAGAAAGTTCTCCAGAAACGGGTTGATCAAATAAAATCGGAATAAGATCTTACATCTGTATAGGCTTTGTAAAGTCTGGGGGCTCTGTCGAAGCTTAACAAGAGGATGGAGACGCCTGTCAGACACGTCCAACAGGAAGACACAGAGTCGACCTGAGACACACAGGAAGGCCAGACATTGCAGGAAAATTCTCTTGCAACAGGGTGATCAAATTAAGATCTTACATCTGTATGAGTCCTAGCCTTATATGCAATAGTGGAAAAACACCAAGACAGAAATGCCTACGCAATCCAGCAATCCAACATCAAAATCACTATTTCCTTGTGAAATATATTTTCATCCCTTTTGAACTAGAGGTTGTATGTTTTCATATACACCCACATGAAAACATACCACAGTTTTTACTATAAAATACTACTACAAAAGCCAACTACTTTGATAAACTAAAATACTACTTACTTAATAATTCATACTGTTGAATACTATACTAGACACTGTAGTATACCTCAATCATGTGTAGTACTTACTATAGAATGGTGTAGTATACTGTAAAATACTATAATAAATACTACAGTATACTAAAAACCGCAAAAACACTACAGTATACAGTAGATCATATATTGTGTTCCCTACAGGTTATAGAAAAGAGCAGAAGCTCTGAAATATCCGTTCAGACCTCAGTCCTATCTACCTACAGGTTATAGAAAATGTGCTCTTTTAGTATTTTGTCCAGTAGGCTTCCTCAAGGCCAAAGCCTCCACTGCTATGTCAAAGATAATTTTTTTAAAACGCTGTAATAAATACTACAGTGATGTCCGCAAAAACACTACAGTAATTACTATAGTACAGTTGAAGATGGGAGTTTACATACACCTTAACCAAATACATTTAAACTCCGTTTTTCACAATTCCTGACATTTAATCCTAGAAAACATTCTCTGTCTTAGGTCAGTTAGGATAACCACTTTATTTTAAGAATGTGAAATGTCAGAATAATAGTTGAGTGAATGATTTATTTCAGCTTTTATTTCCCAGTGCATCTAAAGTTTACATACACTCAATTAGTATTTGGTAGCATTGCCTTTAAATTGTTTAACTTCGGTCAAATGTTTTCACAAGCCTCCCACAATAAGTTGGGTGCATTTTGGCCCATTTTTCCTGAAATACCTGGTGTAACTGAGTCAGGTTTGTAGGCCATCCATGCTTGCAAATGCTTTTTCAGTTCTGCCCACAAACGTTCTATGGGATTCAGGTCAGGGCTTTGTGATGGCCACTCCAATATCTTGACTTTGTTGTCCTTAAGCCATTTTGCCACAACTTTGGAAGTATGCTTGGGGTCATTGTCCATTTGGAAGACCCATTTGCGACCAAGCTTTAACTTCCTGACTGATGTCTTGAGATGTTGCTTCAATATATCCACATAATTTTCCACCCTCATGATGCCATCTATTCTGTGAAGTGCACCAGTCCCTCCTGCAGCAATGCACCCCCACAACATGATGCTACCACCCCCAAGCTTCACTGTTGGGATGGTGTTCTTTGGCTTGCAAGCCTCCCCTTTTTCCTCCAAACATAACGATGGTCATTATGGCCAAACAGTTAAATTTTTGTTTCATCAGACCAGAGGACATTTCTCCAAAAAGTACGATCTTTGTCCCCATGTGCAGTTGCAAAGCTGGCTTTGGCTTTTTTTTATGGCGGATTTGGAGCAGTGGCTTCTTCTTTGCTGAGCTGCCTTTCAGGTTATGTCGGTATAGGACTCATTTTTACTGTGGACATAGATACTTTTGTACCTGTTTCCTCCAGCAGCTTCACAAGGTCCTTTGCTGTTGTTCTGGGATTGATTTGCACTTTTCGCACCAAAGTACGTTCATCTCTAGGAGACAGAATGCATCTTCATCCTCAGCTGTATGACGGCTGTGTGGTCCCATGGTGTTTACACTTGTGTACTATTGTTTTTACCGATGAACGTGGTACCTTCAGGTGTTTGGAAATTGCTCCCAAGGATGAACCAGACTTGTGGAGGTCTACAAAAGTGGAGTTCTTCACTGATTTCTTTTGATTTTCATATGATGTCAAGCAAAGAGTCACTGAGATTGAAGGTAGGCATTGAAATACATCCACAGGTACACCTCCAATTGACTCAAATTATGTCAATTAGCCTATCAGAAGCTTCTAAAGCCATGCCATAATTTTCCAAGCTGTTTAAAGGCACAGTCCACTTAGTGTATGTCAACTTGTGATACTGTGAATTAAGTGAAATAATCTGTCTGTAAATAATTGTTGGAAAAATTACTTGTGTCATGCACAAAGTAGATGCCTTCATTGACTTGCCAAAACTATAGTTTGTTAATAAGAAATTTATGGAGTGGTTGAAAAAACGAGTTTTAATGACTCCAACCTAAGAGTATGTAAACTTCCGATTTCAACTGTATATACTAGTTTTTTACCACAGTATTTATACTATAGTAAACTATAAATGATACAGTATAGTACAGTCATGTCCGCAACACTACAGTTAATAGTACAGTATTCACTGAAGTGTTTATGCAGACTTTAGTCCGCAAAAACAGTACATTGATTACTACAGTTAAGTCCACAAAAACAATACAGTGAATACTATAGTATTTAACCATAGTATACTATAGCATTTTTTAATGTGGGCAGTAGTCATTTCCGCTGGCCTACATAGCACACAAAGGGCTTCACACAAAGATTCCTCGGATCTGCCAATTAATGAGCCTCTCACTGAATGAATTTGAATGCTGCTTGGGGGAGCTTGGCACTTCACAGCTCTTCACTCCGTTTCATATGATGTACAATTGCAAGGGTCTGAATAGACCTGATACCCAGCTGATGATTCACTGTAATATCTGTAGACAAGATTTGTTTTACACAGCTGTGTTACCATGGCAGAGGCAAAACTATAGGCTTGTTCCTACATAATGCCCTGCGTGTTCACCACAGTATGCTCTCATCAATCAACAAATCAATAATCGATAGTGTAATTCATTCACACATGCTGTATATGGTTTGTAAGCACAATAATATAAATGAGACCAATATTAAGTAAGAATAACAATAACGGAATCATACAATAACATTTGCTCAGCTGTGTGTTTAATGGTCATACACGTACTCTAGAGAGTGGAGAGAAGAACTCACCATTCCACTCACTGGCTGCCAAGACATGAAAAACAAAAGCCTGAACTGCCATACACACAACACAAGATCAGGCCGCTTGAAAAACCTTTTCTGCAGATTCGAGCTTCTGGCTAAAGAGACAGAAAAAATGCAAATCAAAAGAAACACAGTCACTCACACCCTCAAACTGTCTCTCACACCCTCAAACAGTCACACCCTCAGTCACTCACACCCTCAAACAGTCATTCACACTGTCAAACAATCACTCACACCCTCAAACAGTCACTCACACCCTCACACCCTCAAACAGCTATTCACACCCTCAAACAGGCTCTCACACCCTCAATCAGTCACACCCTCAGTCACTCACACCCTCAAACAGTCATTCACACCGTCAAACAGTCACTCACACCCTCAAACAGTCACTCACACAGCTGAAGCAGACCTTGGGAACCATTTGAGAGAGACAATTTAGCAAATATTGAGAAGTAAATACACAAAGTTTTAAAACCTAGTAACTAAAGATCCAGCCATTATATAGAGCTATAAAAGCTTACCTAAAATCCTGGCATGGACGGGCTTATAAAGTGATTAAGTGGGTACTCAAATAATTGACATACAGGTTAAAATAATGGATATGCATGACCAATAATATCAAAGGTGTTTCAAATGTTATGAAAGAGCCCCAACCTTTCATCTGTTGTTCATCCTTTCCAAAGCCATTTTGGTGACAGGCACCCGTTGTATTCAATGAAAGCACTGTGATGTTTCAGATCAATCTAAGCATCTATAAGCATCTAGAGTAGACACATGCACGCCCGCACGCACGCACACACACACACACACACACACACACACACACACACACACACACACACACACACACACACACACACACACACACACACACACACACACACACACACACACACACACACACACACACACACACACACACACACACACACACACACACACACACACACACACCTACTGGAGGAGGATGTTGTTCTATCCTCTGTGTGACTATGAGCGCCTCACCGGGGCTGCTTTTGTCCCACATACAGAACGCAGCAGAGCATTATTCATCATAGCACATAACCAAACTCAGAGAACCACACTCACAACCGCGATATTGACAGATGCTTTATACTGTATGTGACTGGAAAGAGTACATTACAGGGAGTAGGCAATGATTGGGTTGTGCCTGAAAACACCACGAATTGAAGTATGTGCATCGTAAAGGAGATGCTGCATACTGTATCTTCTATTCGTATTTGATCGTTTGCTTTAACCCAGTGAAATGCTCTAACTTAAGTGTCAGCCAGGAGTGTTGTGAATAAATCAGGTAATCACAGCGCATGCTATTAATATGCTTGGAGGAAAAGCGGCACACAGCTCCACAGTAATCAGGTCAACACCTCTACCCCTCTTCCATCCATTTTCATTAGAAGTAAACGACAAGAGCTGAGAGAGGATATGGAGTGTTATTCCCAATGGAGTCCCTGTAAAACCTCCATCCACTATCAGCAGTAAAACTCTCCCTGGCCAGATTACAGAAAGTGTATATTTATTGGATGCCTTAAAATAGTGAGCAGAGACCAATATCTCATGAAAATCTTTACAGGAAATTAATTTGATGACCTACAATTGATTTTGAAAAAGGGACTTCAAACAACTTAGAAATGGCATGACTGTGATAACATTGTGCAAGAAATTGATTACCGAATGAATAAAGAAAATTATTCTGCGAAGGTTCTGTTACAGGCAGCGGTGGAAAAGTACTCAATTGTCATACTTGAGTAAAAGTAAAGATACCTTAATATAAAATGACTCAAGTAAAAGTGAAAGTAACCCAGAAAAATACTACTTGAGTAAAAGTCCAAAAGTACCCGATTTTAATGTACTTAAGTACAGTGGTGGAAAAAGTACTACATTGTCATACTTGGGTAAAAGTACAAAGTAAAAGTAAATTCTCTACATCAAATTCCTTATATTTAGCAAACCAGATGGCACAATTTTCTTTTTTATTACTTTTTTGACAGCTAGGGGCAACTCTAACACATAATTCACCTTGTTAGTCAGTATGTGTTACACCTGTGCTGGTTAGTGGGAAGGTGTTTAACCTGTACTGGCCAAGGTGCTCCAAGGTGCTCCAGTTGTCTTCTTTTTTTTAAAGTTTAAAATAATAAAAATTACCCCTTTTTTCTCCCCAATTTCGTGGTATCCAATTGTTGTAGTAGCTACTATCTTGTCTCATCGCTACAACTCCCGTACGGGCTCGGGAGAGACGAAGGTTGAAAGTCACGCGTCCTCCGATACACAACACAACCAGCCGTACTGCTTCTTAACACAGCGTGCATCCAACCCGGAAGCCAGCCGCACCAATGTGTCGGAGGGTACACTGTGCACCTGGCAACCTTGGTTAGCACGCACTGCGCCCGGCACGCCACAGGAGTCGCTGGTGCGCGATGAGACAAGGACATCCCTACCGACCAAGCCCTCCCTAACCCGGACGACGCTAGGCCAATTGTGCGTCGCCCCACGGACCTCCCGGTCACGGCCGGTTACGACCTTTTTGGTTTGCTTATTGTCTTTTTGGTTTGGTGTGGGTTTATCTTTTGTTTGCCTCTTAGTGGGCAAATTTAGTGGGTGCTCATGGTGGGTGTATTTTAGGTCCCAGCTTTTGTTGCTATGCAGCTTTCAGTGGACACCCCCATGAGTGTCTTTCAGAACCCCTCCTAAAAACCCGCCTGTTTTGTTTTGGTTGTTGTCAGTGACTCTTTGTTAGTTCCCCTTTCTGTTTGAGCAACAATTTCTAGTTTCCTTACTGGGGAACGTAACAGTTCCCAGAACATTGTTCTCATAACACAAACTGTCCAGTCGGGGTGATGATTATAGAATATTTGTATGAAACATTTGTCTAATGTTGCAAGAACGGTTCTAGAACACATTTAATCTGTTCTTTATAGGTTCCCAGAATGTTTCATTAGGTTGTGGGAAGAGTCTGTTGGGAACAATGTGGGGACATCACAAAATATATGTTCCATAAATGCCAAAACTGTACAGTTGTGCAGATTATTATAAAATGTTTATTTTAGGGTGCAAAAAACACTCAACTGATGTTACAAGAATGTTCCCAGAACACATTTTGTTTGTTTTTTTAAAGGTTATCAGAATGTCATGGTGTCCATGTGGTTGCCGTTCCAGCCTTTATTATGAGCTGTCCTCCCCTCAGCAGCCTCCTGTAGTCCCTACAATGTAAGCACTAGACTGTTCCCACAACCTAATGAAACAAAAAGCTGTGGCCTTGTTATTTTATTTTTTTGTAAAATATGGTCAATCAGGACACAGAACAGTTATTAAAATGTTCCCATCCTCTTCATATGCTGTGTACTTGTAACACTGTATTTTATGATTTTCTTTCTTAATCACATGTGGGGTTTGCAAGTTTAAAACTCACGTGCAGATTGTCAACGTATGAAGTGTCAACATCTGAAGTGTAAAAAATATGGATGTGCTTGCATAATTAAATTCTGTTCAAATGTCCTATGAATAAAATGAAAATGCCATGTGTCTCTATATCACCTACAACACAGTCCTCAAATGCAAATTGCCATGCAATCTGGAGAGAAACAAAACAGGGCTGTATTCCAATCTGATTTCTTATGCTTTAATTTGCATGCTGAGAATGTTGTGGTAAGATTAGGTCAAACTTAAATCTAACATTTTCTAAATGTTCTTGAAATGTTCTCAGGACCTCCATATCAAGGTAAGCTGTATATTGTGTGAACATCAATGGAATATGAAACCTAAAACAAATATGCTATGAAGATCATAAAAAAATACTTATTTCATTCTTACAACATTAAGGGAATGTATGTGCAACCTAACTTAAACGTTGTGTGAATGTCATCACAACTGAGCATATTTTGTGTTTTGTAATGTACCCACACTGTTCCCACAACCTAATTACATGTTCTGGGAACCTTTAAAGAACTCAGAAAGGCTGCTTTGTCAACATTATTGTAACATCAAAATAATATAAAACAAACATTATCTGAATGTCAGCACAACTGGACAGTTTTTGCATTTTGGGAACTTGTCCTGTCCCCACAATGTTACCACAACCTTTTGAAACATTCTGGGAACCATTAAAGAACAGACTAAATGTTTTCTGTGAGTGTTTTTGTAACATCAGGCAAATGTGTTTGCACACTAACAGAAACATTGTAGAAAAATTCACGCAAATGGACAGTTATGGTGTTTAGGGAACATATCTGTTGTGATGTCTCCACAATCTTCCCATCAGACTGTTCCCATAACCTAGTGAAGCATTCTGGGAACCATTAAAGAACAGATTAAATGTGTTATAGGAACGTTCTTGCAACATCAGGCAAATGTTTTACACAAATATACAAACTTTTGGAGAAGGTTCTGTGGTGGTTGTTACAGAGGTTGTGCACAACATTTTAGTGAACGTCAGGAGAACATTCAAAGGATGATCATCTGAAACATTTTTGATAAATAGATTTGATTAAAAATTATATGATATCATCATATATGATATCATCCTACTGTTATACTGAACAAAAATATAAATGGCATATATTATTATTATTATATATATTATTATATATTATTATTATTATATAAATGCAACATGCAACAATTTCTAAGATTTTACTGAGTTACTGTTCATAGAAGGAAATCAGTCAATTTAAATAAATAAATAATAAATTCACAAATACCTTTTAAAAAAAGTAGGGGTGTGGATCAGAAAACCAGTCAGTATCTGGTGTGACCACCATTTGCCTCTTGCAGCGGGACACATCTCCTTCACATAGAGTTGATCAGGCTGTTGATAGTGTCCTGTGGAATGTTGACCCACTCTTCTTCAATGGCTGTGCAAAATTGCTGGATATTAGCGGGAACTGGAACACGCTGTCTCACATGTCGCCCCAGAGCAACCCGAACCTGATCAATGGGTGACATGTCTGGTGAGTATGCAGGCCAACTAGGACATTTTCACCTTCCAGTGTAATAGCGTACACCCCGCCGGTAGGCGTCTGATTGCCGTCATTTTCGTGCGATTCTAGATGTAGAATCGTTTTGCACTCGGATTACAAATTACGGACTTCACTGTGTTGAGAGGTGCTAAGTCAGGGGTTCCTAAACATTTTTGGCCCGCAACCCCATTTTAATATAAATTATTTTTCACGACCCCACCATGTAAAAAAGGTTATGTGATCAACGGCCAATGTTTACTTTTTTAATTTGGGCTTTGACAGTCTATTACAAATAAGTCTGACAGTATTTTTTACAGTATGAAGACAGTATGGTTTGAAGTGACTGAAATTCATCAGAAAGGTATTGGGAAGTTCAGAAGATTATCAGGCAATAATGTTGTATGACCTTCTGTATAGAAGTGTCAGGTTGTGCGCTACTGGTAAGAGGTCAGGTGCAGGAGAGCGGAGAGTTCTGATCAGGCGCACACTTTAATTGGCAGAAGTAACAACAGACGGACGCAACTGTGTCAAAAACCTCCAGCCAAAATGGCAAAGGTGCAAAGCGCGACAACAGTCAAAATAATGCAGAAGTTAAACAATTAAACACACTCGGGTTCAACACGGTACCTGGGGAAAAACCAGCCTGGCGCATAATACGAAACATGTAACAATCAATTCCACACAAAGACATGGGGGAAACAGAGGGAACATATAAGTAGTGTGATTAGGGAATGTAAACCAGGTGTGCGTGGAAACAAGACAATGACAAGTGGAGCGGCGATGGCTAGTAGACCGGTGACGTCGACCGCCGAACGCCACCTGAACAAGGAGAGGAGCCGACTTCGGTGGAAGTCGTGACAAGAAGTCTGATTTATTGCCTGCTCTTGTCCACTCGGTTCTAACGGCTTGTTGGCAAACTAGAGGGGAAAAGTATGTTCATACGTGTTCCTGAGGATCTTTTAGTGAAGGGGTCATAATATTTTGTAGCTTAAAACACTCAAAAGATAGAGACACATTTGTAGGAAGAAGACAGAAACCGCTCTGTTTATTACAATCATATCAAGCAGCTACTGGAGGTTACTGACGTAACCCCGGTTCTATGAACCAAGCTCAAATTTCTCTTGCTGCCCCATTTTCAAATCAGGCGACCCCTAGTTTGGGAAACCATGTGCTAACGACTCTCGGCCAACTAACGCTACCAGTGTGTCTGTGCCATTAGGCCGCTTAGAAAAGTCTCTGCATTGACCATCTTGTTCAGAAGTGTAAGTGGGTCATCCAGCAGTTCAGCGGCCACATGCAGTCAAGAAGTGACCGAATGGAAGAGTAGATGAGATCAGGGAAGATCACAGTCATAGAACAGCTGAGAAATAGATCTGGTAATACATTATGAATGATATCTCAGCCATGTGAAAGGAGTTTGCTTAGAAATGTATTTTACATGCACTGGTGCTAATTTATTTCCATTACCAGAACAATGTTTTACCCTGACAAAAATGAAAGTTCAAGAGATCAATAGCGGAAGGAAGGAAGCAACATCATATCTGTAATTGAGTTGCCAAAAAGTCCACAAATCAATAGGTCCGGGAGTCTTTGTTACTGTTTCTCCAAACCGCTTCCTTTATTTAATCGAATAAGTAACACAATTCCCCTCCCAACCAAATTAGGAATAACAAATCCGTTCAAATATACCCACCCAACCCTCTCACTCTTTGTGTTTGCCCATTTTCAAATAGTCAAACTTTGAATGCCATTCTCTTCCAGTGGAGTAGGAGGCTGCAGTATAAGGAGGACATTAAGTACAAGTACCTTTGTTTTTCACATGTAGCTACAGCATGAAAGGAGAAACTTCCACCAAATCTCTCTAAAAGGACTGTAAATATAGCACAACATCCCACAGCTATGAAAGACAATACATGGAATAGTTTCCCCACATTCTTCTTGCTTTGTAATAGAAAACAAGAGCTGTTGCAGAGGAAATGTGAAAATCCACTGATGGGTGAAGGAAATGAAATGAAGAAGAAACCCCGATAGAGAACAGACCACAAGGGTCTGTGATGGGAAAATGATCACTTTATTGATGGATTTGACAACGTGAGACAGAGCCTTTCCTGCTCTGATTATGTGGTAACATACAAACAGCTCGCACATGTGATTGAATTCACAGACCCAGAGGTTTGTGACTGTTAGGCAGTCTCTAAGGATCAGCTTCAAGTTGTAATGATACGTGTACCGGAGAGTTGATTGAAATAGTAGGGAACCATGTTTCCTCTGAGTCCTCACACAAAATATGTCATTTGTTTACCTACAGAATTCCTTAGAATTCAATTGAGCCCATCTCTGTCATTTTTACACCTAATTTTGTTTCCAACTGCCTACACACAATCTGAAAGCATCTACCTATGGAGAGTACCTGGTAGTAGAAGTAAATTCTTACAGTTCCCTAAAAACACTGAGATTTCATTTGACCAGGGACAAAGAGCTACAGTGCACCATAATATGTTTCACGTTGAATTGAGACCTCATTTTTCACATTTAACCTCAGTATTGAATGTACAGAGCAATGTAAGTAATCTGACCTCTCTGCTAAAAAGATGTGTCAGAGAATAATTTAGAAAAACAAAACCCCAGCTACTGCCTCTTCACTTATGTTCTGCCATTAACCTGGCAAATAATATTAACAGAAAACAATAAACACAAGTCATTTTTACTGTGCAATTAGTAAGTGGGCTTTTGGTCCATTGCAAATAACAACAATAATATAATAATATATAATATACATCAACAACATGCATGACAGTCTTTCTTGGTTGAGGGTTGACAAGAGATTAACTGCTACTCTTCAAGTTTTTATGAGAAATATTAATGTGATGAGAATTACAAATTGTCTGCATAATCAAATAACATTCAGCTCAGACACCCACACATACCCCACAAGACATGCCACCAGGGGTCATTTCAAAGTCCCTAAGTCCAAAACTAATTAATGGCACTGCACAGTATTATACAGAGTCATGATCCCTTCCATTTCTAATTATTCACGCAAACAGCAACATTTTAAAAACAGGATTAAACAACATCACATGGAACAGCGGGAACTGTGAGGGGACACACACAAACACACACACAAACATACACACTCTAACACATATTTTGTTGTTGTTGTATTGTTTGTATATGGTTGTATTGTAAATGTGTGTGACTGTCCTTGTCTATCAGTGTATCAGTGTTTTATTACTTGTCATGTTTTGTGTTTTTTTTGTGAATCGCAAGAAGAGTAGCTGCTACTTCAGCAAAAGCCAATGGGGAGCCAAATAAACAAATAGATACTCTCTTCCATATAAAACAAAACAAATAAACAAATAAATACTCTATTCCATACAAAACAAAACAAATAAACAAATAAATACTCTATTCCATACAAAACAAAACAAATAAACAAATAAATACTCTATTCCATACAAAACAAAACAAATAAACAAATAAATACTGTCTTCCATACAAAACAAAACAAATAAACAAATACATACTCTCTTCCATATAAAACAAAACAAAATAGTGAGCTGAATCCAAATCCCCACTAGCCATATACTCTGCAGCTATGAAAAATGTTAAATCATGCTAAATCACATGCACATGCACATTCACTGAGTAAAATACACAAAAAAAGTTATTCTCATTGTTCTGCCTACTTTTCATTATATTTTTTCAAGCTATTTTGTAGCTTGAGGTAAGAATATATTAATAAGATATCCCTACAGATCATCAATACATTTCTCTTTCTCAGTGGGGAGTTGCACTGATGGACTAGATAGATTTCACAGCTGAATCTAAAGAAATACTGCATTGACAACATACTAGACATTCTAATGCATTTTCCTTCCTTTTGCTCCAAAATGTGTAACTCAACTGGTTAAAATGGCTGAATGTCATACATACACAACCAGAGCCTCTGGAACAAACCAGACCATGTAACCTGAGTGTGTTTGCATGCAAGTACACGTGTCTATATGCATGTTTGCATTTATGTACAGTCATGTGCATCAGTGCACATGGTGACACCCCCGTCATACACTCATTTCGATGCCACATACCTGTAACTAGCTGTCGCTACAAAACCAAATCAAGGACATGGATTTCAGTAGAGTCAAAGCCTTCTAGTTGTACATGTGTGTCCTTTCGCGTTGGGTTTGTAACAGCCTACACGGTGTCTTATCGCTACTGAAGTGCAGCATACAAAAAAAGTGCACTGAGGTTGAATGGGTTTTCACCCAGTTTGAACACTGTTCTGCACACCTTACCTTTCTGTATACAATCATGTTGGGTGATTCATCGGCTACTCCATTGCTCCCCACACTGTTGGTCTGTGCCATGATCCAGTAGGGTGAACAGCCTCAGTAATGCTCAGGTGCTGAAGCAGAGAGATAGGACAGGGGAGAACATTATGGCATGGAAACATTAAAGAGGAATCCTACAGGAACAAAATGTCCCTTACCTTTAAGCTACATACAAAATAGAAGAATCCTTTGAGTGCATACAAATGACCTATTAGATGTCAGTGAGTCTATTTCCAATCATAGGCTAACATGGTAGAAATGTTAATATCATCAACTAATTGATGTATTAACTAAATGTTTTGGCTGGTTAATTTCAGTACAAATAGCAGTAATTACAGTGATGTGATCATCATTATTATAATCATCACCATCATTCTCCTCCTCCTCCTCATCATTTAATATTTTACCATTATACACAGTCCTTCACTATTCGACCCGATTAACATATGCACAATATCGAGATTTAATGAAAGCTTATACAAAGGCCTTATTGATTTATGCCTTGCTATCGTGCTTATTGACATTGGAGAATTCAATAGCTCCTGAGATGCGAAAAGGCAGTACGGTGGCAAGAAAACGTGCAGGCAAGCTCTAAATCAAAAACAGTGGATGTTGTGGACTTAACGAAATAGGCTCGGGTTGTTTCTCAAAGGGAAAGTAAAGAACAATGTGTAAAATACATTTAATTTAGTGCCATTGAAATACAAAACGTGAATACAAAGTATACAAAAAACCCTTTCATTACAAACGGTGAGAAATGATCGAGGGCAATTTTGTGTGCATCCGAGGTTCCGTATCTAATCTTCGCCCCAAACGACACCCACCGCATCCTTTCAAGGATTATTCCAAAATACATAGCATATGTAAATATCATAGTCTTCCCTTAGCTCCCATCATTACATAGTTAATAGTCAATGAAGTGTCTCCATCAAGCCAAGACTCCTATAATTTCAGTACCATGGACAGCTACAGCATAAAGCCCGCTCCCTTGATCACTTGTCTCGATCTATCGTGAATAAAAGGAAAATATGTAAATAAGCAATCGTTCTTTGATGATTTACCTGAAAAAACGCACAGCCTGCGAATATCCTGTTTCTTTGCAGAACTGGTGTGCAGTGCGTGTGATATGTTAGGCTATGTCAACTGGCAGACATAGGAATTCGAAGATAATTCATTGGCAATTGTTAGAGACAGGCATTCGATGCAGACTTGGTTGTTACCGCTTCCCTCTTCTCCAAAATGATGCTGAAAGCACGGGCGCGCGGCACCCACAGAATAACGTGAACGTGCATCGATCCATGACCAATCACGTGCAAGGAATCCAAACCCCTATCTGGCACATTTACAGGGGACCGTCAGATTGAAATAGCACTGTGTTGTTGTTATAAAACAGTAATGGTGGTCACACATTTCTTTAAACACATTTTGGTGAGCTGAGCAGAGAAACAGGCATACTACTGAAGATGATAATGATGCTAATGATGATGATGAATTGGGAATACACATTTGGTCAATTACATGTAATGGTGTAATGAGTACCCACCAAAACCTATAAATAAATGTATCTGTGTATTCTTTATGTATTGTTTATATTTCTGTTACATACTGTGACATTTTGCATATTCAATAGTCATTATAATTTGTATTTTTTAGCCTACCTTGCTAGAATGTTAATCATATTGACATAGCCCAGAGATATCTGATTAGCATTTAGGCCATTAATTGGATGGCCAATGTCATAAAGCTAATAATGATATTCTCATCTGTAGCCTACAAAACATCTTCCTTCACTTCATTATGCATGCACAGTATGCATATCTTTCAGGTTTAGGTGACACTGTGTCCAAACTCTTGTTTGTCTTCAAGGCCTGTTTGCTGCTGTGGTAAAATAATGCATTATACTCAGTCTTGAATATTCAGAAATGATTACCAACCTCATTTGATGCAGCATCGTTGGCTGGGTGGTACACCACTGTCAGAGCGCAAAGGATTTGCAAAGAAATGAGCTTCAAGACTCATGTGTCACTCTCATCCCAACCCAAATCCGGTTCTTCCATCTCACTTTCGTATTTCTCCTCAACCTCACCTTACATCGAATCAGTTTTAATATTTGAACACATTTTTTCAAAGGCTGAACATTTATGCTCATCATTTATTTTGAAAAAACAGAAGTATCTGATACGCTGTTTTTTTTGTGGCACCGACTCTTGGTCCCTGAAGACTCTCAATCCATATGATACATTTGTTGGCATGTATAAATCCACTACTACTTTTCAATAGAAATGTTTATGGTACATGTCCTCTCGGGATAGCAAGTTACTATAAATGTTCATTTTAATACATGCAGTTAACACAGAATACCTAGACCTGGCAATCTACCACCAACAGTTTGTCTACAATCATATCAAATCAAATCAAATCAAATTTATTTATATAGCCCTTCGTACATCAGCTGATATCTCAAAGTGCTGTACAGAAACCCAGCCTAAAACCCCAAACAGCAAACAATGCAGGTGTAAAATCATATCAAGGGGCTTCTCCTTTCATCAAGCAGAATAGTTTTCTATAACCCTTTCTCCCTCTCCCATAATTCCATATCTATTTGAGGTGCCTGTACTCAGTTCTGGTGAGCTCCTGTCCAAGTCAAGCACTGCCTCTATGCAGTATTGACTGGATGTCACTGGGGATCTCCCTATATTGAACGCCTTATCAGTAGAATTCACTAGAAAGTCAGGCCGGGTCAACCAAGGGCCCCTTTAGGTCCCTTCTAAGAACTGGAGCCCATCCCGTGAGAAAACCCTGCAAGTATAATATGTGTCATATGCCCTGCCTTCTTCTTCCCCACGTGTGAATGTAACAGACATCACGCTGCTTGCTTAGCAAGTACCACATCCTCCTGACGAGGCTCACACCGAGGCTCGAACCCAGGACATCTGCCTTGCTAGCACATGTGAACGCCCTCACAAAGCGTCTTACCAGTCGGCAACATCAAAAAGTTAGCTATTTGGTGGCACTTCAGAATGAGGAGTGAGTTTCACACATCCACATGTGCTACACCAAGACCTAGGTTCGGTAGGTTACTTTATAAATGTAACAAGTTACAGTTCCTGTCCAAAATTGTAATCTGCAAAGTAACATTTGGATTACCCAAACTCAGTAACATAATCTGATTACTTTCAGTTAGTTTTGGATTACCTTCCCCTTATTAATATTGATGTACCCGTGCTTCAATCTATGTAACATAATAACATTTGCCAGTCTGAGATAGAGATTTCAGTTTTTTTGCATGGGCTGCATCTCAATCCAGCGCATCCACCTATGCAGCCTTCCCTATCTGCAGTGGAAAGTTGCAGAGCTACAGCACTGTTTGTCAGACCAGGAGACACCTGAAAATTGGTCTTCTCAGGAAAACGTCCGTAACTAACATGGCACTCTATAGAAAGATGAGACTCTCACGAACACGATGGTCTTCTCTATTTTGATTCATGACTTCCATAAGCCCCACGGGACTCGTCTGAAGTCCGTTTGAGCTACAAACAAATATGTGTCACGGGACTTGTCTGAAGGTACTGGTTTAAAAACATTATGGACGGACATATGGAGGTAGTTTTGTGCCAACAAAAAAAGGGGTTAAATATGTGTAAAAAAATACATACATATATATATATCTATAATATATATATCTATATCTATCTATCTATCTATCTATCTATCTATCTATCTATCTATCTATCTATCTATCTATCTATCTATCTATCTATCTATCTATCTATCTATATATATATATATATATATATATACTTCCTGAGCTTTCTTATATTTCCTCGATATAGGACAAACACTTCAAAACCTTGTTTCTTATGAGTTTTTTGTATTTTTTTTGCAATTTATAATTGTGTTATTAAGTGCATTTCTGTGGGCTATAGTAATAAAGGTCAAATTCAATAATTTATCAAATAATTTTCTTATATGTATTTTTTCTATACCTAAAGGGCTCTTAAAATTACAAATCAAATAGTTAAATGATCCATAGTATGACCATCTTAAACAATTCCATATGTCAGTTTAGACGCCCCCCACCCCTTATGCACTTCTGAACTTTTATTTAAGATGTCTATGTTTTTTAGAGGATGATCCACAGTTCAGTAGTCACGCAGTCAAGAACATTAGAGCCATCTGGTGGTTCAAGACAGAACACTGCCCAAACTAGTGCAACGATATCAGAATTACTGCTAGACAACAACCAGACATAGTTTTGGAATACTAAACATGCCTTATTTGATTGATTCTTACAAATGCAGAGATCTAATGTAGTAGGCTAACTCAGTTAGGAACAATCTATGAGAATATCATTGTATCTAGTTGTGTGGAAAAGCATCACCCCAGTAGATTGATGGTGCATAAATAAATATGATTGGCTATTTGGTATTCGATATTAGCATTGTTCACGTCATGTTCAAATCATCCGAAAGTATTTCAAATTGATTGTGAAGCAAAAGTCAACGAAGTTACTTGTAGATGATTTGAACAAAACGTTAGCATTTGGAAACAGTCCCAGCGAAACTAAACTAAAGCATAGATTGCTGTCATACCACAGAACAATGAGACAGATATTTCACTGAATGTATAAATGTGAAGCGTCCGCTTGGCTTTTCAACTCACTACAAAATATGGTAGTGAGAGGAAGACCAGTGGCAGACAGTGGGAGAAGATGGAATCAAATGGATTTTGGCCGACATTCTGCAAATTTTCTCATTGATGAAACCTCTGGATAAGAGCGTCTGCTCTTGACTTAAATGTAAATGTAAATGTAAAACAGTTTTCTCCTCCCAAAACTATAATCTGTTACGAACAGTGGATTACGTTTTGTAGACTTTACCCTTTGTTCAAATTTCCAATTGAGTTGTTTAAAAGGCGTGGAAAGGCAAATTGAGTTATTGCACAAGCACACATTACACAGTAGGCTAATTTATTCTCATTTGAAATGACAGGCTGTGGTCTATCTTGGTTTAGTTATTAAAAATATTTGGTCATGCCTTGTCCATGGACTGGTTACAGGGTAAGGAAACCAATGTAATTTTGGTAGCTATCCCTTTAATTTATGTTACGTGCATCTGTCCGCGAGAGATTAGCAATGTGCCACAGATAAACCATTTATTATCGTAATCTTTGAGTGTACTGTCACTTTAACAGGCCGATGTTCAACGTAAAAACTCAAATCCCCAGAATGCACAGTAGTTTGAGTCCTCGCCAAAAGGGTCATGGTTAGAAGGGATACAGATTTTATCAAATTAACGTCAAAAGTAAACATTTGGGGGATTTTAGCTAACCAATTTCGTAACCTTGATGTAATTATCATAACCGCATATGTTAATTCCCCAAACCTGCTGCGTAACATGGTCTCCTAACCTGTTACGAAAAGTCAAATCTGACAAAAGCCGTATCCTCTCTAGTCAAAACCAACAAAAAGCGGAAACAAAAGAAATCGCAAATTTCTAGAAACAAATTTTGGTGAGCTGGGCAGAGATACAGGCATACAACTGACAGCTTTCACTGTTAACGCCATACACCTAACTCAGGAGGGCTGACATGGCTTTGAAAAGAATACAGAAGGTGAGTGTGCCCATTAATTGTATAATGTCGTCATGTTCATAAACGGTTGGTCGATGTCCTGTCACAAAATTCCACGATAGCATACTATAGCTAGCTCATTTTAGCTTTGGACGTTAGCTGCGTAGCTATGTAACGTTCGCTAGCTACCTGTTTAGCTAAACCTTTGGCTACTTTGTCAACAATGGTTTAACTTGTCCGTTATTCCGCACCAACGAAATACAACACTTTCATCGCAGCAATAATAACAATAAACTAACTGTTAATGTTTTACCTTGTCAGGCTGGCAAATAAAAGCTTGCTAATATTAGTAACGTTAATTACACCTGTTGGCTATTGGCCTACCAGCATAATCATCAGTCAATCAATAACGTTAGCTAACTAAGTTAACTAGTTATCGGTGTAACGTTAGCTAGGTAAGTGAATTGTATCAACGCCATAACTAGCTAGTTACAGTAGCTAGTTAGATACTCGTAAATTAACTAACCAACTGGTCTGTTAGCTACTCGAACTTGTAAGCTAGTTATGTTGATTTTCTGGTTATTCCTGTCTGTCAATGAATAAAAACGCTTCTGGAATCCTCATCACCACGAGTGGGCTATTGTAGCTATCTTTACTTGTTTTACTTTCAGTGTATATTTCAACAGAACATTAACGTTAATGCGCATTTATATAATTCATGAAATTCAGCAGTAGCTAAATTATGGATATATGGGGGTCAATTCCTAGTTATATATGTAGCTAGCTACGTACCTTGTTGTTTACTTATTTAACCAGGAAAAAAAACATTGAGACACGGCGTCTCTTGCAAGGGAGATCTGGCCAAGAAAGCAGCAGCTGTCAAACACTACACCATGTAAAACATACAGGACAACATGTCACCTAGCTACTTGAATTCGTATAAAGCCATATAGACCACAAGACTGACTTGTCAAAGCAGCTAACAACATTGTTGGGTAGACAATGCACTATATGTATGGCATTTTCCCCCTGTGCATAATTCATTGTTCTACATTTAATTTTATTTTACAGGAGCTACATGACTTGCAAAGGGACCCTCCTGCTCAATGCTCAGCTGGACCAGTTGGAGAGGACTGTATGTTTCACTACAGCTTTTGTGGCCACCTTAATTAATGCAGAAATACAATTTGATGCATATGGAAATGAAGGGGTATTGACCTCAGTCGATTAATTCCTTTTGGTGCCATTTTGTATTTTATTATTGTCAATAATTATATGATTTGATGTGATCTAATGTCTCTTCTTTCTTTTACAGTGTTTCATTGGCAAGCCACAATCATGGGACCTGTAAGACCTTTTCTAAATTCTCATTGTTTCTAAATCTTTAGTAGACAAGTGTGTCAATATTGTGTTGATTTCTGATGGAAGCTATTTATTCTGCTTTGGTCCCATTGTTATAAGCTCAAACTTCTTGCACCAAAGGAACATGTGTTAGTCTCCTTGTCTTACTATATAGCCTACTATAACGGAGTTGCTTGGATGTGTGTCACCTCCAGTAAACCCCCATCACACTTCTGTTACTGTAAACAATGACAAGTAAAGGGAGGCTGACTGTGGGCTTTAACATTCTATTGAGTATTGGGTGTCACTTTATGGTTCACAGCACTGTTTTAACAAGGAACCTTTCACCCCTCTTTTAGACTGACAGCCCATATCAGGGAGGAGTGTTCTTCCTCACCATCCACTTCCCAACAGACTATCCCTTCAAACCACCAAAGGTTAGAAATACCTCTTCAGCTCCTGTTACACAATATTCCCCTAGGTGTCGAGTACCCTAAACCACATGCAGTATGAATGCCTGACTTTCTTTTTCTCCATGTATTTTCTTTCCATAGGTAGCCTTCACAACGAAAATCTATCACCCAAACATAAACAGTAATGGTAGCATCTGTCTGGACATCCTGAGGTCACAGTGGTCCCCAGCACTTACAGTTTCAAAAGGTAAGACAAACTGGCTTACATGTGTGGTTTGTAAACCAACTTGTTTTTCTGTGTCTTTTGTACCCTCATGAAAGTTAGTTGAAAAATGCATCTCAAATGTTTGATTTGTTCTCCAACTGTTAAGCTTGACAATATTGATCATGACTATTATTGCTGGTGTAATTGAGAAATAAACTCATCCTGGTTATCCCTGCCTTTTTGTTCTTCCAGTTTTATTGTCCATATGCTCTTTGCTATGTGACCCAAACCCAGATGACCCCCTAGTCCCAGACATAGCACACATCTACAAGCAGGACAAAGAAAAGTACGTTTACACGCTCTCTCACACACATGCACACCATTCTTCTTTTAGCAGGAAAAATATATGAACATGACATTCCTTTCATGTGTACAGCATGTAGTCAATTATAGAATAAACATCTCTTCTGAAAGTACACACTCCTCCAAGATACTGTATCTACTGTATAATGATATGGCTGCTTAAAACAGACTGGCTGAATGTAAGATTTGGCTGTAAATGGCTCAATAAGTCTTTGTTAAACCTGGTTTACATTTTATTTTGTTTTTACAGGTACAACAGATTAGCAAGAGATTGGACTCAAAAGTATGCAATGTAAAGGACTGAAGTTTGAGACAACGGAAGAGGTTTAAGCAAATTAACTTCATGGACACTTCTGAAAACAGTACTGTTGCCACCCCTCATCCACACTGGTTCAAGAAGAAGTGTTGTATATGGGAAGCACTTTCTATCCCCAAACTAACTGCTTTTATGCTATGAAGTCATTATTTTCCTTTTGTTTGACGTTCCCAATGTTATATAACTTATTATTGAGTTATTTCTGAGATGACCCATACAAAAAAACAGACCAATTATGACTCCACCCCCTCCATCTTATATTTTTTTTCTCCTTTTAGAGATTTTTATTGTGTAGTATAAAGCTATACTGAATCTATTTTTATTATTTTGCATTAAAAAGTTTAAAAAAAAAAAAAAAAAAGATCCTGTCTTTATTGTTATTCTAGGGAGACCTATTTATTTTAGATCTGCACAAGTGCCTGGAGGTTTGGGCTAGGATTTCTTTTGATTAGGGCAGTAGAATTCAAATTCTTCCCATGTCATTCTGTATTTCACCACTAGATGACAGCATTTACCTCTTCTCACCTACTACACAGGAGCACGGCTCAATTGAATGCAAATTCGAATTAGGGCTATAATCTGGCAGGTTACACATGGATTACACAGTTACCTTGTTTTTCCCAAATCTATAACTCTACAGTTAGTAGCTGAAATGTATATATATAAAAATACATGCTATTATCAGGTTTAATTATGACAGTGCGTTCTGATTTTTCAGATGGGATGTCTAGATGGAATAGGGCTTTTGTCAAATTGACATCAAAAGCAGATTTTTTTTTTTGGAGGGGGGGGCTGGTATTTTGGCTAAATGTAATCCTTTTCCTTACCAAAGTAATTCTCCACACCTGCTACATGAAGTAACTTTCTACATTAATTATCCTACTAAAATTCAATTTTGACCAAAGCTGTATCCATCTAGACAACCACTAGTCCTACGTAAGGATGAAAGTTGACCCTATGAACTTCAACATCTGAATTAAAGCCTAATAAGAGATGCATAATATTTGTTCAGTCTCCCTGTATGTATGCTGTGGAATAGCGCTGTAGGCCTACATATATAAATGAGATGAAGCATATTGTCTAAATGTTTCAATTCCACAGAGGCAACTCAACTGTCTATACTGAAATTCTCCATTTTATCTCAGTGTATCAACTCTTACAGAAGTGGTTCTTGTGGGGTGGTGTTGGGCCATTGTGTAGTTTTGTTACTGTATTGTTTTTTCAGAATGTGAATTGCTTCCTCAATGTTTCTTAGAACTCAAATGCTTCCTCTGGCCATTCTCTTACAGTACGGTTAATTTACTGTATCTCATCGGTGACATGGAATTGAGTCATAAATAAAATACACATTGTAATGAACTTAAGTAAATGTATTAAACCTAGTCAAATTAATTAAATAAACCTACCTACAGTGCATTTGGAGAGTATTCAGACCCCTTTTTACACATTCTGTTACATTAAACCCTAATTCTAAAATTGATTAAATTATTTTCTTCAATCTACACCCAATACCCCATAATGACAAATTGAATACAGGCTTATAGAAATGTTTGCAAATGTATTAAAAATAAAAGAATGATACCTTATGTAAGTATTCAGACCCTTTGCTATGAGACTTGAAATCGATCTCGGGGAGCATCCTGTTTCCATTGATCATCCTTGAGATTTTTCTACAACGTGATTGGAGTCCACCTGTGGTAAATTCAACTGATTGGACATGTTTTGGAACGGCACGCACCTGTCTATATAAGGTTCCACAGTTGACAATGCATGTCAGAGCAAAAACCAAGCCAGGAAGGAATTGTCCGTAGAGCTCCGAGACAGGATTGTGCCGAGGTACATCAATGGGGAAGGGTACCAAAAAATGTAAGGTTCCCAAGAACACGGTGGCTTCCATCATTCTTAAATGGAAGAAGGTTGGAACCACCAAAACTCTCCCTAGAGCTGGCTACCTGGCCAAAATGAGCAATCGGGAGAAGGGCCTTTGTCAGGGAGGTGACCAAGAACCCAATGGTCACTCTGACAGAGCTCCAGAGTTCCTCTGTGGAGACTGGGAGAACCTTCCAGAAGGACAACTATCTCTGCAGCACTCCACCAATCAGGCCTTTAAGGGAGAGTGGCCAGACCCGAAGGCACTCCTGTATAATGCACATGACAGCCCACTTGGAGTTTGCCAAAAGGCACCTAAAGGACTCAAACCAGGAGAAACAAGATTCTCTGGTCTGATGAAACCAAGATTGAACTCTTTAGCCTGAATGCCAAGTGTTACGTCTGGAGGAAACCTGGCACCATCCCTACAGTGAATCGTGGTGGTAGTGGCAACAGCATGCTGTGGGGATGTTTTACAGACTAGTCAGGATCGAGGGAAAGTTGAAAGGAGCAAAGTACATTGCGATCCTTGATGAAAACCTGCTCCAGGTCCTCAGACTGGGGTGAAGGTTCACCTTCCAACAGGACAATGACCCTAAACACACAGCCAAGACAATGCAGGAGTGGCTTCGGGGCAAGTCTGAAAAATGGTCAGACTCCAGCCACCCTAATCGTAGACTGTTTTCTCTGCTACTGCATCTCAAGCGGTACTGGAGCACCAAGTCTAGGTCCAAAAGGCTTCTTAACAACTTCTAACCCCAAACCATAAGACTCCTGAAAAGCTAATTAAAGGGCTACCTCTTTTACACTGCTGCTACTCTCTGCTTATTATCTATGCATGGTCACTTTAACTCTACCTACATGTACATATTACCTCAATTACCTCGACTAACTAATGCCGCCGCACATTGACTCTGTACTGGTACCCACTTTATATAGCCTCGCTAATGCTATTTTGCTGCTGCTGTTTAATTATTTGTTACTTTTATTTTCTATTTAATTTTACTTAACACATTTTTCTTACCTACTTAAAACATTGTTGGTTAAGGCCTTGCAAGTATGCATTTCACTGGCACATGGGACAAATACAATTTGATTTGATTTGAATGTCCTTGAGTGGCTGAGCCAGAGCCTGGACCGATCAAACATCTCTGGAAAGACCTGAAAATAGCTGTGCAGCGACGTTCCCCAGCCAACCTGATAAAGCTTGAGAAGATCTGCAGGGAAGAATGGGAGAAACTCCCCAAATACAGGTGTGCAAAGCTTGCAGCATCATACCCAAGAAGAATCGAGGATGTAATTGCTGCCAAAGGTGCTTCAACTAAATACTGAGTAAAGGGTCAGTACTGGTCAAAAGATTGGACACACCTACTAATTCAAGGGTTTTTCTTTATTTTTACTATTTTCTACAATGTAGGATAATTGTGAATACATCAAAACTATGAAATAACACATGGAATCATGTAGTAACCAAAAAAGTGTTAAACAAATCAAAATATATATTATATTTGAGATTCTTCAAAGTAGCCACCTTTTGCCTTGATAGCGTTGCAAACATGGCATTCTCTCAACCAGCTTCATGAGGTTGTCACCTGGAATGCTTTAAATTAACAGGTGTGCCTTCTTAAAAGTTAAATTGTGGAATTTCTTTCCTTCTTAATGCATTTGAGCCAATCAGTTGTGTTGTGACAAGGTAGGGTGGTATACAGAATATAGCCCTATTTGGTAAAAGACCAAGCCCATATTATGACAAGAACAGCTCAAATAAGCAAAGAGAAATGACAGTCCATCATTGCTTTAAGACATGAAGGTCAGTCAATACAGAAAATGTCAAGAACTTTGAACGTTTCTTCAAATGCAATTGAAAAAAACATCAAGTGCTATGATGAAATTGGCTCTCATGAGGACTGCCAGAGGAATGTAAGACCCATCGTTACCTCTGCTGCAGAGGATACATTCATTAGAGTTACCAGCCTCAGAAATTGCAGCCCAAATCAATGCTTCACAGAGTTCAAGTAACAGACACATCTCAACATCAACTGTTCAGAGGAGACTGTGTGAATCAGGCCCTCATGGTCGAATTGCTGCAAAGAAACCACGACAATAAGAAGAGACTAGCTTGGGCCAAGAAACACGAGCAATGGACATTAGACCGGTTGAAATTTGTCCTTTGGTCAGGAGTCCAAATTGGAGATTTTTGGTTCCAACCACCATGTCTTTGTGAGACGAGGTGCTGGTGAACAGACTATCTCCGCATGTGTATTTCCCACCGTAAAGCATGGAGGAGGAGGTGTTATGGCGTGGGGGTGCTTTTCTGGTGACACTGTCTGTGATTTATTTTGAATTCAAGGCACACTTAACTAGCATGGCTACCACAGCATTCTGCAGCAATATGCCATCCCATCTGGCTTGGGCTTAGTGGGACTATCATTTGTTTTTCAACCGGACAATGACCCAACACACCTCTAGGCTGTGTAAAAGCTATTTTACCAAGAAGGATAATGATGGAGTGCTGCATGAGGTGACCTGACCTCTACAATCCCCCGACCTCAACCCAATTGAGATGTTTTGGGATGAGTCGGACCGCAGAGTGAAGGAAAAGCAGCCAGCATATGTGGGAACTCCTTCAAGACTGTTGGAAAAGCATTCCAGGTGAAGCTGGTTGAGAGAATGCCAAGAGTGTCCAAAGCTGTCATCAAGGCTATTTGAAGAATCTCAAATATAAAATATATTTTTATTTGTTTAACACTTTTTTGGTTACTACATGATTCCATATGTATTATTTCATAGTGTTGATGTCTTCACTATTATTCTACAATGTAGAAAATAGTAAAAAGAAAAGAAAAACCCTTGAATGAGTAGGTGTTCTAAAACTTTTGACCAGTAGTGTATGTAAATGTGACATGGCCGTTTTCAATTTTTAATAAATGTGGAAAAAAATCTAAACCTATTTTTGCTTTGTGATTATGGGGTATTGTGTGTAGATTGATGAGCGAAAAAAACGATATGTTGGTGTGACCCTGGATACCCATGAATTTAAAAAAAAATTGTGCCGTTTGGTTCATATAAGAAATATTAAGTATATTTAAAACCAAATACTTTAGACTTTTACTCAAGTAGTATTTTACACGTTGACTTTCACTTTTACTTGAATAATTTCCTATCAGGGAACATTACCTTTACTCAAGTATGACAATTGGGTACCTGTTCCACCACTGCCTATGCTTTTCATACCTGATAGTCAATAGTGATGATCTGAAAAGGGTTAATTTGGACAAATGATGGGAAGGAATGCCATAAACTACATTTGGGAGGAGTCCCACGTCTTCGAGTTGTGCCTGACACGTGAAACTTTTACTTGTGCTCTAGACTCAGAAAATAAACTGTAGATCAGACTATTTTTAGAGCGGTACTCTATGAGGACATCAGAGGGGGCTCGAGGAAATGGTCGAGGAATAAGTCACTGCGCAACAATGAGTCTGAACACAATTTCGAAGTGATAAATGTAGGGAAGTAGCTTTTACAATCCACAACTTGGTAGTTTACAATTAGTTCGAAACGCAGTGGCCACTGGAAACGTTTCTGCGCAGCGCAATGGCTGCCCAGTGCGACTCTTTGAGCGGATACTTGCAACAGTCCGACCAGGGCTCGAACAGCGAGCGCAGTACCGACTCCCCGGTCGCCGGCTCCGAGGATGACTTGAGCGGACCCCATGCCTTACCAGACCCGGAGTGGACGGAGGAGAGATTTCGAGTGGACCGCAAGAAACTGGAAATCATGTTATTAGGTAGGCCTAAAGAAAAATCACAGGCATATGGTGCTCTGTGTTGCTACATTTGAAAACTTTGACTACATTTTAAAACATTCCTTTGTTATGGAAATGGGAACTATGCCAACTGTATGCTTCCAAAAACAAATTTTCCCACTTCATATGGTATTTGCAGTTTTTTCCCCATGAACATTATTTGTCTATATTTCGTGTCTACCTTGTCCGGGAATGTGTAGGCCTGATGTTACTTTGTCGCTCGTTTACTTATTTTTGATGTCTTCGGAGACTGTCCGGTTCCAAGAATTTTGGCCATAATTTGAAACATTTCTTTGTAGTTTCTTTTGATCACCGAAAGCAAATGACACATTGTGGTTCCCTCTGCTCGGTTGGTATTGAGATGTAATCAATGGCATGTATTTTTCTAGAATGGGCATCGTCTTCTATAGAAAGTTGCCTCAATATTACATTAATTAAAACAAACGTTAGACACGGTACAATTGTTTATGCAAAACTAGTCATTCAATTCTGACTGAAGTCTCGGTCACCTCACCTGCATCTATAATGTTTGTGCCATGGTCAGCAGTTGAGAATCATGAACACGACTCGACCAATAGGAGTCGCTATGAGCACGTGTTATGGTCATCGCTGAAGTTTTACGTTCTGATACCTCAATAGCTGAAAACACTTCTATCGATGAAACCAAACCAACCTGAAAATATTTCCTGGTCATTGGTAACCTATAACGATGCAAAAGCCCACGTTGTTTATGGTTATTTAACCTAATTCAAAGTGTTTAAGAATACTATTTTGTCAATATCTCATGTAGTCTGTATGTGCAGTACTGTACAAACCTATAGTCAATGATCTGTCTGAGATACAAAGCGTATTTGCACCCACTGTTTTCCAGATGGTGATAAAGTTGTATTCCCATTCGTAGCTACTCCAGCACAATCTCTGTCACCGTCATGTCTTTGAACAGTTGAACGACTGACATAAGTCCCTTGGAATGTAAAGGGTGAGATTCTCATCAGTTATTGCAAAACGCATCTTGTAGAAGAAGAAACCAGCGTTATGTAACTGAAGACTATCAATCCCACAGGAAGACTGTGAGTTGCCATCAGCTGGAGAAACAGCCCAACAAGGCCATACAGGGAACATTAACAACAGGAGATAATGAACCCAATGAAAACAACCCATGGAAGCTGAGATATCATGCAAAACAATGGGTTTCCTATTCAGCTTGACACAAGACAACCCATGTCTTTGTCTCTCTTGACGCTTCTTTCTCATCCTGTTGGATATCTACTCAGTGGGCTACAGATTGATCTACTCTCCCTTGATAATCTTTCCTTTCATTACAGTACTATTTTGATTATAATAAGTTGACCTCTGATGAATGTTGTTCCGAACTTCTCCTCTGTGTATGCCCAGGATAATCCAGATCTGTGTGGGTGGACATTATTATAAAAATGCCTGTTTAATTGGAGCACATTTATCAAACCTGCTCTGTAGTTCTGTGTTTTGAAGTTGAAGAAAAAACTGTTATAGGTTTTCTGTCTGTCTTTCTCTCTCTTTCACCCACACTTCCAGCTCCTCGTGGTTGTGGCCCCGTTGCTGCTGTGCTACTCTACAGTCCTTAAAGCTCCATGTCATCCCTTCCTTTTCCAGGAAAACAACTTAACCAGAGGCTGTCCCTAAACTGAAGTCTTCTGCACATACTGTGTGTGTGTGTGTGTGTGTGTGTGTGTGTGTGTGTGTGTGTGTGTGTGTGTGTGTGTGTGTGTGTGTGTGTGTGTGTGTGTGTGTGTGTGTGTGTGTGTGTGTGTGTGTGTGTGTGTGTGTGTGATGTGTGTACTGTATCCCCTGTATCCCCTACCTCAGGTTGCGCGTGTGTGGCAGTGACCATCTCTTTAACATGTTGTTTTCTAGTAGTTTCTATGATCATGGCAGGATGTCTCCATGTTAACATTCAGCCAGTGGCATGAAGTGAATATTACTATTTGTTTTGTCTGTGGTCAGTCTTTGGCCTTTCTCAATTGGGCAAAAGTCTGTTCTCTCCTTGAGTCCTCCGTGACCCGGTAAACCTATAAGTGGTGGCCATGAAGGAGAGTGTCTATTCGTTAATAGAGGAACAGAGGAGTTTGCTCCTCTCCCTCAATTGCCTCTTCCGGGGGAAGATGCTCAGGTGTATCCTACCATGGATGCGTTTTGAAACAACTTGTTTTCTCAGATGAGAAATGCATGCACACATTTAATAAAAGGGTATGTTTATCATTTTATCTATAAAATGTCTAGCTCAACTAGCTCAAAATTCTATACCACTTTACACAGGTACTTGGAGATTCCAGTTCTTTAAACGTCATTAGCCTAATGACATTCTAGTGGAGAAGGATAGTCCAATTTCATACAAGTGCATTTATTTCCACATTTCCTTTCTTCGCCTCCTCGATTTACCTTTTACCTTTTTCAAAAGGATGTGAGGAGAGGAGGGAGTATATGTCATGCGGAATTAAGGAAATCCAATTGAGATTCAATTGAATTGAACCCTTATTTTACCAGGTAGGTTGCCTGAGAACACATTCTCAGTTATAGCAATGACCTGGCGAATAGTTACAAGGGAGCGGAGGGGGATGAATAAGCCAATTGGAAGATTCTCTCAGTGGTTCAGAGTGAGTGATCGTGCAACCTCAACCATGAAACAGCATTAGACTTTTTAAAAAAATGGACTTTCTCTATTCTCGAAGAGTTGAAGGACGTACTCTATCCCATAGGGCTTGCAGACATATTTTTTAAAACATTCCGTCTTCATCAGTAGTAAGAGCATCCTTGGGTGGTTGTTTTTTTTAATGCATAATTAACCAATATACTGTATATTTAACTCCAAGCCTGTTTAGGATGCTTTTATTGGTCATTGCGTGTTACCGTCAGCGCTGTAAAATCTGTTTTCATTGGAGGAGAGGGCTTTGTTGATGTGGGACTCGGTGTCCTGAAGTGGACACAGCCCAGAGTTTGGCCTATAGTTAAATCATTGTGTGGGAACTTCAGTATATTTTCACTCCAGGTTTTATCAGCTGTGACGGTATCTCTGGCCTCCAATGCTTGGAAACTTGTGTAACCTGCATTATGCAAAAGGGAAAGGTCCTGCATGAAGCCTGGCTAATGTTAAAAGGTGGTTCAAATAACATCTCCCATCTCAACTTCTACTATTGAGAAGTTTTGGAAGACTTCATTTAGAGTGAAAAAACACCTGTTAGGAATGTGTGTAAGCTTTCATTTAGTGAAGTAATGAGTCCTATCTGAATAGCCAAATGTAGGCCTCCTCTTGGCTTGCATTGCAGTGTGACTTCTTTCCAAGCCTCCCTATAAAATCCATTAAGCCTGTATCCGGATGGTGTTGAAATATACAGTATGACAGATGAGCATCTCTTTCCCATGCACAGTTGAAGTCGGAAGTTTACATACACTTAGGTTGGAGTCATTAAAACTCGTTTTTCAACCACTCCACAAAATATTGTTTTGGCAAGTCGGTTAGGACATTACTTTGTGCATGACACAAGTCATTTTCCAACAATTGTTTACAGACAGAATATTTCACTTATAATTCACAGTATCACCATTCCAGTGGGTCAGAAGTTTACATGCACTAAGTTGACTGTGCCTTTAAACAGCTTGGAAAATAACAGAAAATTATGTCATGGCTTTAGAAGCTTCTGATAGGCTAATTGACATAATTTGAGTCAATTGGAGGTGTACCTGTGGATGTATTTCAAAGCCTACCTTCAATCTCAGTGTCTCTTCACTTGACATCATGGGAAAATTAAAAGAAATCAGCCAAGACCTCAGAATTATTTTTGTAGACCTCCACAAGTCTGTTTCATCCTTGGGAGCAATTCCCAATGCCTGAAGGTACCCTGTTCAAGTATAAACACCATGGGACCACGCAGCCATCATACCGCTCAGGAAGGAGATGTGTTCTGTCTCCGAGAGATGAATGTACTTTTCTGCGAAAAGTCAATCCCAGAACAACAGCAAAGGACCTTGTGAAGATGCTGGAGGAAACGGGTACAAAAGTATCTGTATCCACAGTAAAACAAGTCCTATATCGACATAACCTGAAAGGCCGCTCAGCAAGGAAGAAGCCACTGCTCCAAAACCGCCATAAAAAAGCCATGCTGCGGTTTGCAACTGCCCATGGGGACAAAGATTGTACTTTTTGGAGAAATGTCCTCTGGTCTAATGAAACAAAAATAGAACTGTTTGGCCATAATGACCATCGCTATGTTTGGAGGAAATAGGGGGAGGCTTGCAAGCCAAGGAGCACCATCCCAACCGTGAAGGACGGGGGGGGCATCATCATGTTGTGGGGGTGCTTTGCTGCAGGAGGGACTGGTGCACTTCACAGAATAGATGGCATCATGAGGGTGGAAAATGATGTGGATTTTTTTTAAGCAACATCTCAAGACCGTTGAAGTTAAAGCTTGGTCGCAAATGGGTCTTCCAAATGGACAATGGTCCCAAGTACACTTCCAAAGTTGTGGCAAAATGGCTTAAGGACAACAAAGTCAAGGTATTGGAGTGGCCATCACAAAGCCCTGACCTCAATCCTATAGAACATTTGTGGGCAGAACTGAAAAAGCATTTGCGAGCAAGTAGGCCTACAAACCTGACACAGTTACACCAGCTCTGTCAGGAGGAATGGGCCAAAATTCACCCAACTTATTGTGGGAAGCTTGTGGAAGGCTACCTGAAACGTTTGACCCAAGTTAAACCATTTATAGGCAATTCTGCAAAATACTAATTGAGTGTATGCAAACTTCTGACCCACTGAGAATGCGATGAAAGAAATGAATGCTGAAATAAATAATTCCCTCTACTATTATTCTGACATTTCACATTCTTAAAATAAAGTGGTGATTCTAACTGACCGAAGACAGGGCATTTTTACTAGGGTTAAATGTCAGGAATTGTGAAAATGTAGTTTAAATGTATTTGGCTAAGGTGTACTGTATGTAAACTTCCGACTTCAACTGTATGTCAATATTCGCCAACACTCACACAGATCTGTTCTATCGGTCAAAGGTCTGTTTTTACTATCGGACACATTATCTCCTATAACGTGTACTATAAGTGGGGCTGAGGATACAATGGCTTTTACAGTGTCCTCTGTTTTGTCTGTTTCCCCTGCCGTTTGTTTTTGAGGCTTTGAGCTGAAGAACGTGTGTAAGATTTGAAGTTTGAGGAGAAAAGGGTTGTTGTCTGAGAGAAACACAGTGGGTACATTAGAAACGTCATGATGACTCCACCGTACATCACCACATTAGAAGGTTATATCCACTAACACTCACTTTGTTTAGCACAGTTCCTTTCTGGAGCAATATGGAAATAATGAGCTGAATAGAAATGGTACTACAAGCCCCCCGTGCATTGCCTCCGTTGCAGATTATCACAAGTTGTTTTGGTGCCCTACTTCTAAATTAAATGACATGGTCAAATTGAAATATCTTGAATTGGCAGTCAATGGATAACCAGTTTAAAAATATATATATATATATTTAACCAGGTAGGCTAGTTGAGAACAAGTTCTCATTTGCAACTGCGACCTGGCCAAGATAAAGCATAGCAGTGTGAACAGACAACACAGAGTTACACAGAGTAAACAATTAACAAGTCAATAACACAGTAGAAAAAAGGGGAGTCTATATACAATGTGTGCAAAAGGCATGAGGAGGTAGGCGAATAATTACAATATTGCAGATTAACACTGGAGTGATAAATGATCAGATGATCATGTACAGGTAGAGATATTGGTGTGCAAAAGAGCAGAAAAGTAAATAAATAAAAAACTGTGGGGATGAGGTAGGTGAAAATGGGTGGGCTATTTACCAATAGATTATGTACAGCTGCAGCGATCGGTTAGCTGCTCAGATAGCTGATGTTTGAAGTTGGTGAGGGAGATAAAAGTCTCCAACTTCAGCGATTTTTTTTTTGCAATTCGTTCCAGTCACAGGCAGCAGAGTACTGGAACGAAAGGCGGCCGAATGAGGTGTTGGCTTTAGGGATGATCAGTGAGATACACCTGCTGGAGCGCGTGCTACGGATGGGTGTTGCCATCGTGACCAGTGAACTGAGATAAGGCGGAGCTTTACCTAGCATGGCCTTGTAGATGACCTGGAGCCAGTGGGTCTGGCGACGAGTATGTAGCGAGGGCCAGCCGACTAGAGCATACAAGTCGCAGTGGTGGGTAGTATAAGGTGCTTTAGTGACAAAACTAATGGCACTGTGATAAACTGCATCCAGTTTGCTGAGTAGAGTGTTGGAAGCAATTTTGTAGATGACATCGCCAAAGTCGAGGATCGGTAGGATAGTCAGTTTTACTAGGGTAAGCTTGGCAGCGTGAGTGAAGGAGGCTTTGTTGCGGAATAGAAAGCCGACTCTTGATTTGATTTTCGATTGGAGATGTTTGATATGGGTTTTGAAGGAGAGTTTGCAGTCTAGCCAGACACCTAGGTACTTATAGGTGTCCACATATTCAAGGTCGGAACCATCCAGTGTGGTGATGCTAGTCGGGCATGCGGGTGCAGGCAGCGATCGGTTGAAAAGCATGCATTTGGTTTTACTAGCGTTTTAAGAGCAGTTGGAGGCCACGGAAGGAGTGTTGTATGGCATTGAAGCTTGTTTGGAGGTTAGATAGCACAGTGTCCAATGATGGGCCGAAAGTATATAGAATGGTGTCGTCTGCGTAGAGGTGGATTAGGGAATCGCCCGCAGCAAGAGCAACATCATTGATATATACAGAGAAAAGAGTCGGCCCGAGAATTGAACCCTGTGGCACTCCCATAGAGACTGCCAGAGGACCGGACAGCATGCCCTCCGATTTGACACACTGAACTCTGTCTGCAAAGTAATTGGTGAACCAGGCAAGGCAGTCATCCGAAAAACCGAGGCTATTGACAGAGTCGAGTTAATGATTTTAAGTCTGTAAATGTTTGCAAAAATCTCTCAGTAACTGTCTGCATACCTCAAGTTCTTGTGCGTTGTTGGTGCAGGAGGAAAGCTTGAATGAAGTGGAAACTTCTTTATGATCCTCTGGTCACATAAAAAATATAATTTTAATGAGATTGGTAGTTTATTAACTAAAGTGTGGGAAAACATTTCCTCTTAGTCATATATTCCAAATCAAATGTGTGTGAATATGTCCATGTATGTGTAGTTTCCATAGTTACAAGCAAGGTAAACATGTGTTTTGGAGACTCTCTCAACTGGCCATTGTTTATTGGGGTTACCTTTTTCCTAACAACATTTTATTGTTAATTTGAAGTTAAGTGAAATCTTTGTATAGACTTCTGGTGGCCTACAGTATAGACTATATGTTAGTTAACTAACTACACCCCCCCGTAATTAAATTAATAATTTTCTTCATTGAAACATTTTGTTTCCCTCCCCTAAACCTCTACCTGACAATTATTGGGTAGCTGTATCTTGGCCTTGAGGTGTAAAAACGCTCTTCGAAAACAAATGATAAACGTGCAGATTTGCTGCTACCTTGTAGCCTACAGGTTTACTTCAGTATTCTCATGCATCCTAAACAAACGGCATTTGTTAACCGTACAATGTCACCAAGTAGGCTATGCCTTGCAACATTATACACTCTGTCCCCCAGTAGGGATGGAACTGAGTACATTGAAGGCAATGTAAAACTGATCCTGGATGGAAAGAAGCACAAACTGGGTCGAAAAGCAGAAAAAGGGTCTTCTCTCTGCGGCACGTCCACATTCTGTCCTGAAATAGTGTATGGGTATAGGCCCCTATCCTCGTCTTCCTCCTGGGTGCTGAGTAAGAGCTTCAGACAGGAAGTGAGTGTTGTGTGGGGGAATGTGCTGCAGCCACCACTCTCTACTGTAGGAGAACACAGGACTGTTTCAACCTCCAGAACCACATACTGTTAGACCTTGAAAGGGTTCATATCCACAGTCCATAGTCATACTATTAAACTAATGGGCTGTTTTAAGTGGTGTTTACTGAGGGCATTACAGTGACTCATCATGAGGGAGCTCAAAGTATGTCAAGTATGTGGTGTAAACCTGAATAAACTTTGGTATAATGTTACTCAAATGTTTTTTTCAATTGGAGCTTTAACATCACTCTATACTCTGCTCCTCAACATCATGGCAAGCAGACATTATGCCAATACAGTATGTGATAAAGTGTTTGTGCCTTTTGTATACTGTAGCTCCCCTCTCTGTATACTGTAGCTCCCCCTCTGTATACTGTAGCTCCCCTCTCTGTATACTGTAGCTCCCCTCTATGTATACTGTAGCTCCCCTCTCTGTATACTGTAGCTCCCCTCTCTGTATACTGTAGCTCCCCTCTATGTATACTGTAGCTCCCCTCTCTGTATACTGTAGCTCCCCTCTCTGTATACTGTAGCTCCCCTCTCTGTATACTGTAGCTCCCCTCTATGTATACTGTAGCTCCCTCTCTGTATACTGTAGCTCCCCTCTCTGTATACTGTAGCTCCCCTCTCTGTATACTGTAGCTCCCCTCTCTGTATACTGTAGCTCCCCTCTCTGTATACTGTAGCTCCTCTCTCTGTATACTGTAGCTCCCCTCTCTGTATACTGTAGCTCCCCTCTCTGTATACTGTAGCTCCCCTCTCTGTATACTGTAGCTCCCCTCTATGTATACTGTAGCTCCTCTCTCTGTATACTGCAGCTCCCTCTCTGTATACTGTAGCTCCCTCTCTGTATACTGTAGCTCCCTCTCTGTATACTGTAGCTCCCCTCTCTGTATACTGTAGCTCCCTCTATGTATCCTCTAGCTCCCTCTCTGTATACTGTAGCTCCCCTCTCTGTATACTGTAGCTCCCTCTCTGTATACTGTAGCTCCCCTCTATGTATCCTCTAGCTCCCTCTCTGTATACTGTAGCTCCCTCTCTGTATACTGTAGCTCCCCTCTGTATACTGTAGCTCCCCTCTCTGTATACTGTAGCTCCCCTCTCTGTATACTGTAGCTCCCTCTATGTATACTGTAGCTCCCCCTCTGTATACTGTAGCTCCCTCTCTGTATACTGTAGCTCCTCTCTGTATACTGTAGCTCCCCTCTCTGTATACTGTAGCTCCCTCTCTGTATACTGTAGCTCCCTCTCTGTATACTGTAGCTCCCTCTCTGTATACTGTAGCTCCCTCTCTGTATACTGTAGCTCCCCTCTATGTATCCTCTAGCTCCCTCTCTGTATACTGTAGCTCCCCTCTCTGTATACTGTAGCTCCCTCTCTGTATACTGTAGCTCCCCTCTATGTATACTGTAGCTCCCCTCTCTGTATACTGTAGCTCCCTCTCTGTATACTGTAGCTCCCCTCTCTGTATACTGTAGCTCCCCTCTCTGTATCTGTATACTGTAGCTCCCTCTCTGTATACTGTAGCTCCCCTCTCTGTATACTGTAGCTCCCCTCTGTATACTGTAGCTCCCCTCTCTGTATCCTCTAGCTCCCTCTCTGTATACTGTAGCTCCCCTCTCTGTATACTGTAGCTCCCCTCTCTGTATACTGTAGCTCCCTCTCTGTATACTGTAGCTCCCTCTATGTATACTGTAGCTCCCCTCTATGTATACTGTAGCTCCTCTCTCTGTATACTGTAGCTCCCCTCTGTATACTGTAGCTCCCTCTCTGTATACTGTAGCTCCCCTCTCTGTATACTGTAGCTCCCTCTATGTATACTGTAGCTCCCCTCTATGTATACTGTAGCTCCCTCTCTGTATACTGTAGCTCTCCACTGTATCCTCTAGCTCTCCTCTCTGTATACTGTAGCTCCCTCTATCCTCTAGCTCTCCTCTCTGTATCATCTAGCTCTCCTCTCTGTATACTGTAGCTCTCCTCTCTGTATACTGTAGCTCTCCTCTCTGTATACTGTAGCTCCCCTCTCTGTATACTGTAGCTCCCTCTCTGTATCCTCTAGCTCCCCTCTCTGTATACTGTAGCTCCCTCTGTATCCTCTAGCTCTCCTCTCTGTATCATCTAGCTCTCCTCTCTGTATCCTCTAGCTCCCCTCTATGTATACTGTAGCTCCCTCTATGTATACTGTAGCTCCCCTCTATGTATACTGTAGCTCCTCTCTCTGTATACTGTAGCTCCCCTCTCTGTATACTGTAGCTCCCCTCTCTGTATACTGTAGCTCTCCACTGTATCCTCTAGCTCTCCTCTCTGTATACTGTAGCTCCCCTCTCTGTATCCTCTAGCTCTCCTCTCTGTATCATCTAGCTCTCCTCTCTGTATACTGTAGCTCTCCTCTCTGTATACTGTAGCTCCCCTCTCTGTATACTGTAGCTCCCCTCTCTGTATACTGTAGCTCCCCTCTCTGTATCCTGTAGCTCTCCTCTCTGTATACTGTAGCTCCCCTCTGTATCCTCTAGCTCTCCTCTCTGTATCATCTAGCTCTCCTCTCTGTATACTGTAGCTCTCCTCTCTGTATACTGTAGCTCTCCTCTCTGTATACTGTAGCTCCCTCTCTGTATACTGTAGCTCCCCTCTCTGTATCCTCTAGCTCCCTCTCTGTATCCTCTAGCTCCCTCTCTGTATCCTCTAGCTCCCCTCTCTGTATACTGTAGCTCTCCTCTCTGTATACTGTAGCTCTCCTCTCTGTATACTGTAGCTCTCCTCTCTGTATACTGTAGCTCTCCTCTCTGTATACTGTAGCTCCCCTCTCTGTATACTGTAGCTTCCCTCTCTGTATACTGTAGCTCCCTGTCTGTATACTGTAGCTCCCCTCTATGTATACTGTAGCTCCCTCTATGTATACTGTAGCTCCTCTCTCTGTATACTGTAGCTCTCCACTGTATCCTCTAGCTCTCCTCTCTGTATACTGTAGCTCCCCTCTATCCTCTAGCTCTCCTCTCTGTATCATCTAGCTCTCCTCTCTGTATACTGTAGCTCTCCTCTCTGTATACTGTAGCTCTCCTCTCTGTATACTGTAGCTCTCCTCTCTGTATACTGTAGCTCCCCTCTCTGTATACTGTAGCTCCCTCTCTGTATCCTCTAGCTCCCTCTCTGTATACTGTAGCTCCCCTCTGTATCCTCTAGCTCTCCTCTCTGTATCATCTAGCTCTCCTCTCTGTATCATCTAGCTCTCCTCTCTGTATCCTCTAGCTCCCCGCTATGTATACTGTAGCTCCCCTCTATGTATACTGTAGCTCCTCTCTCTGTATACTGTAGCTCCCTCTCTGTATACTGTAGCTCCCCTCTCTGTATACTGTAGCTCTCCACTGTATCCTCTAGCTCTCCTCTCTGTATACTGTAGCTCCCTCTGTATCCTCTAGCTCTCCTGTCTGTATCATCTAGCTCTCCTCTCTGTATACTGTAGCTCTCCTCTCTGTATACTGTAGCTCTCCTCTCTGTATACTGTAGCTCCCTCTCTGTATACTGTAGCTCCCCTCTCTGTATCCTCTAGCTCCCTCTCTGTATACTGTAGCTCCCTCTGTATCCTCTAGCTCTCCTCTGTATCATCTAGCTCTCCTCTCTGTATACTGTAGCTCTCCTCTCTGTATACTGTAGCTCTCCTCTCTGTATACTGTAGCTCCCCTCTCTGTATACTGTAGCTCCCCTCTCTGTATCCTGTAGCTCTCCTCTCTGTATCCTGTAGCTCTCCTCTCTGTATACTGTAGCTCTCCTCTCTGTATACTGTAGCTCTCCTCTCTGTATACTGTAGCTCTCCTCTCTGTATACTGTAGCTCTCCTCTCTGTATACTGTAGCTCTCCTCTCTGTATACTGTAGCTCTCCTCTCTGTATACTGTAGCTCCCCTCTCTGTATACTGTAGCTCCCCTCTGTATCCTCTAGCTTTCCCCTCTGTATCCTCTAGCTCTCCTCTCTGTATACTGTAGCTCCCCTCTCTGTATACTGTAGCTCCCCTCTCTGTATACTGTAGCTCCCCTCTGTATCCTCTAGCTTTCCCCTCTGTATCCTCTAGCTCTCCTCTCGGTATACTGTCGCTCCCCTCTGTATCCTCTAGCTCTCCTTTCTGTATCCTCTAGCTCCCCTCTGTATCCTCTAGCTCCCCTCTGTATCCTCTAGCTCCCCTCTCTGTATACTGTAGCTCTCCACTGTATCCTCTAGCTCTCCACTCTGTATCCTCTAGATCTCCACTCTGTATCCTCTAGCTCTCCACTTTGTATTCTCTAGCTCTCCACTCTGTATCCTCTAGCTCTCCACTCTGTATCCTCTAGCTCTCCTCTCTGTATCCTCTAGCTCCCCTCTCTGTATACTGTAGCTCTCCACTGTATCCTCTAGCTCTCCCCTCTGTATCCTCTAGCTCTCCACTCTGTATCCTCTAGCTCTCCACTCTGTATCCTCTAGCTCTCCACTCTGTATCCTCTAGCTCTCCTCTCTGTATCCTCTAGCTCTCCACTCTGTATCCTCTAGCTCTCCTCTCTGTATCCTCTAGCTCTCCACTCTGTATCCTCTAGCTCTCCACTCTGTATCCTCTAGCTCTCCACTCTGTATCCTCTAGCTCTCCACTCTGTATCCTCTAGCTCTCCGCTCTGTATCCTCTAGCTCTCCGCTCTGTATCCTCTAGCTCTCCTCTCTGTATCCTCTAGCTCTCCACTCTGTATCCTCTAGCTCTCCACTCTGTATCCTCTAGCTCTCCTCTCTGTATCCTCTAGCTCTCCTCTCTGTATCCTCTAGCTCTCCTCTCTGTATCCTCTAGCTCTCCTCTCTATCCTCTAGCTCTCCACTCTGTATCCTCTAGCTCTCCTCTCTGTATCCTCTAGCTCTCCACTCTGTATCCTCTAGCTCTCCTCTCTGTATCCTCTCGCTCTCCTCTCTGTATCCTCTCGCTCTCCTCTCTGTATCCTCTCGCTCTCCTCTCTGTATACTGAAGCTCCCCTCTCTGTATACTGTAGCTCCCCTCTCTGTATACTGTAGCTCCCCTCTGTATACTGTAGCTCCCCACTCTGTATCCTCTCGCTCTCCTCTCTGTATACTGTAGCTCTCCTCTCTGTATCCTCTAGCTCTCCACTCTGTATCCTCTAGCTCTCCACTCTGTATCCTCTAGCTCCCCACTCTGTATCCTCTAGCTCTCCACTCTGTATCCTCTAGCTCTCCTCTCTGTATACTGTAGCTCCCCTCTCTGTATACTGAAGCTCCCCTCTCTTCCAACCTTTTCTGAAACATCCTGATACAATTTAACAATTATATTGAACTTTGCTTACACATTGAATTCCTTTATCCCATGCATGATGAAGTGTTCAGGAGCTCTAATATAATTGAGGTATTTTCTTGTGGAAAAACCTGCATGTCATTACTCGAAATAAAACCTGGAATCATGTTTCAACGGTCCGACTTGACTCGGGCTCTCTGACCCATTTCTCTGCTTCTGAAACTGTGAAATTAATATATATTATTTTTAATAATATTTTTTTACTTCACCTAGAGCTCTTTTTCTTCTGCACCTTTAAAGTGTAGATTTACATTCTGGCTGGTTTGCGGCTGCTATAATTGTACTTTTTTTGAACTACCACTCTCTCCCCTTTGAGTGCTGTGTTTATCTTAAAAGAACCTCGCTTCGTGGTTAGTTGTTCTTTCACTTCATTCAACATTTAGTACAATCTGCTTTTTCTCCACATGCCCTGATTGGAGAGAATGCTCTTGGTTGGTGGACCTGGTCCTGGCTGTTGCTAGAATATTCTTCAATGGGATCAAGGAAAAAGGAAAGAAAGGGAACAGAAACATCATGTTTAGTTTGATGGAGTTGGCTGGACGCTGGTCATTTCAAAAAGGCCCCAATTTAGTTACTTTGTTGATTTGGCTGTGTCTGTGTGGACTGTGGATGCCGTTCGTCAAAGTCATCAAGGAATGAATTCCCACACATTCAGATAACAAACAAAAAAAAAAGTGTAGATGAAAGCTGGTTATTTATGTGAGTGAATTTGGTATATGAATTCTACTGTCGGCTATTAGCTGTGTTTAGGGTACTGTCTCCGTCTGTTTTAGTGAAACCGACTTCTCCAGCCCCTCTGGAGTAGGTTCTTACGCTACATACCAGGTACAAGGGGAATACTTAGGTTGTGAAATGTTTCTGGCAAGTTTGCAACAACTCACCCCCAATTCACCAATGGGGGGAGACGGGTAGACGCCCACAATGTGATAAAGCATCATTCCTGCACCTCATTCTAATGCCTCTACTTAGCAATTAAACCAACAGACTGACTCAGTGGTTGTAAATTAGTTTGTCTGGGTCTCCTATTTGTTTGTTATTTGACTTGTATTTTTAGTTAGAAAAAGGACCAATTTGTTAAGTGTGTTTTATACTTATTAACTGTTTATGTGGTATGTCTTAAACTGTCTAGTGTTTTATGGATTGTGAGTTGTGTAAGCTTTCTGTATCATATTTTATTTTCTAGGGCCATATCCACAAATCATCTCAACAGTTGGAGTGCTGTTCTAGGATCAGTTTAGCCTTTTAGATCATAATGAGTAAGATGGTATGGACAGATCCTAGAATAGCATTCCTACCCTGAGGCGCTTTGTGAATACGGGCCCAGTACTGGCAGTCTGTCAACTCCACTGCAACATTACACATCTGGGAGTTTGTTTATTCATTTATTATTTCACAGTTGCCTGGCAACTGCACATGCCTTCTTCTCCTGTGAAAGAAGTCATTCGGAGACGACAGCAGCCTGTGTTCTGGACAGGAACACAAGAATAAGGGTTGTTTGAGCTGTTGCCTTTCTTACAGCTGTTGCCTTTCTTACAAAGTGCATAAGTGATTACGAATTTAAGAGGTCCCACAACAGCAGACGAAATAACAAATATGCATGGCTTAAAAGAAATTGGCATGGCCATGGATATAATGTTTTTTCTCTGAGCCTCTCCAACATTTGGCCAGCAGCAGTGACCGGAGGTTGTTGACAACTTGTTTGGCTGTAGCTACTACTTCCTGGGTCCTTCCGTCCTTACTGATTTAGATACGATTATGTGGATAGTGCGGGAGTCGAGAGCTACTCAGGAACTGAAGTTTAGTGAATGGATGCTAACCTGTGTGATGGTTTGCCAGAGGACCACATAGAGGAAGACTCAATAGTGCTCTGTCCATATCTGTTTTCTCAAGTGCTGCCAGCAACTTGTCTGTTGAAAGGTGATATACTGGATGGAAACATCACAGCTTTCATCCTGCTCATTTAGAGTTGATTTATTTAAACAGGCTTGTCAATGAAAAATAATGTTTTTGGCAGAAATCGTTAGTGTTAAACACATCCTTCTGTTTATCGTCTAAACATTCCAGTGGTCCTCTCTTATAGAGCTAGATCAATCTTAATGCCGCCCACTGTCATACCATTTCTCAGAGAGATTGATGGGGATGGCAAGATTCAAGAGGCGTAGTATTGCGTGCTGCACAGTTCTAAATGGTGAATGATTTCACCAAACTTGTCTTAAGCAATAACTCAAGTGGTGCGTGCGCGGTTTGGGCATGCATGCAGATGGTGTGTGTGTGTTTTTTAAAGACTCCCCCGTGTGTACTGTCATTTCCATGTTGAATCAGCTGAGATGTGCTGACGCTCATAGTGTTCTGCTTGAGAGCATCTGGTGGGTGGAGAAACATGGTAAGAACATCCTGCTCTCGCTATATTCCACTCCATTCTATCTGGGAGTGGTAGTAGTTCATTCAGACTTGTCCTAAGGGGCTATTTCACACAGCTGGTCGAAGGACTTAAAGCCAGCTCACTTTCACAAGTACATGCAAGAGTGTTTGGACAGACATTTTGGAAACCTGAAATTTGGACAGCGGTTCAAAACAAAAACAATTTGGCTACAGCTTTAGGCAGTTCCACCTCGGTCTTTATATGCTGACAGTGATTTCCTTGTCTCTGTGATATATTGTCTGTTGGTAATTTAACCACATAAGCATTTATCTTGTATTAATTTACAACGGTCCTTCTCTTTTCTCGTTTTAAACCAGTGATTACTGGTTACCGTTTTAAACCAGTGATTACTGGTCAGAGTATATTTTCCTGTTTGTGTCAGAGCAAAGATAGTTTTGTGTTCTGCTTTAGTTCTAATGTCCATAAACATACTGTGAGTACCAAAGCCTTGCTCTAGAGTCTACACCCCAATGTCCTAAGAGCTCTGTGCTTAAGTCACTCTGTTACTGCTGCCCCACCAGGATTTGTCTCGCCAGGTATTGTGATTTAGATGGTGCCTTTGGGTTTTCCTCACTTTTCATGCTCCAAAAAACTCCAACCATCATCCTTAGATTTGTTTGTGCTTTTTTTGTACATAATAAGGTTCTAGACATCAGAAGAGCGATTAATCACCTCGAACTGGACAAGGATTTGTTTTTCTTTAATGAGTCGTACGCAAAGGATATACTGCTCATCCCGGACCAGGCCCAAATCTTGGTCATTCGCATGCAGAGGAGACGCTGTTGCAGAGGTCGTAAAGCCAGATGCCTGGCAAGACTGTCGCTGAGTGGATAATTGGCCTTTACCCTCCGTTCTGCAGTGTGATCTCTAATATTAAGGAAGTCTTGAGGTTTTGCCCACCTGAGTTAGAATACTTCATCATAAGTTGTAGACCACACTATCTAACGAGAGAGTTTTAATCTATATTCTTCGTAGCTGTCTATCACAGGAAGTGGTCCGATGAAGCGTATGCTAAGCTATAGAACTTTTTCGCTAGCACAGACTGGAATATGTTCCGGTATTCATCCAATGGCATTGAGGAGTATACCACATTGGCTTTATTAATAAGTGCATCGATGACGTCATACCCACAGTGACTGTACGCACAGTACATATCCCAACCACTAGCCATGGATTGCAGACAACATCCGCAATGAGCTAAAGGCTAAAGCTTCCGCTTTCAAGGAGCAGGACACTAATTCGGACGCTTATAAGAAATCCCACTACACCCTCGGACAAACCATTAAACACGCAAAGCATCAATACGGGACTAAGATTGAATCCTACTACATTGACTCTGACTCTCATCCATATTGGCAGGGCGTGCAAACTATCACTGATTACAAAGGGAAATCAATCCGTGAGCTGCCCAGTGACTTAAGCCAACCAGACAAGCGAAATGCCTTCTATGCTCACTTCGAGACAAGCAACACTGAACTATGCATGAGAGCACCAGCTGTTCTGGACGACTGTGTGATAACTTTCTCCATAGTCGATAATGAGTAAGACCTTTAACAACTTTAACATTCACAAGGCCGAAGGGCCAAACGGATTACCAGGACAGGTACTCAGAGCATGCTCTAACTAGCTGGCAAGTGACTTCACTGACATTTTCAACCTCTCCCTGACCCAGTCTGCAATACCTACATGTTTCAATCAGACCCCCATAGTCCCTGTGCCCAAGAATTCCAAGGGAACCTGCCTAAATTACTACTGCCCCATAGCACTTGCATCTGTTGCCATGAAATGCTTGGAAAGGCTGGTCATGGCTCACATCAACACCATCATCCCAGAAACCCTGGACCCATTCCAATTTGCCTACCACCCCTACAGATGACACAATCTCTATTGCAGTCCACACTATCTTTTCCCACCGGGACAAAAGGAACACCTGCATAAGAATGCTGTTCATTGACTACAGCTCAACGTTCAACACCATAGCTTAGTGATGCGCTTGGAGGGCACTAAGGACCCTGGGACTGAACACCTCCCTCTGCAACTGGAGGTGAGGGTAGGCAACAGCACATCCACCATGCTGACCCTCAACAGAGGCGCCCCTCTGGGTTGCGTGCTCAGTTCCCTCCTGTAATCCCTGTTCACCCACTACTGCGTGGCCACGCACGACTCCAACACCATCATTAAGTTTGCAGAGAACATGACTGTGGTAGGCCGATGGACGATGAGACAGCCTACAGGGAGGAGGTCAGACACCTCGCAGTGAGGTGCCAGGACATCAACCTCTCCCTCAATGTGAGCAAGACAAAGGAGCTGATCGTGGACTATAGGAAAAGGAGGGCCAAACTGGCCCCCCTTAATGTTGATGTGACTGAAGTGGAGCGGGTTGAGAATTTCAAGGTCCTTGGTGTCCACATCACTAACGAACTATCATGGTCCAAACATACCAAGACAGTTGTGAAGAGGGCACGACAGTACCTTTTCCCCTTCAGGAGACTGAAAAGATTTGGCAAGGGTCCCCAGATCCTCAAAATTCTACAGCTGCACCATTAAGAGGATCCTGATTGGTTGCATTACCGCCTGGTATGGCAACTGCTCGGCATCTGACCGTATGGCGCTACAGAGGATAATTTGTTTTTGATTTCATCGTATGTCAAATGAGGCCATCATTCTACAGCTCCAACACTATTTACTTGTTTTGGAGGGTAAGAGGAATGTAATCATCTCTCGCTCTGTACACATAATCAAATCCCATTTTATTGATCACATACACATGGTTAGCAGATGTTATTGCGAATGTAGCGAATTGCTTATGCTTCTAGATCCGACAGTGCAGCAGTATCTAACAGGTATAGAATAGATAGTGCAGTATATACAAATGAGATAAGTAATGTGAGATATGAAAACATTCTTAAAGTGGCATTATTAAAGTGACAGGTGTTCCATTTATTGAAGTGGCCAATGATATCAAGTCTGTAGGTAGGCAGCTGTTTTTCAATCTCTCTGTCCCAGCTTTGATGCACCTGTACTGACCTCGCCTTCTGGATAGAAGTGGGGTGAACAGGCAGTGGTGGTTATTGTCCTTGATTATCTTTTTTGTCTTCCTGTGACATCGGGTGTTGTAGGTGTCCTGAAGGGCAGGTAGTTTGCCCCTGGTGATGCCTTGTGTAGACCACCCTCTGGAGAGCCCTGCAGTTGTGGGCGGTGCAGTTGCCGTACCAGGTGGTGATACAGCCAACAGGATGCTCTCGATTCTGCACCTGTAAAAGTTTGTGAGGGTTTTCGGTGACAAGACACATTTTTGCAGCCTCCTGAGTTTGAAGAGGCGCAGTTGCACCTTCTTCACCACACTGTCCGTGTGCGTGGACCATTTCAGTTTGTCTTTGATAGGTACACCAAGGAACTTAAAATGTTCCACATTCTCCACTGCTGTCCCGTCGATGTGGATAGGGGGGTGCTCCCTTTGCTGTTTCCTCAAGTCCACGATCATCTCTTTTGTTTTGCTGACATTGGGTGAGAGGGTATTTTCCTGACACCACACTCCGAGGGCCTTCACCTCCTCCCTGTAGGCTGTCTCGTCGTTGTTGGTAATCAAGCCTACCACAGTTGCGTCGTCTGCAAACTTGATGATTGTGTTCGTGGCGTGCATGGCTTTGCAGTCGTGGGTGAACAGGAAGTACAGGAGAGGGTTGAGAACGCATCCTTGTGGGGCCACAGTGTTGAGGATCAGTGGATTGGAGATGTTGCTTCCTACCTTCACCAGCTGGGGGTGGCCCGTCAGGAAGACCAAGACCCAGTTGCACAGGGCAGGGTCAAGACTAGAGGTCGACCGATTATGATTTTTCAATGCCGATACCGATTAATCGGCTGATTTTTATTTTATTTATTTGTAATAATGACAATTACAACAATACTGAATGACCACTTATTTTAACTTAATATAATGCATCAATAAAAATCCATTTAGCCTCAAATAAATAATGAAACATGTTCAATTTGGTTTAAATAATGCAAAAACAAAGTGTTGGAGAAGTAAAAGTGCAATATGTGCCATGTAAAAAAGCTAACGTTTGAGTTCCTTGCTCAGAACATGAGAATATATGAAAGTTGGTGGTTCCTTTTAACATGAGACTTCAATATTCCAAGGTAAGAGGTTTTAGGTTGTAGTTAATATAGTATTTATAGGACTATTTCTCTCTATACCATTTGTATTTCATATACCTTTGACTATTGGTTGTTCTTATAGGCACTATAAGAAGTGTAACAGTATAGCTTCCATCCCTCTCCTCGTCCCTATCTGGGCTCGAACCAGGAACACATCGACAACAGCCATACTCGAAGCAGCGTTACCCATCGCTCCACAAAAGCCGCGGCCCTTGCAGAGCAAGGGGAATAACTCCTCCAAGTCTCAGAGCGTGTGACGTTTGAAACGCTATTAGCACACACCCAACTAACTAGCTAGCCATTTCACATCGGTTACACCAGCCATTAGGCAGATAGGCTTGAAGTCATAAACAGCTCTGTGCTTGCGAAGAGCTGCTGGCAAAACGCACAAAAGTGCTGTTTGAATGAATGCTTACGAGGCTGCTGCTGCCTCCCATCGCTCAGTCAGACTGCTCTATCAAATCATAGACTTAGTTAATAACATAATAACATAATAACACACAGAAATACGAGCCTTTGGTCATTAATATGGTCGAATCCGGAAAGTATCATTTCGAAAACAAAACGTTTATTATTTCAGTGAAATACGGAACCGTTCGGTATTTTATCTAACGGGTGGCATCCCTAAGTCTAAATATTCTTGTTACATTGCACAACCTTCAATGTTATGTCATATGTCATATGTAAAATTCTGGCAAATTAGTTCGCAATGAGCCAGGCTGCCCAAACTGTTGCATATACCCTGACTCTGCAATGAACGCAAGAGACATTACACAATTTCACCTGGTTAATATTGCCTGGTAACCTGGATTTATTTTAGCTAAATATGCAGATTTAAAAAAAAAAAAAACTTCTGTGTATTGATTTTAAGAAAGGCATTGGTGTTTATGGTTAGGTACAGTCGTCCAACGATTGTGCTTTTTTCGCAAATGCACTTTTGTTAAATCATCCCCCAGCATTGCATTGATATGCAACACAGGACACGCTAGATAAACAAGTAATATCAACCATGTGTAGTTATAACTAGTGATTATGATTGAATATTTTTTATAAGTTTAATGCTAGCTAGCAACTTACCTTGGCTTCTACTGCATTCACGTAACAGGCAGGCTCCTCGTGGAGTGCAATGAGAGGCAGGTGGTTAGAGCTTTGGACTAGTTAACTGTACGGTCGCAAGATTGGATCCCCGAGCTGACAAGGTGAAAATCTGTCGTTCTGCCCCTGAACAAGGCAGTTAACCCACCGTTCCTAGGCCATCATTGAAAGTAAGAATGTGTTCTTAACTGACTTGCCTAGTTAAATAAAGGTAATAAATAAAACAAATTATAATTTTTTTTTTAAATCGGCAAAATCGGCACCCAAAAATACCGATTTCCGATTATGAAAACTCGAAATCGGCCCCAATTAATCGGCCATTCCGATTAATTGGTCGGCCTATAGTCAAGACCCAGGGACTCAAGCTTAATGATGAGTTTGGAGGGTACTATGGTGTTGAATGCTGAGCTATAGTCAATGAACAGAATTCTTACATAGGTATTCCTCTTGTCCAGATGGGATAGGGCAGTGTGATGGCGATTGCATCGTCTGTGGACCTATTGGGGCGGTAAGCAAATTGAAGTGGGTGTAGGGTGGAGGTGATATGATCCTTGACTAGTCTCTCAAAGCACTTCATGATGACGGAAGTGAGTGCTATGGGGCGATAGTCATTTATTTCAGTTACTTTCAGTACCTTAGTTTTCTTGGGAACAGGAACAATGGCCATCTTGAAGCACGTGGGGACAGCAGACTGGGATAGGGATTGATTGAATATGTCAGTAATACACCAGCCAGCTGGTCTCCTCCGCATGTTCTGAGGATATGGCTAGGGATGCCATCTGGGCCGGCAGCTTTGCGAGGGTTAACACGTTTAAATATTTCACTCACTTCGGCCACGGAGAAGGAGAGCCCACAGTCTTTGCTAGCGGGCCGTGTCGGTGGCACTGTATTGTCCTCAAAGCGCGCAAAAATGTTTAGTTTGTCTGGAAGCAAAACGTTGATGTCTGCGACGGGACTGGTTTTCTTTTTGTAATCCGTGATTGTCTGTAGACCCTGTCACATACTGTACGTCTTGTGTGTGAGCTGTTGAATTGCGACTCCACTTTGTCTCTATACTGATACTTTGCTTGTTTGATTTCCTTATGGAGGGAATAGCTACACTGTTTGTATTCGGCCATATTCCCAGTTGCCTTGCCATGATTAAATGCGGTGGTATGTGATTTGCTGCCATCGCGTATGCTGCCATCAATCCACGGTTTCTGGTCAGGGAAGGTTTTAATATTCACAGTGGGTACAACATCTCTTATACACTTCTTTATGAACTCGCTCACCGAGTCAGCATATACGTCAATGTTGTTCTCTGAGGCTACCCGGAACCTATTTCAGTCCACGTGATCGAAGCAATCTTGAAGTGTGGAATCCGATTGGATAGACCTAAGCACTGGTGCTTCCTGTTTTAGTTTCTGCCTATAGTAGGGGAGCACCAAGATGGAGTCATGGTCAGAGTTGCCAAAAGTGGGGTGGGGGAGGACCTTGTATGCATCACAGAATTTAGAGTAGCAATGGTCGAGCTTGTTACTTCCTCGTGTACTGCAATCAATATGCTGATAGAATTTAGGTAGCCTTGTTCTTAAATTAGCTTTGTTAAAATCCCCAGCTACAATAAATGCATCCTCAAGATATATGGTTTTCAGTTTGCATGAAGTCCAGTGAAGTTTCTTGATGGCCGTCTTGGTATCCGATTGCGGGGGGATATACGCGGCTGTGACAATAACCAAGGAGAGTTCTCTTGGGAGATAATACGGTCGGCATTTGATTGTGGGGAATTCTAGGTCAGGTGAACAAAAGGACTTGAGTTCCTATATGTTGTTACAATTACACCATGAGTCGTTAATCATGAAACATAAATCCCCGCCCTTCTTCTTACCGGAGAGATGTTTATTCCTATTGGTGCGATGCACTAAAAATCCCATTGGCTGTACTGACTCCCGACAGCATGTCCCAAGCTAGCCATGTTTCCGTGAAACGGAGTATGTTATATAATCCCAGATATCTCGTTGGAAAGCAACCCTTGCCCTGATTTCGTAGACTTTGTTAACTAGGGACTGGACATTAGCGAGTAATATATTTAGAAGTGATGGGTGTTGTGCGCGCATCCGAAGCATCACTAGAAGACCGCTCCGGCACTCTCTCGTCCGGCGACGTTGTTTTGGGTCGGCTTCTGGAATCAGTTCAAATTCCCTGGGAGATGCAGACAACAGATCCGCTTTGGAAAATTATTCCTGGTCGTAGTGCTGGTTGTGCTGTTAAGTTGACGTCTCTCTGATATCCGATAGTTCTTCCCGGCTGTATCTAATAACACTTAAGGTTTTCTGGGCTAACAATGTAAGAAATAATACATCAAAAAACTAAATACTGCACAGTTTCCTAAGGACTAGAAGCGAAGCTGCCATCTCTATCGGCGCCATCTTGTCTCGTAACCAGGCTAAATGCATCTGTCCAGGCTGCATCCTCCATACTGCTTCCAGGAGCTGTTTTATAGTGACAGGATGGATGCCTTGGTTAAGATTAGGTGAAGTGTATATAGTATCTAAGTTTTGAACTAATGGGTGTGTGGGTTTGATTCATTAGATCCTATTTGATGGTTTTTGGGAAATGGCAACATAGATTACTACTCATAAATTGACTTCATATTTTGTTCCATATTTCACAAACACCCCAGACATATTGTTTGCAACATCCCGTTTGTTCTCCGAGGTCTCAATTTTGAAACCCATAGATTCCTCCTCCTTTCTTGCCTGCTGCAGTACATAGTGGTGCCAATGTTAATATGAAACTCATGAGATGTTCTATTATTATGTAACGCGCTGGCATATAATGATAAAATATTACTTTATGCTGTCACAAGTATGCCATAACAGATCAGCATATCCAAGGTTGTCAAGACGGCTAACGCCAATCTAAAACAACTGATTTAGGCAGCTCTGACATGTAAGACTCAGCTGAAGTACTGATGTTCTCCACCCCCATAACAAACCCCAGAGGTTCACGGGGCGCCCACCCGTCACTCCCCTGGTTCTCCCACGGCATGTCTTCATGCCATGCATCTGCTGACAGGATGTTTTTCACTCCTTGCATAGCCCTCATGTCCTCTTCTACAGATGTTTGCTAAAGCAGGAAAATCATCCTGCAGCAACAGGGATTGGGGATTATAATTAATGGACATTTTTGTTGGGGAAAATCAAGTCTGAAATGATAAACTTCAGAAGCCTTTTTAAACCGCAAATATACTACATGTTTTACATTTTCTGCATTGCAGAAAAGTTTTTCTGCGACAGGGTGGTCAAATTTAAAAAAAGATTAAGATCCTACATCTGTACACCACTGTCTCCACTCATACTGGGGCGGCAGGTAGCCTAGTGATTAGAATGTTGGGCCAGTAACCGAAAGGTTGCTATATTCGAAACCTCAAATTGAAAAATGTAAAATCTGTCTTTCTGCCCCTTAACAAGGCAGTTAACCCACTGTTCCTAGGCTGTCATTGTAAATAAGAATTTCTTCTTAACTGACTTGCCTAGTTAAATAAAAAATAAATAAATACTCCACCAAGAGATTCATTTCAGTTCCTCTAGCTGGAAATGCTGTTTTGCGTTCCATATACAGTACATGTGTTAATGTTATTATTAGGAAAACACTTTGGTTTGTATTCATCCACTGAGAATGAGCTGATGAAGTGCAACACATACCCACTTGTATGATTGGTAGGCCTTTTATGTCCAAGCATCTGTTCATCTTTGCCTGCCAGCATCTTCAGAAAACAGTGTTGCTGCACACTGTTTAGCAGTTTTGCATCGTTTCAAATCAAATGTTATTGGTCACATGCAGATATTATTGTGGGTGTAGCGAAATGCTTGTGTTCATAGCTCCAACAGTGCAGTAGTATCTAACAATTCACAACAATACACACAAAACTAAAAGTAAAACAATGGAATTAAGAAATGTATAAATATTAGGATGAGCAATGTCAGTGGCATTGACTAAAATACAGTATAATAGAATACAGTATATACATATGAGATGAGTAAAGCAGTATGTATACATTATTAAAGTGACTAGTGTTCCATTATTAAAGTGGCCAGTGATTCCATGTCTATGTATATAGGGCAGCGGCCTCTATAAAGTACAGGGTTGAGTCACCGGGTGGTGATGGCTATTTAACAGTCTAATGGCCTTGAGATTGAAGCTATTTTTCAGTCTCTCTCCCAGCTTTGACGCACCTGTACTCAACTCGCCTTTTGGATGATAGTGGGGTGAACAGGCCGTGGCTCGGGTGGTTGATCATCTTTTTGGCTTTCCTGTGACATCGGGTGCTGTAGGTGTCCTGGAGGGCAGGCAGTGTACCCCTGGTGATGCTTTGGGCAGACCGCACCACCCTCTGGAGAGCCCTGTGGTTGAGGGCGGTGCAGTTGCCGTACAAGGCAGTGATACTCAAATGTGCATCTGTTTGTGAGGGTCTCAGGGGCCAAGCCAAATTTCTTCAGACTCCTGAGGTTGAAGAGGCGCTGTTGTGCGTTCTTCACCACACTGTCTGTGTGGGTGGACCATTTCAGATTATCAGTGATGTGTACGCAGAGGAACTTGAAGATTTCTACCTTCTCCACTGATGTGGATAGGGGCAGTCTCCCTCTGCTGTTTCCTGAAGTCCACAATCAGCTCCTTCGTTTTGTTGACGTTAGGTTATTTTCCTGGCACCACTCCACCATGGCCCTCACCTCCTCCCTATAGGCTGTCTCGTCATTGTTGGTAATCAGGCCATAATCATGCTACTGTTTTATTGTCTGCAAACTTGATGATAATATAGTTACTGTCACTGAGATAGTGGCTTTCCTTCTACCAGGGCCTGGGTTTTGACCCCTGTTGTAAATTCTGATTGTACCACTTGAATAAAAAATAAAATGTTGTAGACATTGAGATTTGATTAACAAATTGTCTCATTGAGAACATGACAGAACAGTGTTTTTGTATGCTTTATTTCTTTCTCGTTTCTGTATGTCATGAAGAGCTGCTAGGCTAAAGTACACCTGCTGCTGTGCATGTCTCTATTGTCCCATAACAACCTACAGAGCTAAGACAATGTTAGTATTTTGGTGAAGTGTATATTGTTTTGACAGTATAGAAATCAACCAACTGAAAGTTATCATTCGGTACTGTATGTTACCCACCCACGACCAGAGGCTTAATCTTTCCCAAAGTCACACATGCTAGCCCAGTATCATCCAATCTCCTAGTGTGGCCCAACTAGGTTGTTTCATCCACCTCATCCCTTGGGCTTCCAATAGAAATACTCCCGCCTCTCAACAGTTTGATTCACCACATTCCTCATCCACAATGACCAGTAACTCCCACAGGACGTCCTGATTCCTGACCCCTGGCCCCAACCTGCTCCTACTTCTGTGGAAACATCAAACATCATTAACCTTTTGGTATTCTCTTTTTAAATTATGTTCCCTGTAAGTAATCTAATTTGTTTTCCAATTTCAGACTCGTCGGGGACTGTGAGTGTAGAAATAGTATTTCATGTGAAATTTATGGGTCACATTCTTCTGAGTGAAGCAGGCTCTCTTGTGAAACATTTACAGACGTGTTTGCGGGGGAGTAAGTACAAGGATGTGTGAAACATTTACAGACGTGTTTGCGGGGGAGTAAGTACAAGGATGTGTGAAACTTACTTTCTGTAGGCATTACTCCATTGCCAAGGGCCAGTTAGTCTGGACATTAAAAACACCACCAGTTGGGGTCATTTGTTCCCTATCTAATGATTACATTTGTGCTTACCCAGGACATGTTATGTTGAGAAAGGAAAGCTAAATCCATTTTTCCCTTCAAATCATGTCAAGACACTAGTATTGCATTTTACCACACATTATGCAACTCATGGTGATCCTGACTGGAGAATGAAGGAAGTGCCTTTGCACATGTTTGCATATTAAGGTTTAAGTCTAAGTCTAATGAAACTGTCATGTTGAAACTGTGGCTAGGTTGTAGGGAACCAACCTGGATCAATCTCAGGATCATTATATATTGATATTCTGTCATGTTGTCAACCCCTCCACAACATTAACTACATTTGTGTTGATATCAAGAAAGCAAAAGTACTTTAATTTCAATAGCAAATCATGGTGACATACTATATGACATTGTCCTGCAGTCTTTTTCCAAAGAACACATACTGTGTGTTTCCATGGACCAATTCTAGCCAGTTAATCATTCTGAATGTTGACCTTTTCAGTCATTTTTCTATAGATAATGCATTTCTCTCCAGGGGTAATACTAAACAGAACATTGGGCTAGGTTGAGGGCAATTCCACGTTAACAGAGTGACACTGAGACTCAGATGTTTCACTTCAAAATGTATGTCAAACAAAAACCAATGATTGCAAAGTTAAACAAACCATACAACTCTATGCGCAAATTACAGTTTCCACTGAAACGTTACAAAAACACAAGGCAACAGAATGATGGTTTGTGCTGTTTGTTCCATTATTCTCTTACCAAACTTTGCATTTGTACTGAGCTTTACTCTACTTAACTATACTGTACTGAACTTTACTGTACTGTACTCTACTGTGATGTATTTTGATCTCAACTTGTGAAACATGGCCGTAGACTGATTGGTTCAGATTTGGTCGGGACTAACCAAATTTGGTCTTGTTTAGTGGTGGAACTCATTAAAATAATAGCCAGTGTGTATAATAATACCCAAATATGTACTACATATTTCTACCTTTTGTGTACCTATTCAGGATGCATCACGATGATGGATTCATATCCATAATGATGCATTTCTGTGTAGTACAGATTAGGGACCAATGATGAAATTCCATTACCGCAATTCTGTAACTGGGTGTAAATCCACTTCACCTACTATAGTTCAGTAACCAAAATTGATTTGTGACATGACACCATAGTTGAGTTCCCATTCTTTCTGCAGACATATTTAAATCTTAATTTGGAGCAGATATACTATACAACAGTATTCGGACACTTCTTCAAATTAGTAGATTCGGCTATTTCAGCCACACCCGTTGCTGACGTGTATAAAATCGAGCACACAGCCATGCAATCTCCATGGGGTAACATTGGCAGTGGAATGGCCTTACTGAAGAGCTCAGTGACTTTCAACGTGGCACCATCATAGGATGCCACCTTTCCAACAAGTCAGTTCGTTACATTTCTGCCCTGCTAGAGCTGCCCCGGTCAGCTGTAAGTGCTGTTATTGTGAAGTGAACGTCAAGGAGCAACAACGGCTCAGCCGCAAAGTGGTAGGCCACACAAGCTCACAGAACTGGACCACCAAGGGCTGAAGCGCGTAGCGCGTAAAAATCGTCTGTCCTCGGTTGCAACACTCACTACCGAGTTCCAAACTGCCTCTGGAAGCAACGTCAGCACAAACTGTTTGTCAGGAGCTTCATGAAAAGGGTTTCCATAGCTGAGCAGCAGTGGTGGAAAAAGTACCCAATTGTCACGCTCGAGTGAAAGTAAAGATACCTAGAAAATGACGAGGGAAAGTCACCCAGTAAAATACTTCTTGAGTAAAAGTATTTGGTTTGAAATGTATTTGCTAAAATATACTCATTTATCAATAATAAAATATTCCTTATATTACGCAAACCAAACCACACCATTTTCTTGTTTAGTTTTTTTACAGATAGCCAGGGGCACACTCCAACATTCAGACAACATAATTTACCAACAAAGCATGTGTGTTTAGTGAGTCCACCAGATCAGAGGCAGTAGGGATGACCAGGGATGTTCTCTTGAAGTGTGTGAATTGTACCATTTTCTTACTAAGCATTCAAAATGTGACAAGTACATTTTGGGTGTCAAGGAAAATGTTTTGAGTAAAAAGTAAATCATTTGTCAAATATAAATAGTGTGGCCTTCCGTGTGGCTCAGCGGTCTAAGGCACTACGTCAGTGTTGAGGTGTCACTACAGATTAGGGTTTGATCCCAGGCTGTGTCACAGCCGGCTGTGACCGGGAGTCCCATAGGGCAGCGCACAATTGGCTTAGCGTCGTCTGGGTTAGGGGAGGGTGTGGCCGGGGGTCTTTCCTTGGCTCATCATGCTCTAGCGACTCCTTGTGGCAGGCCGGGTGCCTGCAAGCTGACTACAGTCGTCAATTGAACGGTGTTTCCTCCGACACATTGGTGCGTCTTGCTTCCAGGTTAAGCGAGCAGGTGTTAACCAGCCAAGCCGCGCTGCTTTTTATGTTTCGAAGGGCGCATGACTTGACCATCGCCTTTCCTGAGCCTGTTGGGAGTTGGAGCGATGAGACAAAATCGTAACTACCAATTGGATATCACAAAATTGGGGAGAAAAAGGTGGTAAAATTACAAACAAAACAAAAAAAAAGTGTAATATATAGATAGATAGATATATATATACTGCTCAGAAAAATAAAGGGAACACTAAAATAAGTATTTGATCACCTATCAATGTGTTATGTCATGCAATAAAATGCTAATTAATTAATTAAAAATCATACAATGTGATTTTCTGGATTTTTGTTTTAGATTCCGTCTCTCACAGTTGAAGTGTACCTATGATAAAATTACAAACCTCTACATGCTTTGTAAGTAGGAAACACTGCCAATTTTGCAGGTTATCAAATACTTGTTCTCCCCACTGTACATACATACTGTTGAAGTCGGAAGTTTACATACACCTTAGCCAAATACTCAGTTTTCACAATTCCTGACATTTAATCCTAGTAAAAATTCCCTGTCTTAGGTCAGTTAGGATCACCACTTTATTTTAAGAATTTTATTTGTAAAAAAAGAGGGAGATTTTACCAAAATTCTGTTACCAGATTTTGCATATGCACTGTTCTTCCAGTAAATGTGTTTTGTAAAATGTTCAGTGGGAATTGTTAAAAGTAGTCCTTGTGCATAGGATTGTATGGTTTGTTTAACTTTGCAATCATTGGTTTGCTTGACAAAGATTTTGAAGTGAAAAATCAGTCTGTCACTCTTTTACTGTGGAATTACCCTTAACCATAACATCATTCTTGTCATTACACCAAGGCCAATATGTATCACTGTACACCAGTGCTGTGGTGCTCCTGACCCAGTTTCTCTGAAAATGTGGTAAATCTACCAAGAAAATAGAGAAACGCATCATTACCAGCTTTGCATCAACTGCCTTAAATGACGGATGAACATATGAATGCACTCAGGAGAATAACTATGTATTTTACATCAACAGAAAAGCCACAGGCCAGACAAATGGATGTGTAGATGTATCTGTAATCATAAACAAAGTATTGTATTCACTGTGGTTAGGAAACTGTTCCGTGCCATATTTTACCGAGGTCTTGAGTATTTCTTTTTTCATTGCAAGTATTTAAAATAATAGTTGTTGTACTCAGGGATATCTCCCTACAAAAGCATGTGCTCTGCCAGATATGTCAGTAATTTCTCTTGTAGCTAACATTTCTAATGCCACCCTTATGATACCACAGACATTGTCTGTCAAACTGTGTGAATATCCCAAAAAGATGGATCTCCCATCATGGTAGTATAGCACTGAGACCTTTTATACAAAGTTCAGCAATTTGTTAGAAGGAAGCTGTATCTAATTTGAAGATTTATCAAGAATGAATTTGACTTCTTTCTAAATCCAAAAATGAGATACTTTTGGGGATTTAGTCCTGTTATCCACACATTCTCAGGACATTAGTTAACCCGAGCGTGATTTGGCTCTGTGAATGTTATACATTACTGTATATTTAACAGTTGGTGGTTTCATGAATTGTTCCTTTTTCCTCTCCTCTACAGCGGCAACTGAGGGAAGAGTCAATGGTGGCGAGGACTTCTTTCAGAAGGTAAGTCTCGAGTCTGTATTATTGTGTTTGGATGTCCAGAGGAGAACAGGTGGTGAAATTAGAGAAAGTGTCAGGTGTTCCCCTAATAGGGTCCTGATAACAGAACAAAGACTTTCAGATAAGTTAGTATTACTTTTTGTTGAAACTATTGTACCTGATATTATTGTGGACATTGCACTAGTCAGGCATGTGTTTGACAGGCTGAGGCTGCACATTCGATAGACCAAAAATGGACCACTCTCCACAATTAGGGAATGTACAGACAGAGACTGATGCAATACGCATTCATACACTATACACATTCATCTGTTTTGTTGTCATACTTTGTTAGCATTAAATATTTTCCTATTTTTCTAAGACTCAGTTTAGTTTGTACTAGTCTGCTCTATGCTATTGCATAGGAACCTAAGTAATTGCCTGAAAGAAAATGGAAAAGTGTTTGAATGCACTGCTCCTGTCTAAAGTGCTGTTTACTGAAATGTTTGAACTTCCTCCACATAGTTAATTAAAGTCCATTAACATACTAAGTTGGCATTCTTTGTCTGGTTTTGAGGCAAGTTTATTTAAATGTCAAAGCAGGAAGCAATTTAACTGTCCCTACAGCCATTTCAAAACCAAGAATGCAAACCATGCGTCATCCCATCATTTTTTTTACCATAAATTCTAGACATGTTTTGTCTCTGTAAATATGAAGCTCATTCAATTAAACGTATCTGACATAAATGTAGGTGGTGCCTTGGCTTGCCAATCATGCTTTTCCAAAGCCACGGCCCTGTCTTCACAGTTCACATGCAATCCTCCCTACGCCAACTCTCCATTCCAATGGATGCCTGTCAGAAGTTAAAAGACTAGTAACACAGACAGTGATGTTTTTATTGAAGAATTTCCGTTCAAATGGGTCTAATTTTCCTCCGATAGCATGACAACCACAGAGACCCAATTAATGTCAGTAAAATAAACATTGTAGAGATCGCTTTATTTGAAAGAAAATGTATGAGGTTTGTGTGGACTACCTTGAAGTTGATGAAAATGTAAAGTGTAACTTGACCCTTTCCTTCCTCAAACACACCCATGCACCACACACAAATTTATGAAGTTCCTCATATGTCACACACAATGATTTTCTCTCACCCCTCCCCTACACTCACACACATTGTCTTTTTGAGGAAAGCAGTTTGCAAAGAAAAAAACTAAACACTTGCAGGGATTTGCCTGTGGTAGATCACCCTCTTACTCACTGTCTGTTCGTCTTCCGTTCAGTCCAGGCCAGCTCTCATGCTGGGTCCAAGCATTGTTTCCCACTCAGATCACTGTATTAAATCATTTGTAATGTATTGTTATATGGATCTTTGGTGTATTTGACTGATGGACAACATGCTTTATGTGTAGGCTATTATATAATCTCTCATTGACAGATTATGTGTGTAAAACAGGAATTGACAGACTGTGCGAATTTTACTTCTGGGTAACCAAGATTAGCTATAATAAAATGTGGAACTGCATTTAAAAAATATATTTATTTTACCAGGTAAGTTGACTGAGAACACATTCTCATTTACAGCAATGACCAGGGGAATAGTTACATGGTAGAGGGGGATAAATGAGCCAATTGGAAACTGGGGATGATTAGGGGGCCATGACTGTATGAGGGCCAGATTAGATTTTTAGCCAGGACACCGGGGGTTAACACCCCTACTCTTACGATAAGTGCCATGGGATCTTTACTGACCACTGATTTCCCTATCTGAAAGACGGGTGACATTTTAACTCAAAGACCATGGACCATTGAACAGTTCAACAGGCTATTAGGCCATCTAATTTCGGACCGTGAAGAGTTGGAATGGTAGACTATGGATCATAGAACTTTAGTGGAGGCTTTTGTCAAATGTCTTTCAGTGCTGAGCCAGTCCCTCCCTCCTTATCCCTCGCCTGTGGTTCTGTAAACAACGCCAGCTTGATATACGAGCACTGATTCACTGTGATCTGAGGCCAGGAGGATTCTACTTCATTTGTTTAGGAGTACAACGCAGCCCTGTAGTTTTGTGCTGCTAAGCTAGTGTGAAAGGAAAACAATTTAGATCATTTTTGTAGAAACTAGAGGGATAGAGTGAGGAAGAAATTGGAGAAAAGGTGAAAATGAGTCATCACATTGCAGTGAAGCAATCGGTGATGTCTTTGTGAGGTGTCCATTGCAGCAATCCGATAGCCATCTAAATTGGTTTGTTACTCTGTAGATACCTAGTCACTTTTTATGTTGTAACAAGTGAAAAGAGTACTGAAATATCCTACTCCACTAGAAGTACTGTTACTGTTGGAGCTAGGAACACAAGCATTTAGCTACACCCGCAATAACATCTGCTAAATATGTGACCAATAAAATGTGATCTGATTTGTTACTTTAATGAAATTTTACTCAAGCAAACTACTAGTATAAAAAAAACGACTCAAGTAAAAGTACAAAGTAGCTCAGAGTAAAGGTAATTTTGTAACTTGTAAAATAAAAACATTGACCTTTATAGCTAATTTCGCTAAGGTTACCTGAACGTTGTTACACATGATATTTTCCATGCAATACATTGGAAAAATAAGAGAAAAGTAATGTACCAGTATGAGCTAAGTTCATTTTATTGCTTGAGTTGCAGCAAGGTACATCTGGAGAAAAAACCCCTGGAGTAGAGAAGGGGCTATCGATGTTGGGGGCTATAGATATTGTATTTGATTGATTAACTATATATAGGCTACAGAGAGAGTACATTTAGATGATGTAGTGTTCCTTGAGCAAAAACACAGGTGTTATGTTCTAACGCCGTCACGTTTCTCTGAACTTGCTGTTCAGTTTTATCAGGGCCTGATTTTGTGAATCGAGTTTACCCGTGCTCGCTTTGCAATAAAGAGCAGTCCAGCACAGCTAAAAAGACACTCACAAGCGTCAGAGGCAGGCAGGCCTGTGTTCAGTTTGAGGGACAGCTTCTTTACGTATGGAAAGGAATGAAGCATGTTCATCTTGTCTGACACACAAGCAAGGTACCCATCCAGCTCCCCTGTACCCTGTGACCTTCTCGGCACCTTCTTCATCAGATGAATGCTGCCTCTGTTGCTCTGTCTCAACCTCTGTCATTGTGTCAAGATGATGCTTCAGATAGACCAAATCTGTAGTGTCAAATACACCGAATATTTCAACAAATTCTGCTTCATGTGGCAACTTAATTAATCATATCACTGACATTATAATAGACCAAACAGACTTTCCATTGTTATTATTCCCAGTTCCTGTGACTAGAGTGACCTTTGTCAGTTGTTCTCAGACCTAAAAAGTTGTCTAATGTTGAGATGAGTCCATGTCTAGCTGTACCTACTGTGTACACTCACACAGGTATATTATGCACAGTTAGACTTACTGAGTCTCTGGCTTTTAGATGAACGGTATTCTAATTTACACAGACAAAATAGCGACAGTACATAGAAAAAAATCCTAGGATTCTCTAGATACTGAATGTCATGACCAAGCAAGCCAACGTTAACTAGCTAGCTCGCTACGTCACTTATGGATGTTAGACTAATGTTGTTAGCTAGCCCAGATACCTTACATGGCTAGCTAGCCACCACCACACATAGTCATAATCGACGTGCTAGCTATAACAGCTATCATCATCAGATGGTGGTTAGCCATGTAGCTACCTTAACTGCAAGGATAGTTTGCTAATGTTAGCATGCTAGACAACTAGGCTAACAGTAACGTATTGCAGCGACCCTGATTTATAAGCGCTTTTGTGGCAGAGTAGTTGGCGCGCTGGGTTTGGTGCCAGATGGTTGAGGTTTCGAGCTGCACTCCATGCCTGTTCCAGTACTATATATTGGTGTCGGAAGTGATCGGACCTCACATCCACGACAGAGCGTGTGCTTGACCGGTGAGCGCGCTCCTGCAAGACTGTGTCCTGTGAGGTCTAGCATGGAGGTAGTAGTGTAGCGACCCTGGTTTATGAGCGCACACTTGAGCATGCTTTTGTGGAACCGTCGCTGGTTCGCTGGGCTTCGGGACTGAAGGTTGAGGGGTCGAGCCGCACTCCCTGTCTGTTTCATTAGAGCAGTGGTTCCAAAACTGTTTATAGTCCCGTACCCCTTCAAACATTCAACCTCCAGCTGCGTACCCCCTCTAGCACAGGGTCAGCGCACTCTCAAATGTTTTTTTGTTTGTTGCCATTGTAAGCCTGCCACACACACTATACGATACATTTATTAAACCTAAAAATTAGTGTGAGTTTTTGTCACAACCTGGCTCGTGGGAAGTGACGAAGAGTTCTTATAGGACCAGGGCACAAATAATAATAATATAATAATAATCAATGCTCTTTATATAACCATCTTACTGGCTTATAAAACCTTATTTGTTAATCGAAAATTGTGAGTAACCCACCATAGGTTAATGAGAAGGGTGTGCTTTAAAGGATGCACATCACTCTGCAATGTTGGGTTGTATTGGAGAGAGTCTCAGTCTTAAGTTCTCCAGACACTGTCTGTGCCTGTATTTAGTTTTCATGCTAATGAGGGCCGAGAATCCTCTCTCACATATGTAACAGTTTTGCTTCCGTCCCACTCCTCGCCTCTGCCTGGGCTTGAACCAGGGACCCTCTGCACACATCGACAACAGTCACCCAAGAAGCACCGTTACCCATCGCTCCACAAGAGCTGCTGCCCTTGCAGAGCAAGGGGAACAACTACTTCAAGGTCTCAGAGCAAGTGACATCACCGATTGAAGCGCTATTAACGCGCACCCCGCTAACTAGGTAGCCATTTCACACCGGTTACACAGGTACGTGGTTGCAAAGGGCATCAGTGTCTTAACAGTGCGATTTGCCAAGGCAGGATACTCTGAGCGCAGCCCAATCCAGAAATCTGGCAGTGGCTTCTGATTAAATTAAAACGTTTCCTCCCTTTCACGATATGTCTCAAACTAAACTAAGTTCTTTCTGACTTTTTGAAAATCTTTCGACCCATCATCGTTCAGTTTGTATTAACAGCTTGATTTGATTGACCCTGTATTGGCACAATGTGTGAAATTTGGATTTGATTGGGCAATGATTAAACAATGTTTGTTTTTTCTGGCTCCAAAGGACTAGCAATCTTTCCATGCCCTCATAATCATCTATTATGGATAGCCTCCAAAATTGTACTCTGTAACGGATGATTTTAAAAAGGTAGCGAAATACAATGCTCCATTCAAAACTCAAGTAAAAGATAAATGACTTACTTTGAAAAATACTTAAAGTACAAACACTCTGAAACTCAATGACTCTAACGAGACTATTTGTATAATCTCTGGTTTGAAACAGTGGAAGATATTGTGCAGTAGCTTTTCATTTTGGATTATTTTTTAAACTATGCACATATTAGTTGAGTGCCTTAAGGTAAATGTCTTCTCCCCAAAAATAATGGAGCTTGTGAGAGTTAGCACATGGATTGTTGGCACACGTTCAATTCATCCGATCAATCTCATTGGATGAAAACCGTGGATGGATCACTAACTAAGATCCTCTGCTCTCAGCTTCTGTTGAAACAGGAGAACTATCTCTCAATTCCCGCCCACATCGCTTTACCTTCCTAAAACCTCTCTGTCTCTCTCTAAAACACACACACACACACACACACACACACACACACACACACACACACACACACACACAATCTGAATCCACAGCTGCACCAATGCGATACAGGAAGAAAGTCCACTCCATCCATGTTGATTGCCATCGTGCCACACACACACACTTGTATAAACTCACATGCACCGAGCACATGTGGCTGTTTTTATGACATTGCCATAATGACATCCTGTTCGATTTGGGTTACAGTATGTAACTGCACCTCCTGCAAGATCCAATCATCATAACTTGTTATGAAACTGATCATAACGCTAGACGTATGCATTATTTGAAAAGGGTGTGGTAGTAGAAAGACTAAAGAGTGGAACATTAAATGTATAGTTAACCTAATTTGTGCAAATATCTGACCCATTTGAATGGTATTTGCTGGCGCCTTCATAAAAATAAACGCCATCCACCCTTAAAATGGTGTGTGGTCTGTCTGAAATCACTCCCATCTGTATGGCCTTGCCAAGAACAGCAACTATGAAGAGGAAGAAAGTTCCTGAACAAGACCCTATAGAGAGAAATAAATTGAATGGGCCATAAAGTTTGGACTTTGGAAACTATATAATTGCATATACCTCTATAAACACAAGGGTGTCTGGTTCATCACAATTTCAATCATTTGACATCACTTTCATAGGGTTCTGCACTGCTTTGTAAATAGCTGGCTTTCCAAACATGCCAGGCCTTTACTCTGAGGCATACATTTCCTGATTAGACGCAACAACGGGCAGTCGTCATCTCATAACTATTGTGTTGCCTTGCATGTTGCTATGTGACATTATACAATTCCTGTATCCATTTTATCATGTTATATCACACAGTATCTGATCATAGCCCATTCCCTGGCCATTCCTGGATTGTTTGTAGTTTTGCCAATGTCAATATTTTGGTAGAAATGCATTACATATGTACTGGTGTAGCTGAAGAACTTAAAAGTGCCACATGGAGTAAAAAGACGAGTTGGGTTTCTTCACCGGGACAATCATTTTGTGGAATTAAGATGAATACCTCGGTGACAAAAAGCAGAAACCCCATTTTATTGGCTCATGAGACTGATACAATTGGGGAGGGAAAGGTCCAAATGGGGGAGGGGATCAGAGCCGAAATTCCTGAAGAACAAAATGTTCTAGAGATGTGTTTTAGTTATACAGTTGAGTGGGAGCACGTGTTTATGGAAGAAAAGTACATGGGGGGTTCATATAAAATGTATGATAAGATGCTAACTTGTGTATCATGATGAAGACAATGTGGGAGAGAAACGGAGATAAATCTCTGATGCAAATCTTGGATTCGGATATCCCTGGGGCTACATTTTCCAGTGTAAAATGGTACAACGGAGTCCACGATTATTAGAGGTCAACTGTATACCATGTCATCCTCATAGTTGGAAGCAAAACGTTGTTTCCACAAAGTCCTAGCATGTTAGAATCTGATAAATTAGTATCTGTCCAATTCAGAAAACAAACTGCTCAATTCTGTTCGTTAGGAAGGAAATACATCCAAAATGATGTTTATTTTCCCTTCACCCAAAAGACTACCTTCCTGGATCTCTATTTTATTGGTATTATCCTGTAAAATGGTTAGAAGTGCCACAGCCAAGGGCTTTCATGAGAACTCCAGCTTGGCAGGGGCTTTTCCTGCTATTAGATGAAGATAATACCCAAGACCAGTAACATGAGCCAAGGTCTTTAGTGAGAAAGGGAAAAATGCAACTCAACAAGACACATTTGTTATACTGTAGGAATGTGATATATATGGTGGAAGCCTTTTTTTGGCTGCCAATACTGTAGTGGATTTGTTTTTATTGGTTTCAGTGAAGAAGGCAGAGACGTAACAACCAGGTTAAATTGAGACTTTTCATAAAAATAGTAGGTTTTTTTTCTTCCAAAACATAAGTTTGTAGCGTTTGTATTGTGAATAGGCTCTACAATCAATGATGCTACATGGACTGATGCATCCACATAGTTCTATCTGTGATTTGTTAACACTGGAAATGAATAACTAAGCCCAACTCCTACCAGATATTGAGTTGGATTTTGTATAGGCTACTTTTTCACAGGTACAAAAAATCTTACCTTTGCAATTGAATTGACTACATCATTTCAAATGGTTGAAATTCAATATTGTTATGCATGTTTACATGGGGCCCTGCAATAACTCGGACCAATATCTTTTGTCAATCTTATTGCAAGCTCAAAGTAGATTGTGAGGCATGCAATTACCCCACTATTATGAAGCCATTCTTTATGCTCCACTTCACTTTCCATATTTGTGTGATTATAGTATGTTTGAGAAACTCAGTGAGGCTTGAAGGGCCGTCTGCTCAACCATCAGTGGTCTTTAACAGTGTGGAATACCGGCGTGAAAATGCACACGTTCAACTAGCACTGCCCTACTGGTGTTTGAGACTGGTGCTGGAAAATCAGTCAGTTTGGAGGGTGTTTAGAGGATACCATGCAGGCCCACTTCCCAAACATATGGAGGAATTTGGACATTTCCCCTATGAATACTGTGCTGCATGAAGATAGGAAATTGTAGAATGAAGGCTGTTCTTTAGTATTCTTCTTAGAAATGCAGTTCAATACATAAATAGGGACCATAGATCCAGCAATGTGGCAGTTACTCTAATGAGTAAGTACTGTACAATCCTGACCATAGACAGGGACATTTACAGTAAGCATGATGTCCCTCTCTGCATGGGTTTCCATGTGAGGTCCTTGCATAACCACTGAAGCCCAGGAAAAACATGGATCAGCTTCATACTGCATGAGGGAGCAGTCATACGGCGCTCACGTGTCCAAGCCAGTCTCAGTTCATTCCTTCTCCATCCAAAAACACGAGCCCCCGGTACGCGTTAAAGCAAACAATCACGACAGGACCTTTTGTAAAAACAAGGAAATTGAGGACAAGGACAGATCTCTGTGGTTTGGAGATGAATGGTTTTGAGAAATATTCATTTCTAATGTGAACCACCAGTCAGCAGGTCTCCATAAGGCGATGCAGATGGTTTGTGTTTCTCAGGGCTTAACTGTGTGATCCCCAGTCAATGTTCAGGAAGTTAGGCGAAGGTGAGCGGCCTCATGAGCGTGTGGATGAGGAGTGTAGTACCTCAGAATAGCATACTCTGTCCTCTCGGACTTTGCTCTTTCTTTTTTTGGGGTACTTTTTTGTTTCACATTCGTGCAAATGCTCCTGGTTACAATGGGTAGGCTAGTCAACAGGCTCTCACAGAATGCAGCTGACACGTTTCATGTTTTCCTAAACCAACAACCCAGTCCACTTCAGAAAATATGTAGATGTCAGCTTTTTTCGTCACTTAGTACCGCCGGGAAACATTTGTTTCAGTAAGTTTTTATATCAAAAGGCACGTTTTGGCTTGATCGTACCATTTCTCCACCATTCTGGTTCATTTCTCCAGTTTCCTTTTTTGAGTTTGACTTTCGCGCACGTTCTCTCCTTCAGAGTGCAAGGCCTTTTTAGAAAATTGTTGATGGTAGACCTCTCTTCGTAGGTGCTCTTCAAAGTCAGCATGGCAAGAGGTTAGAGGACGTGTAAGGCAGTGAGGCATTGTCCCAAGTTTAGACAAGCTTCAAGCCACATTCAATCAGCCATTAAAACAGCAGAATTGTGACTGTTTCTGGCCAATGCTGACAAGAACGTGGTCCTCATTTAATACTGTTTATTTGAAGTGAGGCTGGATCTCTTATGTTTAAAATAATCTATTTTAACCCTGAAGTAAAATCTTGCATAATTTGATCAGCTGCGTGATTAACTTTTGTGTTCGTACATCTGTCATGTAAAATTGGTCATCTAAACAGACTACAGTATAGGCACTCAAGAAGAATTATGGCGCAATTATCGGTTTGCTGATCTCCATTTCTGTACTTTTGAACTAAGATATGTAATAACACTTTCTTTTTCCTTTTATTAAATATGACCAATATCTATTTCAGGTCATGGATGAAACCAAAACACAGATAGCGTGGCCTTCCAAACTGAAGATCGGCGCCAAGTCCAAAAAAGGTGAATGTTTGTTTTGATTCTAGAGATACAGATCAGCTGTAATTATATAAAAATGAACATCCCTCCTGTTTACTGCCCTACAATTCACTCCACTGTTGCTTTTTCATTTCCGGGTGTAAGTCTTTAGGTTTGTTTGTGACAGATATATGCTGATTATGTCTATACAGGAAGAGTATGAGTCAGTTTATTTGCAAGGACAACATATGCTTGCTTGTTTTCCCTCTGAAAGACCCCCCTAAGTCATTTTTCTAATCAAGAAAAAGGTCACAGCAGTATATTCATATTTTGACCACTTACTCTTCTCTCTGGTCAGGCATTTCAGACTTTACACCAATTTGTAAGTTTGTTTGAGGGCCCTTGAGTTAGAAGTTATGTGCATATAATGGCTGAGTTGGTCCACTGCTCTGTTGTTCCACTGCTCTGTTGTTCCACTACACTGTTGTTCCACTGCTCTGTTGTTCCACTGCACTGTTGTTCCACTGCACTGTTGTTCCACTGCACTGTTGTTCCACTGCTCTGTTGTTCCACTGCTCTGTTGTTCCACTGCTCTGTTGTTCCACTGCTCTGTTGTTCCACTGCTCTGTTGTTCCACTGCTCTGTTGTTCCACTGCACTGTTGTTCCACTGCACTGTTGTTCCACTGCTCTGTTGTTCCACTGCTCTGTTGTTCCACTGCTCTGTTGTTCCACTGCTCTGTTGTTCCACTGCTCTGTTGTTCCACTGCTCTGTTGTTCCACTGCTCTGTTGTTCCACTGCACTGTTGTTCCACTGCACTGTTGTTCCACTGCTCTGTTGTTCCACTGCTCTGTTGTTCCACTGCACTGTTGTTCCACTGCTCTGTTGTTCCACTGCTCTGTTGTTCCACTGCACTGTTGTTTTACTGCTCTGTTGTTCCACTGCACTGTTGTTCCACTGCTCTGTTGTTCCACTGCACTGTTGTTCCACTGCACTGTTGTTCCACTGCTCTGTTGTTCCACTGCTCTGTTGTTCCACTGCTCTGTTGTTCCACTGCTCTGTTGTTCCACTGCTCTGTTGTTCCACTGCTCTGTTGTTCCACTGCTCTGTTGTTCCACTGCTCTGTTGTTCCACTGCTCTGTTGTTCCACTGCACTGTTGTTCCACTGCTCTGTTGTTCCACTGCACTGTTGTTCCACTGCTCTGTTGTTCCACTGCTCTGTTGTTCCACTGCACTGTTGTTCCACTGCTCTGTTGTTCCACTGCACTGTTGTTCCACTGCTCTGTTGTTCCACTGCTCTGTTGTTCCACTGCACTGTTGTTCCACTGCACTGTTGTTCCACTGCTCTGTTGTTCCACTGCTCTGTTGTTCCACTGCTCTGTTGTTCCACTGCTCTGTTGTTCCACTGCTCTGTTGTTCCACTGCACTGTTGTTCCACTGCTCTGTTGTTCCACTGCTCTGTTGTTCCACTGCTCTGTTGTTTCACTGCACTGTTGTTCCATTGCTCTGTTGTTCCACTGCTCTGTTGTTCCACTGCACTGTTGTTCCACTGCACTGTTGTTCCACTGCTCTGTTGTTCCACTGCTCTGTTGTTCCACTGCTCTGTTGTTCCACTGCTCTGTTGTTCCACTGCTCTGTTGTTCCACTGCTCTGTTGTTCCACTGCACTGTTGTTCCACTGCTCTGTTGTTCCACTGCACTGTTGTTCCACTGCTCTGTTGTTCCACTGCTCTGTTGTTCCACTGCACTGTTGTTCCACTGCACTGTTGTTCCACTGCTCTGTTGTTCCACTGCTCTGTTGTTCCACTGCTCTGTTGTTCCACTGCTCTGTTGTTCCACTGCTCTGTTGTTCCACTGCACTGTTGTTCCACTGCACTGTTGTTCCACTGCACTGTTGTTCCACTGCTCTGTTGTTTCACTGCACTGTTGTTCCACTGCTCTGTTGTTCCACTGCTCTGTTGTTCCACTGCTCTGTTGTTCCACTGCACTGTTGTTCCACTGCACTGTTGTTCCACTGCTCTGTTGTTCCACTGCTCTGTTGTTCCACTGCTCTGTTGCCATTAAAACACTACAGCTATTTAAAGCTTGTCTGGGGGAAGGTTGGTTTTGACCTGCCCTCTTTGTTGTCCTCAAGGGAATGCCAGTGTGTCTTCATGCCAAATGTAAAATTCCAAAACTTGATGTAACTTCCTGGAAACTTTTTTAACAGCTCTTCTACCCCCAGTTGATTTAGAGTGTGCCCCACCCATACTCCCAAGTTCATTCACAAATCTCATTTCCATTGAGAGACCAGTTTGTCCATTTAATTTCCGCCCTATGATTTGTTGGGTGTCAGCCTTTTAGTGTTACGTAAACCAAGAAGAGGCATGAACAATTTCCACTAATGTCTTCCAGTTATCTCATGAGTGCATGCACTGCATTTTTGTGCCTTTTGGAAGAAAAACACATGTATTTGTGATCATATGTGCTTCACAACCAGAGGGGAGAGAGTACGTCTTGGTACTATAATCAACCCTGTAATCTACCCAGAATGACTGGATAGCCTACACCTGTGAGTTTGAGGTTAGCCATCAACACAACTACTAGAGACAAAATGTTGGATCCCCATTCCATTCTGCTTCTCCACTCTCTTATGTCTTGGATATTTTGAACATTAAACTACCATTTACATCACCAGCTGTCTATGAAAGTCAATCATTTACAAATTGGGGGTTGCTAAAACTCAAACTATTTGTCTCACTTTATGTAATCATGATGTGTCGCCATTGTCTCTGAAAAGCGACTCTTGTAGTATTTTACTCTGCCCTCGTAATGCCTGTGAGTCATGAGCAAATGTGAGAGTTGTTTGCAAGGCCTCCGTGCAGGTCCCCTCAGCCTCTCCATCAAAGTGGCAGGCCTTAACACCTCCAGCACCACTACCACCTGCACCAGTGTGATAAGACCAGAGTCAATATACCGTCAGGTGATTCATAGCAGAACAGTATCTCTGAGATGCAGGCAGGCTCATATTACACTTTACCAGAACATGTCACCATGAGAATAAATGACTAATGTCCTTAACACATTTATATGTATGACCAGGGGGAAATGCTCTGACTATCCATCTTAGGATATGTTTTGAATTGACAGCATTTTATTGTTTAACTGTGTGTTTGGTTTTCACATTATTTTATACTTGGTTGTTTCCCATTTGACCGATACACTTTCTGTTCAGAATATGCAATATAGTAACCTATCAGTTAATTAAATACATCCTTGCATGACAATGGAAGACTTCATTCCTGGGTAGGCTTTTTTGAACACCATTTTGGTCTTTATCACTACTCCCGACACATAGCCACAGAGTGGTGACTTACACCTTTAATATACACATGTAAAACATTTTTTATGAAAGACGTCAGAAGTTTGACAATATAAAAGAACGGTAGAGCAGATCAACAGCACCTACTGTAGTACTGAAGGTCAGACCGAGCCTCGTGATCAAGGAAAATATTTCATTTGGACTACTCATTATGAAGTTGGGCAGTTAAATGTCACCCAACATCAGTGTTGGGGTAGTAGTGAACTACATGTAGTAGTTTCCTTATGTTGAAGTGGCCTATGGCCGTGAGTTTTTAGGAAAACATATTTGTGTCCTGCTTCTTCAGTTCTGACAGTGATCACAGGCAACATGTAATCAAAGTTAGAAATGTATGTAGGGCTTTATTCTATTCCAATCAACATTGGAGAGGTTAGACATACAGTGCCTTCGGAAAATATTCAGACCTCTTGACTTTTTCCACATTTTGTTATTTTAAAGCCTTATTTTAAAATTGATTAAATAAATCCTCAGCAATCTACACAAAATACCCCATAATGATGAAGCGAAAATAGTTTTAAAAATTTGTTGTAATATTTTTGCAAATGTATACTTATTTACATAAGTATTCAGACCCTTTGCTATGAGACTTGTAATTGAGCTCAGGTGCATATTGTTTCCATTAATCATCCTTGATGTTTCTACAACTTGATTGGAGTCCACCTGTGGTAAATTGAATTGATTGGACATGATATGGAAAGGCACAAACCTGTCTAGATAAGGTCCCACAGTTGACAGTGCATGTCAGAGCAAAAAGCAAGCCAGTGAGGTCGATGGAATTGTCTGTAGAGCTCCGAGACAGGATTATGTCGAGGCACAGAACTGGGGAAGGGTGGCAAAAATATTATGCAGCATTTTTTATTTTATTTAACCAGGCAAGTCAGTTAAGAACATATTCTTATTTTCAATGACGGCCTGGGAACAGTGGGTTAACTGCCTGTTCAGGGGCAGAACGACAGATTTGTACCTTGTCAGCTCAGGGGTTTGAACTCGCAACCTTCCGGTTACTAGTCCAACGCTCTAACCACTAGGCTACGCTGCCACCCTAGCATTGATGGTCCCCAAAAACACAGTGGCCTTCATCATTCTTAAATGGAAGAAGTTTGGAAACACCAAGGCTCTTCCCAGAGCTGACCGCCCTACCAAACTGAGAAATCGGGGGAGAAGGGCCTTGGTCAGGGAGGTGACCAGAGCTCCGGAGTTCCTCTGTGGAGATGGGCGAACATTCCAAAATGACAACCATCTCGGCAACACTCCACCAATCAGGTCTTTATGGTAGAGCGGCCAGACGGAAGCCAATCCTCAGTAAAAGGCACATACCAGCCTGCTTGGAGTTTGCCAAAAGTCACCTAAAGACTCTCAGACCATGAGAAACAAGATTCTCTGGTCTGTTGAAACCAAGATTGAATTCTTTGGCCTGAATGCCAAGCGTCACGTCTGGAGGAAACCAGGCACCATCCCTACGGTGAAGCATGGTGGTGGCAGCATCATGCTGTGGGGATGTTTTTCAGCGGCAGGGACTGGGAGACTAGTCAGGATCGAGGGAAAGATGAACGGAGCAAAGTACAGAGAGATCCTTGATGAAAACTTGCTCCAGAGCTCTCAGGACCTCAGACTGCGGTGAAGGTTCACCTTCCAACAGTACAATGACCCTAAGCACACGGCCAAGACAATGCAGGAGTGGCTTCGGGACTCTTTATGTCCTTGAGTGGTCCAGCCAGAGATCGGACTTGAAGCCGATCGAACATCTCTGGAGAGACCTGAAAATAGCTGTGCAGCAACGCTCCCCATCCAACCTGACAGAGGTTGAGAGGATCTGCAGAGAAGAATGGGAGAAACTCCCCGAATACAGGTGTGCCAAGCTTGTAGCATCATACCCAAGAAGACTTGATGTTGTAATCGCTGCCAAAGGTGCTTCAACAAAGTACTGAGTAAAGAGTCTGAATACATATGTAAATGTAATATTTCAGTTTTTATGTGTAAAAAAATAATTTCTCAACCTCTTTGCTTTGTCATTATGGGTATTGTGTGTAGATTGAGGGGGAAAAAACTATTTTAATACATTTTAGAATAAGGCTGTAACGTAGCAAAATGTGTAAAAATTCAAGGTGTCTGAATACTTTCCGAAGGCACTGTATTTATCTTTTGTGCAAGTAGTCCAAGTTCATGGCATTCGGTCAAGGCAGGCACTCTTTACACGCTGGAATCATTTGGAAAATGTTTTGCTTTTCGGGAAATCGGGACAGCAGCAAGACCAATAACCTGAACTCGACTTCCAACTTTTTATGTTTGTTCAGCCGCCATTCTTTCACCAATCTTTCTTCGTCTTTCAGTCATTTTGCAGATGTTTTTAAAGAGGTACCTAGATCCAAATTTACTTAAATTCTGAGCGTTTGTGTGATACTTCACTGTGTAAGCCCATGCTGGAAAAAAGTATTTGCCAGTAAGCAGAGGGGTCAAATTGTATTTTTTTTTGTCAAGTGTCAACTACCAAGACTTTTCCTTTTAGCTGTATTGCCATATTTTTGCTTTTCTAGGTGTTTTGTGTGCCAAATTAACACTTAAGGTGTTCCACAGTCAATCATATGAGTACACACCGCTCACTTAAAAAATGTGTGGGTGTTCCAACGTCACACATAGCAAAACTCATTTTGCCCCACGAATGAGTACCAGATGTGCAGGTTAGGCCAGTGGAAGGCCAACACGCCCTCTGCTGGTTAGATGCCACCAGGGGAAGTAGATGTGGACTTCAGTCTCTTGTCACAGCTGTGTGTTTGGAATGTTTCCTTGAACCAAAGCTGTGTCAGTCACCTCTAATACTGCTATGTTTTTCCGTCTGACTGCGCCCACTCCTATCTTGATGTAACCCAATGTGGACTTGAGGCATTTGGGTTGTTTTTGTTTCGTTTTTTTGTCTCACAGCATTTTTCTTTTCACTCTTCTGTGATCTTGCTTCAGCGTTGAGGCCACGGAGGTCCCATGTCGCACTGACGAGATCCACACGGCCTTCCACTGCTCCCACAATCCCTCCCCAGGCCCATTTAAAAAATGGAACACTGAGGCTCCTAAACACTTCCCTGCAGCAGCATTCCAGAGCCTAGCCAACCCAGATCTCTCCTCAGTAGGGCCCAGGGCCAGTTCATGTGCTTTCCTCTTAGTTTTTGTTTTGTGACTCTATGGAGAGTTTCTGTTTGGTTGTGTAATTGGAGCTTTGATGTGGTGTTCAGCCTATACAGCACAGGATACAATAACGGACTGTTCTATTTATTTGAATGATGGTTTCATTAATAGTTTACATTTGAATGAACTCTTCTGTTCTACATTATACGGTTTTACCTGCATTTCCCTGCTCATTACCTCTAAAATCTCCTAAACCCAACCAATGTCAATGGGTTTTATAAAGTGTAAAGTTTATAAACAAACTCTGAATATAAATATTTTCTTCTTTAGGAGTATACAAAGTAAATCGGAGCTATTTGGGTTGAGTGTGTGGGGAGGGGGGTTCCTGGAAGGCGCTAAACTGACATCCTGCCCCTCCGTACAGTCAAGAAAGTGGGGCTCCTAGGAGCTGGCTCGCTGCATGCCCAGATGGACTCTACAGCCATAAGCATTAGCAGCACTGTGTATTTATGTTGTGAATTGCTGTACAAGAGCTGAGAGGGTCTCTACAAGTGCAGTTTACTCAAATAATTGACATATTTGCCCAGATAATGTATTATGATGTGCAGATATTTTACATTTTCTCTGCAGTTTTTGAACTGAACAGTTGTGATGTAGTAGACACATGTGTAGCCGTTTAGATAGTATTTAGTTTAGCTTGACTCAAAGGACACAACCTTGGTGTTTGACAACTGGAGGAGGACTTAATTTATTTAACCAGACAGACAGAGGAACAGTGTTACGCCTTTGGCACTGATCGACTGGATGAGGTTTGTAGGATGGAAGTGAAACACATGGGACTGCCTTTATCTCAGGGCTAATTTAAGGGGTCATTATTCTGTCTTTGTATCCAGTACTGTCTGACTGATAGTAATACAACATTGCTGTGTAAGAGCCTATATTGAGAGTCATCACATCTGAAAGGAGCATTTACGGTAGTGCTTTATTTGATGTCACAACGGATCCCATCAACTCATAGGCTTGGGAAAAGGTGTTCAAATAGTCTCTTCTTGAGATCTTGATCTCTCCACCATTTTCTCTTTGTCTCTTTTTGTTCTCTCTCTGAACCTCTCTCTCTCTCTCTCTCTCTCTCTCTCTCTCTCTCTCTCTCCAGATCCGCACATTAAGGTTTGTGGAAAGAGAGACAACGTGAGGGAAGCCAAAGACCGAATCATGTCAGTCCTCGACACAAAGGTATGTATGAATGATGGAAAGGTTTTTGTTTTGTTGTCATGGCAACACCAACACTGACCTCCCTAAATGATCAACTAGAGGATGGTAGACACAGATGGATCCAATAAGTGTCTTATTTCATGCTCTAGAAAGCCTTGGTTTGCTTCCTCTTCAATTTGAGAATCTCAGACTTGTAATATGACTTGCCACCAAGGTGGCCAGTGCTTAATTTCCTGAGTGTGTAATGGCTTAGCATGGTGCAAGTCTTGTCTCTATGGCAACAAACATCCTCATCCCAAAATGGGCACACCATAGCACCCCCTGTGGGCGAGTTTTATCATAACACGCCAAAGTATTTTCTCTGCACACGGTCGAGGGCTTCACAAATCGCGTATGGGTCAGATCTGATAGTCACGGTTATGTGTAACTTTAACTGACTTGTCCTGAAGGGAGGGAGGGAAGGAAGGGAGGGGAGGGAGAATATTCTAAGTGGAGTTAATATTTGTAACTGTAGGATGAGAGAGCGTATGCACTGCATCTTCAATTAGCCTAGCTAGCTAACGTTAGCTAGCTTCTGGTTTGATGCAGTCGACCGATAATACGTAATCATATTTGATGATAAATAACCTAGCCATGGCAGTTATTAGTCTACTATAGCGCGAGTCAGCTTCGTTGGTTGCGGTCTCTCCCTCTCTGCTCCGTGTCACTCGCTTACAGTACAGCCCCTCCCCGCCAGCTCGAGCTGGGTGGTGGGTACTCTCTTCGTTCGCTGGACTTGATCCTGCTAACTGTTCCAAATGTCCCAACTGAATTTGGAAAAGGGGCTTTTGTGTAATCTGCGCCATCGTCTTGGAACACCTTACAAAATTATTTTAAACTGGAAGAACTTGTCCCGATTGGTGTTTTTAAATCACTGATGAAGGATTTTGAGGCTGATTCCCTGACCTGTCAATGTTTTTAATTTGCTGTTTTATACTCTTGTGAATTCAATGGTTTTTACTAGGTTACTTGTAGTTTTTCATGTTGTCTGTCTGTAATTTTTTTGTAATGACGTGGTGCTGCCTATCTTGGCCAGGGCGCTGTTGAAAAAGAGATTTTAATCTCAATGAGCCCTTCCTGGTTAAATAAAGGTTAAATAAAAAATAAAATCAGAGTGGCACCTCTCCCTCCCTCCTCTCACTCTGTATCAGCTCTGGTAAATAAAGTAGCTTAAATGACTTTTCTGCTGCTTCCTCCACTTGGATCGGACCCGGTCTGGATCCAACCAGGTCTTTACGGAATGGGCCTACTTGTCCTTGGGTCTGTTCGGAACGGGTCTCTATATTTTTTTAATAAATGTATGCATATAGGGTCCATTTCAGAACAGGTCCAACTTTTAGGACCCGTGAAGACCTCTAGCACATGGTCACCACATGATTGGCTACATATTGCACCCCAATGAGTTGAATATGAAACAACTATGATTAGCTGGCATTAATATCAATGGATTTGTCAAATGAAACTTTTTTTTAAACAACATTTGTAAACAACATACTTTTAGGCTTATCTGCTTTAGCTCCATGTAATTGGATGTGATTGGTTATATTCCTCACGCCTCTAAGTGGAGCATTGGGGACTGGTATTAGCTTCTCGTGGTGGACCCATCTGCCTGGCAGTGGTGTTGTACCAGAGCCGTGGGTGTGGGTGGAAGAGATGCATCATATTTGTCTTCAAAGTCATTCTACTATTATAGACTGATAGTCTAGTTTTATTCTGGCCCATTTGCATATTAGCCGAGGAGCATTCAAGCCATGTCAATATATTTGTAATGTTTTATTTAACCTTTATTTAACTAGGCAAGTCAGTTAAGAACAAATTATTAATTACAATTATGGCCTACACCTGTCAAACCTGGACGACGCTGGGCCAATTGTGCGCGGCCCTATGGGACTCCCAATCATGTCCGGTTGTGAAACAGCCTGGATTCGAACCAGTGTGTCTGTAGTGATGCCTCAAGCACTGAGATTCATTACCTTAGATCACTATGCCACTCGGGAGCCCCAATATTTAAGCTGTGTCAATATTCACAATATTGTCATGGTTTATAGTCATATGTTGGTATAGAATTTAATATTTACGCATGTTAGATTTCTATCATATCATTCACTATTAAGTGAACATTGTCTGGCAGGCCATGCTTAAGAAGAGTGTCTCCGCCTCCTTCCTTTCCCCAGCAGAGTAACAGGGTAACCCTTAAGATGGACGTGTCCCACACAGAGCACTCCCACGTCATCGGCAAGGGAGGCAACAACATCAAGAAGGTGATGGAGGACACGGGCTGCCACATCCACTTCCCAGACTCCAACCGCAACAACCAGGCGGAGAAGAGCAACCAGGTACAGAGAGCGATACCATCGTATATGTACAATTAACAATGTATACTGGATCTGATAGACTGAATACTAGTTCATGTGCTGTGCCATCACCAATCACATTTGTGTGGGACTGTCATGGCTTCTCTGTTTGCACAGGCTGTATTTACTTTTTTTAACCACATGGAACTGGTATACAGTTGAAGTCAGAAGTTTACATACACTTCAGTTGGAGTCATTAAAACTCGTTTTTCAACCACTCCACAAATTTCTTGTTCACAAACTATAGTTTTGGAAGTCGGTTAGGACATCTACTTTGTGCATGACACCAGTCATTTTCCAACAATTGTTTACAGACAGAATAGTTCACTTATAGTTCACAGTATCACCATTCCAGTGGGTCAGAAGTTTACATGCACTAAGTTGACTGTACCTTTTAAACAGCTTGGAAAATTCCAGAAAATTATGTCATGGCTTTAGAAGCTTCTGATTGACATAATTTGAGTCAATTGGAGGTGTACCTGGGGATGTATTTCAAGGCCTACCTTCAAACGCTGTGCCTCTTTGCTTGACATCATGGGAAATCAAAAGAAATCAGCCAAGAACTCAGAAAATAATTGTAGACCTCTACAAGTCTGGTTGATCCTTGGGAACAATTTCCAAACAACTGAAGGTACCACGTTCATCTGTACAAACAATAGTACACATGAATAAACACCATGGGACCACGCAGCCGTCATACCGCTCAGGAAGGAGACGTGTTCTGTTTTTGAGTATGTCCCAGTTGCTAGTTGCTAGAGTGGCATTCAGTGGCCATGTTGCAGAGAGCCGTTGTAATTTTTCTGTTTTGATTGGCTGCAACATAGGAAGCGAGTGTGTTTGGGCTGGATTGAATAGACGAGCAGTAGGAACCAGCTGTAATTCCGATTTACATCCACCTCTGGAGGAGGCAAGCTGCCAATTTATTTGTTGTTGTATGATTATAATTTTTTTAACAATACAAAACATACAAACGCTCACAAAGATCAACAAAATCACACTTGCCCAGACCCACCACCTCACGCCCTCAGCGCCCGCATTGCCTCAAACTACACCATTTTGTTTCTCTCCGTCGCTCAAGCACTTTCAACATTTAGATAATAACGCATTTGACCTTTTCCATTTTGTTAACGATGGAGGATTGTTTGATTTCCAGTTAGGCAAACGTTTTTTCAAGATGATTTTCGAGAAAAGTATTTTCCAACCCATTGGGTATTTCACTGCCCCCTCATATACCATGTCTTTAAAAATATGCAGACAGACGGATTCAAAGTATATTTACATTGTAATACTTCTGACAGCCAACTTTCGAACTCCGCCCATAACTTTTGGACTTTCTAACATTCCCAGAAGACATGGATTAATGAATCATTGTTAGTTTTACACTTAAGAGGTGACTCTGCCCTTGTGCTGTAGAAATTGTGAATTTTTACAGTAGTTTATACTGGATTAAGAATACATTTTTGTTAACTGTAATTTGGTTAGATATGTTACAACATTCCCTCCATCTTGTAACAACATCAGCTCTTTTTAAGTCTTTGTTCCAATAGTTTATGTTTTCTAACAGATTGTCAGTTGGATATGATTTCTGCAAGGTTTTGTATATCTTACCTATCATATGAACATCCTATTCTGACTCAAATAGGATTCCCTCAAGATTGATTGGATATACAAAAGATTTTGAAATAAATGTTGTGATATTAAACTTTTATGTTGCAATGTATTTGGAAATATCTACATTGGTCAGTCAAAAACTGCTTTTTAATAAATGTATTTCCTGTTACCAAGTCATTTCCGGTATCTATGCCTTTAGTTTTCCATGTGGACCAATTTATCAGCGAATTCTGAAAAGCTATCCAAGGATTGAGGTTGTTAATGTTCTTAGCTTTATCCTTTGAAGATAGACGTGAAAAGATTCAGCATGTGCATCTTCAATATGTACCCCATTATTCCTCTTTAGTGCATTTAACAATATGTCACAAGTTAAAGCTCTGGGTGGCGAGTTAATACAATTCTAAGTCTGGAAGGTTAAAACCACCCTCTGACTTGGGAGGATGTAAAACTTTCCTTGTTATTCTATGAGTTGTATTCGCCCATATAAAGTTTGTTATGACCGAGTATACTTTTTTAAAGAATGGCTTCAGTGGGTTGATCGGTATTACTGAGAATAAGTCTGAAAACGTTGGTTTATTCTACCTGTAAGATTTCTGGGAAGATTATTCCATCTAATTAGATCTGCTTTGATATTATTAAGGAATGGGATAAAGTTACCATTTATATATTGTTGTTGTCACTCATTAAGTATCTTATGTGTTTAATATTTTTTGTGGTTCACTCTGCTAAATGGCATATATATATATATATATATATATATATATATATATACTTAAAGTATTGCTGTAGATCGAGTTATTCTGATTTTTTTCCTATGGGCATTTCTTTTTTAAATATTTTTTTGTTACCAGCTAGTCTTAAAGACTGGGGCTTAATTTGTTCAGAAGTGCTGATTAAATTTAGTCCGGAGTGATGGCTCTGTCGGCCAAAGCCTGGTTTGCGCCGTTATGGTGAGTTACCGATGAAGGGGTTGAAAAGGGAGAGAGGAGGAGAGAGATTATCGAACCGCTGGCAGGATATCTAATAAAGGCTTTTATCTCTTTTATTTTATTTATGTCATAATTATTTTAATCACAGGCCCACAGTCAGGATGTAAAGTGATGAAAGGCAATGGCTGGTTCTGGGTTCTTAAAGATGGTAAGAGTCTCCAAACCACCTTCCTCTTTATGGGGTTATTCTGATCGGGTTGTGATGAAAAAAAAAAATGGGGGGGGGATTTATACAGCTAGCCAGCACTTGTACTTGACACCCCCTCCCTCCTTCTAGCTCTGACTCTACTGACAGCTACATTACTGAGGAAAAAATTACTTTCAATGCCTGTGATATGTGGTTGTCCCACCTAGCTATCTTAAGATGAATGGACTAACTGTAAGTCTCTGGATAAGAGCGTCTGCTAAATGACTAAAATGTAAAGGAAATGGGAATGACGGGACTAAATGGACATTTTGCCAAAGGTTCTCTTTTCACGGCTTTAGATTCCAGTTTTGATGTAACGGTAATAGCTAAACTATAACAATGACTTCTGTCTGTCCATCTGAACAGGTGTCCATTGCAGGCCAGCCAGGAGGGGTAGAGGCAGCTCGATCCAAAATCAGAGTAAGTTGGAGGTCATTTCTATGGAGGTCTCTCTGAGGTCTGAGCTATAGAATTCTGAACAGGCTGTTATTGTAAGCATGTGTCACTACAGTCATCATTTAGTTGTCTTTTAACTGCATGTGTTAGCTGTGGAGCCTGTGAACTCTGTGGTAATGCTCTGGCCGTAAACCATGTGGAACAGGGTACAGAGCAACCGGTTCAAGCCCAGCACACAGTGCGTCTGGCTTGGTAGAACTCCTGATCCATCTCAGAGGAAGGAGGGCCATTCCACTCGTGTGAGCCTCTGCGGTCCAGACCTTCCTCTTTTTTCTCCGCCATCACAATTCTTTGCACGCACGTGCTCCCTCTCTGAGAGGACCAAGACAAATAAGCTGAGTGCGAGAGAGTGCACGAAAGAGTGTGTTTTCACAGACAACAGGGCGCAACCCAGTTCATGCACTTCCTTGATAAAAAAGTTAACAAATGGAATTTGGAAGTAGCATTTGAGGGTACCGTTGTTGTAGGAAGGGGTTTATAAAATAAGCTGTAATAGCCACATGATCTGTTCTACCCTCCAAAGAACACGCAGCCAGCGGATGAGTGGGGAGGATCAAAGAGCACTTTCCTCTGACATCCTGCCTGCTTCTGTCAGTCCAAGCAGGACTCCTCGCCTCCCGAAGCCAAACACCTAGCAACCACACTCTACCAGTCCACCTAATCACTTAGCACCCCTCGCCCCAAACAGCAGCCCAGCTACTACCCAAACCTGTACCCTGTCCTACTCATGCCACTCAGTACAACTATTCACACCTGTACCCTTTGGCATATTATTTTCATACTGCCCAACCATATGACAACACCTGTACAGCCAACCCACATACGGTATTAACACCTACCCAGCTACCATTAACCCAAACATCCAACAACCCTCCACCCAAATAAAATCCCTACTCTGCTTCGTACTGATGTTGGCTGCCATAAAAAAATGTAGGAAAATTAATTAATCGGCGCCACTTCGATATACACTATCCTCTAGCAGCAGGGTTTAGAGACGACCTTTCATAGTTTGTTTGTTCCGGAGCAGCCTCTGCTGTTTTGGTTAACAGTACATGATCCTGGGTGGCCTCATCTGTCTCTGCCTGGGACCAAAACAATGATTGAATGGATTGGATGGGTTTTCCCTTCCCTGTAGTGCAGATGTGGAACACCCCTTGTTTGTCCCGGAACGTTGGTCTTCTGGCTGTTTTAAAGGGAAGGCTCAGATTGAGTTGTACCCTTAAACTTGATTGTGTATAATGAACGTTTTTGTTTGTATTTAGTCTTTGTGTAGTCGTTATACAGTTTTAAACAATGTCTTCCTTTCTGTCCTTTTGTCTGCTTGACTCATTCACACCTCTAGATTGAATACATATTAAGCTTAAAGTTGCCTGGAAGACCTGTTTTAAAAAGTTTATGGTAGTTCTATCTAAGCTGTTCTTCATTCAGAGCGCCTGGTTGGGCCGTTCTGTTTGTCCACTCTGTGTTTCCATACTCATTGGCTCTGACTTTACAGTGGAACTCCTGCAACATGATATAAAACTAGGCCCAGAAACATATGGGATTAATCATGGGTGCATTTCTTTGGTCGGAGTAATTCATGCTGTTTGTCCTTCTCTGGCAGCCTAAGCTATGGCGCACTGCCCAAGACTGAGTGTTTGGATAAGTCTGCCGTGTGTGTGTGTGTGTGTGTGTGTGTGTGTGTGTGTGTGTGTGTGTGTGTGTGTGTGTGTGTGTGTGTGTGTGTGTGTGTGTGTGTGTGTGTGTGTGTGTGTGTGTGTGTGTGTGCATACATGAGTAGACTTATGTGTATGTATGAACTTGTCAGCAAATTCTCCTGGCCTCCATCTAGGCTGTTTGAATGACTGCTGTGATTTGAGTGATGGAGTCCACTTTTAGTCTCTGTTCTCTGTGATGACTTGACTTGATTTATTATTTAGTGACTTTACCTTAACATTCACAGTCTGAGTATGAACAGACTGTCTAGGAGCAGACATGATCTGCTACTACAGTGTTGTACTGTATGTTTAATCAGCTCCCAATGGAAGTCTGCTGTAGCATGTGTGTGATGAAGGGCCTAACGCCGCCGGTCCCTACTGAGTACTGGCACAGTTGAACCCATTGTGATAGACAGCAGTCAGTGGTTTTATTGAGTTAAAACATTTCTATGCCATGTTTGGCCACTCCCGGCTGAAGTGGGACATGTAATGTCTGTGTAGATGTGTACATGCCAACCCTGTCCTACCTGAGCATTCCAAACTAGTACTTTTTGGTGCAAGGGAAATGTATGGCAGTAAAAAGTGCATATTTTCTTTAGGAATATAGTGAGGTAAAAGTTGTCCAAAATATAAATAGTAAACTACAGATCCCTCAAAAACAACATAAGTAGTATTTTTACTTATTTACTTTACACCTCTGACTGCATGTATTTCGCTCTCTCTCGCCCTTCCCTCACACACTCTTTCTATTGGTCTGTAAATGTAAATGTATTAATCTTTATCATTCTCAGGAGCTGCTCCCTCTGGTTCTGTCGTTTGAGCTGCCAGCCATCGTGCAGCCTGACCCAGGCTCTCCCACAGTGCAGCACATCTCCCAGACATACAACCTCACCGTCTCCTTCAAGCCCCCCACACGTCTCTATGGGACCACCGGAGTGGTCCGCGGCTCCCAGAACAACTCTAGTGCCGTCAAGGTGAGGCCCAGCAACACCCCTCACATCTACCCCCCAACATACCACAGTACTTAGTGAACAGCAGGGGTTGGGGCTTAGTGGTTCGAGAAGTGGACTGCTGTGACCAGAGGGTTGCTTGGTCAGCTCCCTAGTGGGAATTACAGTACTGTTGCCTTTAAAACCAAGCACTGTTCTCTAGCCCATGAGCAAGTAAATGTCTAATATAAGTTGTCTGGAGCTCTCTCTTCCTCTCCCCTTCTCCCCTGGGTCTCAGAGCTGTGGCTGGTGCTCTGGAGCCTTTCTCACCACTCAACCCAACACCCCCACCACCCACCTAACACTGACCCACCCGCACTCTAGCCATCAGTACAACCCAGCCTAGGGGAGTTAGTGGATGGGGTCAGTTTAACTTGGGATGCTGGCCAGATTGGGGCTGGGGTTTTGGGGGGGAGTATGTATGCTATGTAGTGAGAGACCTTGCTCTGTAAAAGGGGTCTGCCAAAGCCACTGTAGATTACTGTGCTGGCCTCAGGCTGGAGTTCCATCAGAAGGCCTTCTAATTCATCCAATGATTGTTTGCAGAGGCCTAGAATCAGACCATTCTGTTGGCTGCCAGGTGGCATTGAAAAACAGTGGTTTACTGTGGTGTAAACTATGGTTGAAATGTTGTTGGTTCACTAGCTGAGAGTGAACACTCTTTTCATTGTTTTTTCTTCCTGCACTTTTGCCATATTTGGATGTGCAAAATGAATCTCCTTTTTTACTGAGTTTTCCCTTGCCCCAGTCGGTAACTTTAGTTGAGAGTGCTGTCCACACAGTCGCTGACCTTTGCTAGCTCCTTTGAACAGAGTGCCTGGACATTTAAAAATATATATTTCACCTTTATTTAACCAGGTAAGCTGGTTGAGAACAAGTTCTCATTTACAACGGCGACCTGGCCAAGATAAGGCAAAGCAGTGCGACACAAACAACAACACAGAGTTACACATGGAATAAACAGGCGTACAGTCAATAACACAATAGGGAAAAAAGAAAGTCTATATACAGTGTGTGAAAATGGTGTGAGGATGTAAGGCAATAAATAGGCCATAGTAGCGAAGTAATTACAATTTAGAAAATTAACACTGGAATGATAGATGAGCAGATGATGATGTGCAAGTAGAAATACTGGCAAAAGAGCAGAAAAGTAAATAAAAACAATATGGGGATGAGGTAGGTAGATTGGGTGGGCTATTTACAGATGGGCTATATACAGCTGCAGCAATCGGTTAGCTACTCAGATAGCTGATGTTTAAAGTTAGTGAGGGAAATATAAGTCTCCAGCTTCAGAGATTTTTGCAATTCGTTCCAGTCATTGGCAGCAGAGAACTGTAAGGAAAGGTGGCCAAAGAGGTATTGGCTTTGGGAAGACCAGTGAGATATACCTGCTGGAGCGCATGCTACGGGTGTGTGTTATCGTGACCAGTGAGCTGAGATAAGGTGAAGCTTTACCTAGCATAGACTTATAGATGACCTGGAGCCAGTGGGTCTGGCGACGAATATGTACCGAGGGCCAGCCGACTAGAGCATACAGGTCACAGTGGTGGGTGGTATAAGGGGCTTTGGTGACAAAACGGATTGCACTGTGATAGACTGCATCCAGTTTGCTGAGTAGCGTATTGGAAGCTATTTTGTAAATGACATCGCCGAAGTCGAGGATCGGTAGGATAGTCTGTTTTACGAGGGTATGTTTGGCGGCGTGGGTGAAGGAGGCTTTGTTGCGAAATAGGAAGCCGATTCTAGATTTAATTTTGGATTGGACATGTTTAATATGAGTCTGGAAGGAGAGTTTACAGTCTAGCCAGACACCTAGGAGGTATTTGGCGTTTAAGAGCAGTTGGAGGCCACTGAAGGAGAGTTGTATGGCATTGAAGCTTGTTTGGAGGTTAGTTAACACAGTGTCCAAAGAAGGGCCAGATGTATACAGAATGGTGTCGTCTGCGTAGAGGTGGATCAGGGAATCACCCGCAGCAAGAGCGACATCGTTGATGTATACAGGGAAAAGAGTCGGCCTGAGAATTTAATCCTGTGATACTCCCATAGAGACTGCCAAAGGTCCGGACAACAGGCCCTCCGATTTGACACACTGAACTCTGTCTGAGAAGTAGTTGGTGAACCAGGCGAGGCAGTCATTTGAGAAACCAAGGCTGTTGAGTCTGCCGATAAGAATGTGGTGATTGACAGAGTGAAAGCCTTGGCCAGATCAGCTGCACAGTACTGTCTTTTATCGATGGCGGTTATGATATCATTTAGTACCTTGAGAGTGGCTGAGGTGCACCCGTGACCAGCTCGAAAACCGGATTGCATAGCGGAGAAGGTACGGTGGGATTCGAAATGGTCAGTGATCTGTTTGTTAACTTGGCTTTTGAATATTTTAGAAAGGCAGGGCAGAATGGATATAGATCTATAACAGTTTGGGTCTAGTGCCACCCCCTTTGAAGAGGGGGATGACCGCGGCAGCTTTTCAATCTTTAGGGATCTCGGACGATACGAAGAGAGGTTGAACAGACTGGTAGTAGGGGTTGCAACAATGGCGGCGGATACTTTTAGAGAGGGTCCAGATTGTCTAGCTCAGCTGATTTGTACAGGTCCAGGTTTTGCAGCTCTTTCAGAACATCTGCTATCTGGATTTGGGTGTAGGAGAAGCTGGGGAGGCTTGGGCAAGTAGCTGTAGGGGGTGCAAATCTGTTGGCCGGGGTTGGGGTAGCCAGGAGGAAAGCATAGCCAGCCGTAGAGAAATGCTTCTTGAAATTCTCGATTATTGTGGATTTATCGATGGTGACAGTGTTTTCTAGCCTCAGTGCAGTGGGCTGCTGGGAGGAGGTGCTCGTAATCTCCATGGACTTTAGTGTCCCAAAACTTTTTGGAGTTAGAGCGACAGCATGCAAATTTCTGTCTGAAAAAGCTAGCCTTTGCTATTGTCTGCACACTGCAAGAAAATACTAATATAAATATTGCTAGATTCTGCAGATTGACTGATTGTATTGATATATTTATTGATTGATTTTCATCTCATCCCAGAGAGGCACTGCCATATTGCTGGAGCACCTGGCGGGCAGCCTGGCCAGTGCCATCTCAGTCAGTACCCACCTGGACATCGCCCCCCAGCACCACCTCTTCATGATGGGCCGCAACGGCAGCAACATCAAGCACATCACCCAGAGGACAGGAGCCCAGATCCACTTCCCCGACCCCAACAGCCCCCAGAAGAAATCTACTGTTTACATCCAAGGAATCATCGAGTCTGTCTGCGTGGCGCGCCAGTACCTCATGGTATGTGTCCATGCTTGGTTTGTATAGATTAAGTAATTGCCTTGTTTCTGTTGGAGAATGACCCTGCATATGGATTTCTGTTGAATAAGAGTTTTATTGTGTTCTGACCCTGACCAAGACACTTTCAGCTATGTGGGTGTCTTGGTCAAATGTTATTCATTTAATTGTCTTTGGGTAAAAACATTTGCTGAGCAAGATGTCAAAGACATTACATTTAAAGATTTTGGCATCCTGCTTAATGTAACATTAATCATAATATAAGGCAGCTATGCTAGTGTTGATGTCCTTTGTCTGTGGCAGTTTTGCCCAAATACTCTTTAAAAATGCAGAAGTCCTTTTGTAAACATACCTTTTTTTGTCTGGACATGGGGTCACACAAGAAGAGGCCCCTCTGGTCTGCCTTGGGAGAACCGAGTCATTTGACGAGGAGATGAGCCTCCCCCACAGAGAGCCATGTTTAGACCATCAGACTGTAAATTACAGCTCCGGCCCCAGCCTGTCACCACCAGCTTGGCCCAACTAGTTTAATTACACACAATGGGAAGGCCTCTCTATCGCTCAGATGAATATAACGTAGGAATGAGTTTGTGGTGGGATCATGCAAAACAGGCTTTTTTGGTCAATTGTTTTGGAATTTCTCAAGTAGTGGTTTTTAAACGGAGCCTTCTCTCTGAGTGTTAGTTCTGTAACAAGGGTCTGTTTCATGGAACGTGATGATGATGATGATGATGATGTGTGTGTTCCACAGGGCTGTCTACCGCTGGTGCTGATGTTTGACATTAAAGAGGACATCGAGGTGGAGCCCCAGTGTATCACCGCTCTGATGGAGCAGCTGGATGTCTTCATCAGCATCAAGCCCAAACCAAAGCAGCCCAGCAAGGTACCACACTAAAACGTGGACATCTAGTATGTTACACAGTGGCCTTAACACAAATCCAGGAAGCTACTTTACCAGGGTAATGCTACAGCTAAGATCCAAGGTTTTTTCCTGGCCCTGACTATAGTGCTGGAAAAAATCGATAGTTTCACAGAGCGATATTATTTTTGGACAATATATTGATATTTGACTCTAAGACTCCGGTATTTTTCATCTTATAGCTTGTTCTCATCTTATAGCTTGTTCTCATCTTCTTTTTAAATAGTGAGCCAACATGTTTCCAGCACTTTTATTTCCCTGACTGGTCAAAACTCGTTTTCTCATGGCTCTCATCTCTCCCCAGCAGACATATGGTGAGCAATATGTTTGGAACAACAAATCACCGTAACGAATCACAATACATATCCTATCGGCACCTAAGTATTGTGATAATATCGTATCGTGAGGTCCTTGGCAATTCCCAGCCCTACCTAACTACAAAGCACCTTGCGTCATAAATCCAAACAATATAGTAGGCAGATCAAATTTGCTGGGTCCCAGCCTAACCACCTTCGCCAGGTGCCCTTTCCTCAGTGTGCCCGGCATGATGCCCAAACCCAGACAGGCCAGTGGGAAACGGTGGTGTGGTGCCAGTGTAAACGCAGCCCTACCCAGACCTCTCTTCTTTAACGAGGTGACACTACTAATCCAAACGGCCTTCCAAACACCGCTTTGCTTCTGGCTATTTGGCTGCTCCATAAAGGAGGGTGTGGAGACAGAAAAATCGTGACTGGACTCGATTTGGCAGGACCAACTTTGGCAAGTTTAGGGCCCCAGAAATGATTTGTGTGCATGTTCATTCTTTATTCCTCACTGTTTTCTAAGCACTCTTAATGGTAATGCTGGAACTGGAGAAAGTTGAATATCCTTTCCAAACTCCCTTAAGCTTTCTCACGCGTGAATTAAAATGAACCACTTTATAAAAAATTATGTTTTGACATTTTACTAATCCCTTTTTGATTCCACTGTTCATTCCATTAAAGAAACAATTAATTACGTTGCTGAAGTGCATTTCATGCTGACAACAACCTGCCATTTCGTTTTCTCTTTTTTCCTTCGTCTCTCTGTCTCTCTCTTTCTTCCACTCTCTCTTTCCCAGTCTGTGATCGTAAAGAGTGTGGAGCGGAATGCAGTGAACATGTACGAGGCCCGGAAGTTTCTGCTGGGTCTGGAGAGCAACGGAGTTTCATCAGCCCTGTCCCCCTCAACCATTGGCCCCTCCCCCACTCTCATCTGTCCCGTCGGCCTGGACATCCTGGCCTCAGCTGGCCTGGGGCTGAGCAGTCTGGGTAATGGAGTTCTCTTTACATCAGCCTCTTACACCATTATGAGAGTTCTTTAATAAAATGAACCAGGTCAACCCAAGGCCCTTTTCCACACACGTTTATAGATTAGGGATTGAAAAAGAGGCTTGAGTGTAATATGTAAATCCAACTTTATTGTTATCTTGTGAAAGGAAACAAAATGACAATAATAAATAAGAGACAAACAGAATGAATCGGGAGTTCTGTATCATGGGATAAACTGTTGTGTGTAGGAGGTTTATGTCTGGAAACTGACCACATTGACAGTGTGAATGATTGTCCTGCTTAAGCCATCTCTTCCTGGGGTGTACAGTATGAACCCAAAGGCCCATGGGTAAGATATGGGCCTCCACAGCTCGGCCTGTAGTTAATTACTACATCCCTCTCCATCAGATTACAGCTCAGCCTGCCAGAGAAATCCAAGCCTTATTTCTGGAGTCAAATGAGCCGTTTGTCAAACCCACAAACCTGTTTCAGTCTGCTTTGATATGTTTGGGTTGAAAGTAGCATAGTTTAGCATTAAGTTATTGACTGTGTTGAGTTATATTTGTCAAAGGCCCAGTTCTCTCAAATGTCTCTTATTTCAATCCTGACCACTGATATGAAAGGATTTGATGAGTGATGGTGGTAGTGTGTAATAATATCTATTACTGGTGTGGGAAGAAATTAATTGTAGAGTGATACTGTAATGAGACACAGTCTTATACTGTGTATTTCTCTCCTCCAGGCCTCCTGGGGCCGTCAGCGCCCCATTCCCTCAGTAGCTCCCCGGCTCCAAACTCTGTCCTCAACAGTCTGAACTCTTCCATGAGCCCCCTGCAGAACCCCCCGTCTCCTTCCCCCTCACTGTGGCCCAGCTCTCTCACCAGCACACAAGGTAAGTTACAGTTTGTTGGTGCACAATTGCTCACAATCTCACACCTTTGGGTCTCACCTTGATCACAAATAGCTAGAAGGGATTGATATGATGAAAGTGTTACGATAACACCAAGGAATTTCCTCCCTCATGTGTCCAGGCTTCTCGTCTCAGTTGATGATGCACCCTGTAGCCCAGGCCACTCTGAGCAGTATCCTGCTCTCTGGGGTCAAGGGGTACACCCAGAACACTCCCTCCCCTCCCCCCGGCCTCGCCCCGATCGACAAGCAGACCAACGGAGTCCCTGACTGCTCCAAAGGTCCCTGTACCATGAATGGACATGTAAAGGTGGCGGATTTTTATAGACACATATTCACTAACTGTTACATTGAATGTATGTATACCTTGCCTATAGTGAGTATTCTTTATAGGGCTACATGTGTGTGTGTGTGTGTGTGTGTGTGTGTGTGTGTGTGTGTGTGTGTGTGTGTGTGTGTGTGTGTGTGTGTGTGTGTGTGTGTGTGTGTGTGTAGCACCCTGGCTCAGTCTATGGAAGGATGTCCAGTGCATCTCTGGCAGACACAGTTCTGAACCCCAACCAGTGTGACTCAGTTCAGGAGGCCAGCGTACACAACCAGTCAGAACCTCGCTCCAGCAAGTCCAACCAAGACGAAGGTAACACGTACACACCGCACCTACAGACAACAAGGAAATGTGTAACTCTTGTGGCTATACTTTAAAAAGGTTTATAATACTCAAAAGACAGCCTTGGTATTTGGCCTTATTACCTGTAAGTGAATTTTTACCACAATATATTTGTCTTGTTCTTATACGTAGATCAATATGCGGTCCAGTCCCTATTCTCAAACAACTTTTCTAAGGTTGCAGCAGGGTGACATTGATGGCTGGTATTCCAGTGGTTGAGGTCCCTAATTTCCTGCGTCTCTAACATGTGTGGTTTGAGTGTAGCCTAGCTCTCACGCTCCTCACATTCCCGTGTTGTTGGAACTGGAGCTCAGTGGGCTCCCCAGCCTCCGCCTCCAGCCTGGCTGGTCACAGTAGTAACTGTTTCCTCTCCCTGACCTCCTCCTGTGTTCTCCATCCTGTTCCAACTGGCTCTGCTCCCCATAACCATCAAGCCCAGGGAGAAACAACCGAATAAAAGCATATCGAGGAGGCCTACACTCTCACACACAGATCCTATTCTGCAGGCCGGGTTACTGCCTGGAAGAGTGGGAAAAGAAGAGAAAAGCTCCTTCATTAGACTGCTTCTGTTTTTTATTAACACCGGGGCCAACTGTATGTTTTAGCAGCTACATTTAGTCACGCTCAAGCCATCATGCAGAGTGACTTACAGGTGCAAACAATGTACTGAAATGTATACATGACAGACGATGGAAAGCTGAGCAACAAGGCACTCGAGAAAGAAAAGGTTGCTTTGGAAGAACAAAAACTTGGTTGTCAAGCACAGGGATGATACAAGAATGTAAAGAGTATAATAGCACATACAGTCAGATATATAGCCTATTGACTAACTTCATTAACTCACGAAGGAAGGAATATAATATCCCACGTTACTGTTTCTTCACATATGCTCTTTTACTTTCTCTCTGCCAGGCTCTGACACCTTTGTGGAAGTGGGCATGCCCAGAAGCCCATCTCACTCAGCCAATGGGAACGAGCTAAAACAGATGCTGGCTTCCTGTAAGACGTCAGGGAAACGGCATGCGGTGGAGCTCCTCCAGGGGACCAAGAACTCCCATCTCCAGTATGTCTGTCCAGAGCTACAGTAAGACTATAGAAGTCCTCATTCTTTCATTCCTATACCTAAAGGGTACGACAATACGACTGGAACTCATTCCGGTTCACTTTTTCCGGGTTCATTCCGGTTCATACATTCATAGAATAGAAAATGAAAGAACTTTGTGACAACTGCTGATATACAAAGGGCTTTATAAAATATGTTTGTTTGGTTGGTAAGAAAATAATAGTAAATAGACTGTCCTGTATGTCTTGTCTGTGCTGAAAGCTTCTCTGTTGTGACGGGGTTTGTACCTGTTTTTCTAATATGATCGTAGCTCTCTGTTGTCCCCCCCCCACAGCTCAGACTGCCTCCTGTCAGACCCAGAGTCGAGTGCTTCAGACGGCCCTGTGACGGATAAGAGGGCGCCGGGCAGTGAGCGGGCAGCAGAGAGGGCAGCAGAGAGGGCAGCACAGCAGAATGAAAGGGACAGGATCCGCTTGGCACCACATTCCTCCTTTGCCAACATGCAGGTACAACTAGAGGTATTCCAACTCCACTTCTCTCTCTCACATACACGCGCTCACATATCAGCGGATGGCTCAAGTGAATATGACAGGTAGAAAAACTGACACTGACCTTCCTCTCCGTTTCAGGCGCTTGAATATGAACAGAAAAAGCTGTTAGCAACCAAAGGTAAGTGTCAATCTTTCGGGCAGTTCCTGTCTAGTCTCAAGGGATACCGTGTAAATTTTTTTCAGACCTTTCTGGTAACAGAGGTTTTATCTGTGTCTGTGTCCAGCTATGTTGAAGAAGCCTGTTGTGACTGAGGTACGGACCCCAACTAACACGTGGAGTGGTCTGGGTTTTTCCAAGTCCATGCCAGCGGAGACCATCAAGGAGCTGCGCAGGGCCAACCACGTTTCTTACAAACCCACAATGAGTACCACCTACGAGGTAAACTCTGACTATGAGGTAAACACAAATGGAGCACTCAACTGTTGAAGAGAATGTGTTTTTACTAACATACCTGATATAAAAGCTTTACGTGAAGACTAATATGAAACATCATAATGAATACACATAAAACAAGATCCATCTGTAAAGCAAAAAAGTTATCTGAATTGAACCATTACTGAGAGCTTATAACTGCAGCCCATGTATCTATCAGTAGGATCTGATATCCCCCTTCTCTCCCCCAGGGCTCCCCCCTGTCCCTGTCCCGCTCCGGCAGCAGAGAGGGTGTGGGCAACGGCAGTGATTCTGACAACTGGAGGGACAGGAACGGGGTTGGGAACGGTCTTGTCAACCACGCCGAATTCCCAGCGTCTGTTAGCAGTCCCAAGAGGAAGCAGAACAAATCTGGTGAGCTACCCAGCAGATATTTGTCTGAACTTTTTTTTTAATGAAATCAAAAGGAGAAGAAAGAGAAAGGGAAGAAAATCAACACACCTACTCAGTCAACTCTCTCAAAAGTGTTGACGAGAAAGTTATGATGATGACGTAAGAAAGAAAGGGAACAAAGTCTAACCTTGAACAGCAGATGCTGTGTGAAGATTGCCTTGTTCATTAAAATGTGTATAAGTGTGTGGGAGTAGATGTGTTTAAGTGTTCCTTCCTCCTACACACCTGCACTTAGCAAAGTTGAAGAGACCAGATACGTCTGTTCATTTCCAACTCATGTTCTTACCCTTGTATCAAATGATTTGTTATCATCAAAGCCAATCATTACTGGTAATGCTATAGAGAAGCACACATTTATTCTACAGTATCTTGGCTTGTATTGCACACATTAAAGACTATCAAATGGCATACTTTTGCTTTAATAGATACAAATGTCTCAGTCACAACAACGTTTCAGCAGCAAGATGCGGAAGGGTTTATTTTATGTTGAATTAATCTTTTTTTTTGCAATGATAACTGTCTATGAAAATCTTCTTTAATATTGACTGTCTGGGGCTCCTGAGTGGGGTAGTGGTCTAAGGCACTGCATCACAGTTGCTAGCTGTGCCACTAGAGAACCTGGTTTGAGTCCAGGCTCTGTCGCAGACAGCCTCGACCAGGAGACCCATTGGCCCAGCGTCATCCAGGTTAGGCGAGGGTTTGGCCGGCAGGTATGTCCTGGTCCCATCGTGCTCTAGCGACTCCTGTCGCGGCTCGGGTGCATGCATGCTGACACGGTTGCCAGGTGTATGGTGTTTCCTCTGACACATTGGTGTTAACCTGGATGTGGGCATTGTGTGAAGAAACAGTGCGGCTTGGTTGGGTTGTGTTTCGGAGGACGCATGGCTCTCGACCTCTCGCCTCTCCCGAGTCCGTACGGGAGTTGCAGCGATGAGACAAGACTGTAACTATTGGATACCACGAAAAGGGGGTAAAAGTTTTATTTAATTATTTATTTTTATTTACTTTAAACGTCATTGACTTCTCTCATCTTCCTGTGAATGCTTCTGACTGACAGCTGCAGAGCACTATCTGAGCAGCAGTAACTACATGGACTGTATCTCCTCGGTCACCGGGAGCAATGGCTGCAGTCTCCAGTCCTCTCTCAAAGGGTCGGACCTGCCGGAGCTGTTCAGCAAGCTGGGCCTGGGGAAATACACAGACGTGTTCCAACAACAGGAGGTACTGGCCTATAGCCGCCGTAGCAAAAAATTATAATAAATCAAATGCTTTTCGTGAACTAACATTAAGATATACATACACTTATTTGAAACATCATATTAAAATATAAAATAGATTTTGAAAGTTGTTTAATAGCATAAGCATGTATAGAAATGTTGTAGCCCACGAAGCCCAGAGTGCTCGAGCTGCCTAGGCTAGAAATGGTGTAGCCTCAATGCATTTATAAAATAATTATTGTATAGTGCGCTTTGGGTGACCTTTATACGTGTATTTCGTTAACTAACGTTATAACCTCATTCTAATTAAAACCTTTAACTGATAAGTTACATAATAGCAATTATGTGGATAAAGTGCTAGACATGTTTGTTCACCAAATCTACTTCATCAAACAACGGTTAAAGTCTGATACGATCAGCGCTGTCACTGTTGACCGTGAAGTAGGCTATTTTCAAGTTTTCACACTGGTAGGAAATTGGACTGATTTGATTTGACATAGGCATTGGTGGAAAAAATGCCCAACTGTCATACTTGTAAAAGTATAGATACCTTAATAGAAAATGGCTCAAGTAAAAGAGAAAGTCACCCAGTAAAGTAGTACTTGAGTAAAAGTATTTGGTTTTAAATATACTTAAGTATCAAAAGTAAATGTAATTGCTAAAATGTAAGTATTAAAAGTACATTCCTTATATTAAGCGAACCAGACGGTACCATTTAAAAAATATATATATACAGATAACCAGGGGCACACTGACATAATTTACAAACAAAGCATTTATGTTTAGTGAGTTACCAGATCAGAGGCAGTAGGGATGACCAGGGATGTTCTCTTGATAAGTGTGTGAATTGGACCATTTTCTGTCCTGCTAAGCATTCAAAATGTAATGAGTGCTTTTGGGTGTCATGATAAATGTATGGGTGTCAGTAAAAAGTACATACACTGCTCAAAAAAATAAAGGGAACACTTAAACACCACAATGTAACTCCAAGTCAATCACACTTCTGTGAAATCAAACTGTGCACTTAGGAAGCAACACTGATTAACAATAAATTTCACATGCTGTTGTGCAAATGGAATAGACAACAGGTGGAAATTATAGGCAATTAGCAAGACACCCCCAATAAAGGAGTGGTTCTGCAGGTGGTGACCACAGACCACTTCTCAGTTCCTATGCTTCCTGGCTGATGTTTTGGTTACTTTTGAATGCTGGCGGTGCTTTCACTCTAGTGGTAGCATGAGACTGAGTCTACAACCCACACAAGTGGCTCAGGTAGTGCAGCTCATCCAGGATGGGACATCAATGCGAGCTGTAGCAAGAAGGTTTGCTGTGTCTGTCAGCGTAGTGTCCAGAGCATGGAGGCGCTACCAGGAGACAGGCCAGTACATCAGGAGACGTGGAGGAGGCTGTAGGAGGGCAACAACCCAGCAGCAGGACCGCTACCTCCGCCTTTGTGCAAGGAGGAGCACTGCCAGAGCCCTGCAAAATGACCTCCAGCAGGCCACAAATGTGCATGTGTCTGCTCAAACGGTCAGAAACAGACTCCATGAGGGTGGTATGAGGGCCCAACGTCCACAGCTGGGAGTTGTGCTTACAGCCCAACACCGTGCAGGACGTTTGGCATTTGCCAGAGAACACCAAGATTGGAAATTCGCCACTGGCGCCCTGTGCTCTTCACAGATGAAAGCAGGTTCACACTGAGCACATGTGACAGACGTGACAGAGTCTGGAGACGCCGTGGAGAACTTTCTGTTGCCTGCAACATCCTCTAGCATGACCGGTTTGGCGGTGGGTCAGTCATGGTGTGGGGTGGCATTTCTTTGGGGGGCCGCACAGCCCTCCATGTGCTCGCCAGAGGTAGCCTGACTGCCATTAGGTACCGAGATGTGATCCTCAGACCCCTTGTGAGACCATATGCTGGTGCGGTTGGCCCTGGATTCCTCCTAATGCAATACAATGCTAGACCTTATGTGGCTGGAGTGTGTCAGCAGTTCCTGCAAGAGGAAGGCATTGATGCTATGGACTGGCCCGCCCGTTCCCCAGACCTGAATCCAATTGAGCAGATCTGGGACATCATGTCTCACTCAATCCACCAAAGCCACGTTGTACGACAGACTGTCCAGGAGTTGGCGGATGCTTTAGTCCAGGTCTGGGAGGAGATCCCTCAGGAGATCATCCGCTACCTCATCAGGAGCATGCCCAGGCGTTGTAGGGAGGTCATACAGGCACATGGAGGCCACACACACTACTGAGCCTCATTTTGACTTGTTTTAAGGACATTACATCAAAAGTTGGATCAGCCTGTAGTGTGGTTTTCCACTTTAATTTTGAGTGTGACTACAAATCCAGACCTCAATTGGGTTGATGATAAATTTGATTTCCATTGATAATTTGTGTGATTTTGTTTGTCAGCACATTCAACTATGTAAAGAAAAAAGTATTTAATAAGAATATTTCATTCATTCAAATCTAGGATGTGTTATTTTAGTGTTCCCTTTATTTTTTTGAGCAGTGTATATTTTGGGGCGGAATGTAGTAAAGTAAAAGTTGTCAAAAATATAAATAGTCAAATACAGATACCCAAGAAAACTACTAAGTAGTACTTTACACCACTGCATATAGGTTAAATTGTATATAATTGTTGTTGTTGTTAAGTAGCATAATGGTCATTAATGACTTGTCATTTAGTTAATTGTATGTCCCACTTAGAATGAACCATAACTGAAGCCTTCACAAATCCTTTATAATACCTAGTCTATTTAAGCAATAAGGCCTGTAATTAGAGCAGTACAAATAAGTGTTTTGTCATACCCTTGGTATACAGTCTGATATACCAACGCTGTCAGCCAATCAGCATTCAGGGCTAGAAAATGCTGATTGGCTGACAGCCGTGGTAAATCAGACTGAAAACCACGGGTATGACGAAACGTTTATTTTTACTGCTCTAATTACATTGGTAACCAGTTTATATTATCAATAAGGCTCCTCAGGAGTTTGTGGTATTTGGTCAATATACCACGGCTAAGGCTGTAACCATGCCCTCCGTGATGCATCATGCCTAAGAACAGCCCTTGGCCGTGGTATATTGGCCATATACCACACCCCTTCGTGCCTTATTGCTTAACAGGTGGGTCTAATCCTGAATGCTGATTGGTTAAAACTGCAACTTTAAATAAAAAAAATAATAAATACTAGCTGTGACTTTGCTGATAGTTACTGTATTGAGGAAACATGTACTATGACTGTGATGTTGTTGACCCACCTAGCTATTTTAAGATTAACGCACTAACTGTGAGTCACTGTGGATAAGAGCGTCTGCTAAATGACTAAAATGTGAATGTAAAATGCAGCATGGGTTAACCACATTAACACAGGAGCAGGAGCCTTCATCCATCCCTGCTTGGCTGACTACAGTATAGTAGAGATATGCTACCCTAAGCCTTGGCTAGAATTTATGGATGGATCTGTCCTTTTTATGGTGCTATTCAATGTTTTAGCTGCCTATTGCAGCTAGGCTACACTTTTTAGCTGCCTATTGCAGCTAGGCTAAGCTTTTTAGCTGCCTATTGCAGCTAGGCTAAGCTTTTTAGCTGCCTGTTGCAGCTAGGCTAAGCTTTTTTGCTGCCTATTGCAGCTAGGCTTAGCTTTCTTGCTGCCTATTGCAGCTAGGCTAAGCTTTTTAGCTGCCTATTGCAGCTAGGCTAAGCTTTTTAGCTGCCTATTGCAGCTAGGCTAAGCTTTTTCGCTGCCTGTTGGAGCTAGGCTAAGCTTTTTAGCTGCCTATTGCAGCTAGGCTAAGCTTTTTAGCTGCCTATTGCAGCTAGGCTAAGCTTTTTAGCTGCCTATTGCAGCTAGGCTAAGCTTTTTCGCTGCCTGTTGCAGCTAGGCTAAGCTTTTTAGCTGCCTATTGCAGCTAGGCTAAGCTTTTTAGCTGCCTATTGCAGCTAGGCTAAGCTTTTTAGCTGCCTATTGCAGCTAGGCTAAGCTTTTTTGCTGCCTGTTGCAGCAAGGCTAAGCTTTTTAGCAACATTATGCAGTGGACTTCATGGGCTAGTGACTAGACTTATATTTATATACAACTAATAGCTTTATTGATATTAGAGTACATGGAAAATATTTGATAAGGGATGGGCATTAGTTATTTTATGTTGCAAAGGGGGATTTTTATTGTAAAATATATATATATATATATATATATATATATATATATATATATATTTATTTATTATAGTGTAAAACAGGGATCATCAATTCGATTTCTTCTTGAGTGGATGATTTTCTGGTGTTTTTAGTATTATTTATTTGCTCAGAAAACTTGGGTGGGCCAAATAAAATCCCAAATGTTTCTAATACCGCCAGTTGGGGAACCCTGGTGTATAGTGTGGAGTGGCATAATAAAGATATTGACTGTGAACATGCACTCTTTTCAGATCGATCTCCAGACCTTCCTCACTCTGACAGACCAGGACCTGAAAGAGCTGGGTATCACCACATTCGGAGCACGCAGGAAAATGCTGCTTGCCATCTCAGGTGTGAATGACTATGGTAATGTACAAACGTGTGTGTGTGCGTATGTATAAGCGTGTTCCAATGATGTGTGCGATCAAACTGGTCCTGCTGGGCTGTATGTGGTGATAATAGCTCCTGTCAGAAGTGTCGAGGGGGGTCGGGCCGTGCCAGAACCTCTGCTGATGGTGGCAGTGTGAAATTGACTTCTATTTTCATTAGGCCTCTATTGTCTGGCTCTGCCACTTGCCTGAGTGGCAGCCAGTCTGACAGCCAGCGAGCTTATGGGCTGTGGTACAACTATAGCCAGGCCCCATAGCTGAACATTCATTGCAATCAATCTCTACTGCCATCCATTGGTTTCAGTGGTGCAAATCGTGTTTTTCTTTTTGACTGACAGAAAGGAGCTCAAATCCTTCCATACTGTTCCAAGGCAACAAAAGCCCCACATGTTTGTTGTGACATGAACTAATCCTTGTTTATAAATGCTGAACTACAGGAGTAATCATTTTCCTCCACCAGAAGTGAACATGATTCAATGAAGTGGCATTTTGATTGAATATATGAATATTTATGTATTCCTGTAGAATAGGACTTAAAACATGTTTTGTACCATCGCAGGTATGATCATTTCATGGTTTTGTATTAGAGAGAAGGGATCATATCTATATCAAAGTTTGCTGCTCATTTTTGTAGTGTGTCTTACTGATGCAGTAGGGGGTCACAGTGAGGTTTGGAGCTGGAGGTGGTCTGTCTTATTGATGCAGTAGGGGGTCACATTGAGGTTTGGAGATGGAGGTGGTTTGTCTTATTGATGCAGTAGGGGGTCACAGTGAGGTTTGGAGATGGAGGTGGTTTGTCTTATTGATGCAGTAGTGGGTCACAGTGAGGTTTGGAGATGGTCTGTCTTATTGATGCAGTAGGGGGTCACAATGAGGTTTGGAGATGGAGGTGGTCTGTCTTATTGATGCAGTAGGGGGTCACATTGAGGTTTGGAGATGGAGGTGGTTTGTCTTATTGATGCAGTAGGGGGTCACATTGAGGTTTGGAGATGGAGGTGGTCTGTCTTATTGATGCAGTAGGGGGTCACATTGAGGTTTGGAGATGGAGGTGGTCTGTCTTATTGATGCAGTAGGGGGTCACAGTGAGGTTTGGAGATGGAGGTGGTCTGTCTTATTGATGCAGTAGGGGGTCACAATGAGGTTTGGAGATGGAGGTGGTTTGTCTTATTGATGCAGTAGGGGGTCACAGTGAGGTTTGGAGATGGAGGTGGTCTGTCTTATTGATGCAGTAGGGGGTCACATTGAGGTTTGGAGATGGAGGTGGTCTGTCTTATTGATGCAGTAGGGGGTCACAATGAGGTTTGGAGATGGAGGTGGTCTGTCTTACTGATACAGTAAGGGGTCAAGTTGAGGTTGGTAGAGGGAGGGAGTCTGTCTTACTGATGCAGTTGGGGTCACATTGAATTTGGGAGGTGGTCTGTGTTCTGTTTTGAGAAGTGCTTAATGCGAGAGTTGGTTCCACTGCTGCACTCCGTTGCCAAGCTCAGATCAATTCTAATCTCTGCTGAAGAAGTCAGTGAGCTCCAAAACAGGAACACACTCCCTTCTCTCCTCACTTAAAGATGCTGAACCATTTTATTGACACATTTTTAAATAATTGTGTTCAGTAGATGGGTGATCGGCCTGGCAAACCAATGGGTCACAAAGAGAGGTCTTGTTGACGTTCAAAGAGAGGTCTTGTTGACGTTCAAAGAGAGGTCTTGTTGACGTTCAAAGAGAGGTCTTGTTGACGTTCAAAGAGAGGTCTTGTTGACGTTCAAAGATGTACTTTCCCTCCAATTTTGTTTACAGTTTGAATTGACTTGTCGGACTCTTGATGAATAAACATAGTATGTTATTGAACATATCTGAAACAATTGCAATTATACAGTATTATGTTCTTTTTGTCTTTTCCAGAACTGAACAAGAACCGAAGGAAGCTGTTTGAGCCTCCTATCAGGTCCTCCTTCCTGGAAGGGGGCGCCAGCGGGCGTCTGTCTCGTCAGTTCCACGCTGACATGGCCAGTGTCAGTGGCCGGTGGTAGAACTCCACTCCCCCAGAACCTAACACGACAGAGACCCAGCCTTCAGTGCCTCTCTCTGGGCTTCTGTAGCCCAGTCTCCAGCCTCTCTGGGTCTCAGTGGTCCACCCTCCATGTTATGCTTAACAATGACTGTTAAACTCTTTTTGGGGGGGGGGGTAACAAAAAGCCATAGTTTAACCAGAAGTGCCAAAAAAGAGATCTCAGTGGTATAGAAAGTCCAGTGTTCACTCCACATAGTGCTAAAAATGTTTTTGTGGAGTATCTACACATGAAGGGTATTTGACTAGTTATGAAGGACAGGTACTGTCTAATAGTTGTCATTTTTTGTTGAAGGGAACAGGCCAAATGATTAGTACGAAATAATTACATTGATACCGTCTGCATTCGTAGTATGCTGTTGTATCAATGACATGCACTTTAACAATACTAGAATTTTGCCTGTGAAAGCCTGATTCCTCATATTGGAATACCTATGCATTTTGTATTAACTCAAAGCACAGATGTATTTGTACCAAGCCAAATGTAAGCACTTAGTGAGATGGGGGAATGAAGTTAAAGTTCAAAGGTAAAAGTGCCCAAGTGACATCATCAACTAAACACGGAACCTAGAGAAATGACCTTTGACTCCTCAGTGTTTTGATTGACGGACATTCCACGAAGGTCAGTGTTGTATCCACCAGTAGTTGGGCAGCAGTCTGTCAAGGTCATATGTATTTAGACAATTATGATTTTGTATTTGCATTATGATTTATTTTATTTTTTTAAATCATAATTTTTGGGGGGAGGTTTTAATGATAATCAGTGTACATGTATTTTTTTGTATTTTCATTATTTTATACAGTCATGAATAAGTTCCTATGGTTTGTCATTTGAATATTATTAGTCTCTTTGATAATTACTTTTGCCCCATAATCTGTGGAGCGGTCAGGCTGTGCCATGAGACAGCAGCAGATAGAGGGAGCGCAATCTGTCAGAAGTGATTCTGTTTGTTGGCCTCCTATGGTTTTCTTAGTCCTTGTCATTATGTCTCCTGTTAACCTTTCGGTGGTCTCTACTCTATGTTGAATCCCACTGTGTTCCTCTATTGATTCAGGAGACCAGTCACTATTCCCAGACGGGGTGCTTTTATCTTTCCATTCAATTGGACTGCCTTTAGAGCTGCGAACAGAGCAAGAACCTACTACAATGTAGAATGCCTCCACACTACTACAGTATAGAATGCCTTTACTTCTCTCTCTACAGTAAATTGCTCAGCAGGGAATCATTTATATTAGAATATTGCCATTTTTCAGAAAAGGGCGGACACTACTGCTCACCTGGGGGTACACCACACCGTCGGTGGAAACTCAACTTTGTTTCATATGACAGCCCCTAGCCTAGACACGTTTCTCGACATTTACCAAGATTGTGTCCTCATGGAGGAGTCTAAAGTCTACATAACATTTATTCTAGATTAAATGGACTATAGTGGAAATATACAATTGTCAGTATCGGTTGTGAAATCAGATATCCGGGAATCTTGTAAAGCTATTTTTGATGAAGTAACAGTAACTGTTATGTGTGCAGTGGTGCTGCTTATCAAAGGATGGGCTCACTCTGAGCGCTGTGTTATGTTTGGGTTCATATAATGGCACAGTATACTCATACCTTTTTGTTAATGTTGGCTGACTCTGGAATGTGTATTTGCTATAACTGCTTCCGATTGAACTCCCAGATTAAGCCTGGAAGTTGAGTCTTTTTGCATTCTATCATATACAGAGTGTTCGTGTGAAGTACTCACCATCTTCATGTGCAGACCGTTTGTTGGTAGATGGTACAGCATTTGACTGACAATGCAGTGACCTGTATGTAGAGCCCAGGGTGTGAGTCTAGAGGCCACTCAATCTTCAAACTAGATTCTAGGTTCAGAGTGTTGAAGTAGATGGAGAGAACATTTCAAAGCAACTTGCATGTCAAAATTGTTCTTAAATGTTGTTTCCGCACAGCAGCAACATCACTCTTAGCATCAACCGTTCTGTAATCACGCACAGAGAGAAGTCATTTGTTTTTCGTTTTGCATGCTTTCTCTTGGCCCTCTGTTGTATCATGTGTTTACACTATACCACTTTCCTAACTGATTTGAGCCATTCTCAATGTCGTTGTTGTATTAATATAACATATTCTGACACGGTTGTCATTTCCGACCAGTAGTGTAGTGGTTCATTTTCTTAGACATTTTAAAAAGAGACAGGATATAAAAAGGGATTTGTTACTCCACAAAGAAATATGGGGTTTGTTTAACCCTTTATAATGGTACTATATTGAAGCTGTTCAGCATTGATTTATGTCAGTGCAGTTATGTCGACCCATGTACCTACAGTGCAGACGACAGTGTTTGTTTTCGTCCTCTGTAAAGCCTCTGGTCATTCGTCTGTTTGGAGGGCAATAGAGATTGTTTTCTGTCAAGTGAATGTTAAAGTGAGAATTATTGATGCCTTTTAATCTAGTTTAATAGAGTCATTTGCAATCAGTTTAACGCCGACCTCCTTTCCCCACACCTTTTACAGAACCGTTATTTCATGTTTGTGTTTAGTCCTTGTTATTCCCAAAGGGATACATTTGAAGGGGTCTACTTTGTACTGCGATAGATCAAATGGGTCAACATTTATAATGAATGTAAACCACTAAGGAATTGATGTATGTATTGCTTTGCGTTTCTATCCTGTGCAGCCATGCTTGTTTTTTAGCAGTATATCTCCAGTTTCCTGTGAGAGAGAGGTACAGTTCCAAAAATATTCCACAAAGAATTTAAGGAGTGATATTGCCTTTTGCCATAGCTATTTTCCTTTTGTTGATAGGATTGTTGAGCAGGACATTGTTTTAGCTCTGTTGTTAAAATCTGTAAATATAGTACAGATAAAAAGTGTTTGAGGAGTTATCAAATGTTATTACAAAGGAAATAAATGTATGCAGTAAAATGTTTCCTTTTGTTTTTGTTCATAGCACATACATTTTGACTGTTATAGTGAAGAGTGATATTCAATATGTGAAGACGGTGAATTTGATACAATACTATGGTAACCATAGCTGAGGAAAGCCTGTGTGAGGCCCACTCTCATAATCTGGAATATAAATCCAACTCTTGGTATGTCCGATTTGGTGATAAAAACGGACATGTCCACTAATCCCGAGGCAGGATCTATCTAATCCCAGAGAGTGAATCGACAGAGCACTAGGAAACACTAACCCATACCAACCATCCTGCCTGTATCACCACCGTACTAAATAAGGAATGTATTGTCTCTCCAATGTAACGCTCCGCCCCCTTCTCTCTCTTTCCCTCTTCCCTCAGATTCACTGTAGAGAGGAGGGAGAGGGAGGAGCAGCAGCTGGCAAATGTAATCCATTCCCATGTAATTAAGTGGCCCTAGGGTCAATGGTGGGTGCGCTGTTCTACTCTCTACTGAATGCATCACCCTTCCAGTCAGGTCACAGCTACATTCTCAGCTGTATTGTGTTTTGGCTATATACCTACCCTTTACCACTTTGACAATCTATTGTATCACTCTTTCTTTCTTGCTCCAACTGATGTGTGATGAGCTCTCTGGAGCAAAATAGCTGCCATGGCATTACCCAGGTGGGTGCTACACATTAGTGGTGGATGCAGGGAGTTTCTGCTGCATGTAATGTAAAGCCCTTTGGGCACCTGGTGGAAAAAAACACTATGTAAATCCCATCTGTTATTGACTGAATATTTAGATGTGTTTATCTCCTCCAGGGGGCACTACAGTAACAAAACTCCTCTACAAGGCCTACCGGTGTATTGAGCTAAATTACAGAAAAACATTTATTTGAATCATTCAGTTTTACTTAATGGCTATTATTAGAACATGCTCCTTGAATTTATTAGGCTTTTACAGAAAATTGCTTCTAAGAGGAAATAGTGGCTCAACCTTTTATTGGTGTGAGCATTTCAAATTCTTGGATGTAAGTCCTATTTATGGTACATCTCATTTAGCTTAGTCTATTGAATTATTTAATTTTAATTTGAGGATGTAAAACAGTCTGAGGCACATTCATTGCCCTCCACTTTCCCCATAGCAGATGTATGCGCTCTGTGATGTAGAAATCATTCATCCAAAGCAAATAGACCTTCTCCATTCACTGCAGAAACAGCTGGCCTCATTGAAATGTTTTCTGAACAAGCATAGCGCGTAGACTATGATTCCCCTCGTTATCTCATAAAGCATCATTATCCCCTGCTGGGGAGAGAGAGCTGAACAATATATCACTGCCTTTCATGTAAATCTATATGTAAAGTTAATGTCCAATGGTTGTTCTGTGAGGATGTGTAAGGAGGAAGAAATTTCTCCTGGAAATGTCATTAACATGAGAAAACAGTTCTCTGTCCTGGAAACAGTGCTGCCATGTAGACATCAATGAAGATGGTGTGATGGCATCTAAAAATAAGAGAAAAAAAGATGCCATCCAAAAATACTTTCTCCCTCGCAAAATGTCACTGAGGATGGTTACAGACAGAAGGCTTTCCAGACAGTGTTGTCACCTCACCTCTTGTCACCTTTAGTAGCTTCACTATCAGAATGTCTGACTGTTGTAGAAATGCTCTGTATGATCTATGCAACATCTATGAGGATGTATGTTTTTTAGAACAGTAATATGTTATTTTGGGCAGCTGCCACATGAATGTAATGTAATATCTAATCCTAACTCTGAAGTCAGTATTACATAATGGACTGCAGGACTGCGGGAGTTATTACATTGTTGTACTAAAAGTCTCTCACACTCTCTTCAGGTAATTGCCTTGCTGCAGGCAGAACAATAACATTTTCTTTGTGTGAAAATGTCCATTTGAAATGCTGCTCCAAAGAGAAGCTGCATTAGCATCACAGAAGAAACCATGAAGACTTAAAGCTCTTTTAATTACAATCTAACGATGCGTTCAATGAATCCCCTGGCTCTTACTATTTAAAGAACCGCAGCATACCCACACCAGACCACTACTCTGAAAGACAGAAAGGAGATGGGTATTTGGGTGGTGTTCATTTCAACTACAATGTAATCTGTATAGTAGGCTATGCAGTGCATTTAGATACTATAGTTACAGTACTCCTTTTCCTTTGATGTAATTCCCAGAATTCTTAGAGCAGATAATCAGATTTGGCCATGAAATTGTTTAGTCAGAAGATCCCAAACACACTTGGCTTCACAGAGCTCTGAACACTGTTAAATCACTGTATGTTGTGCAACAGTGCTCTTTGATTCTGTCCTCATCAGCTCTGGCTCACAAAGTCGCCCTTTCAGCGTCTATGCCAGTGTTTCCCTGGACAAGCACACCTGATTTAACTTGTCAACTAATCATCAAGCCCTCAATGAGTTGACTCAGGTGAGTTTGTCCAGGGCTACAACAAATGTGTGCAGTGGGGGGTACTGGTGGACTGGAGTTGGGTAACATTTGTCTAAGACAAGGTCATGTTTATTTAGTCTACATTTAATTTAAACCAAGACCATCCTCATGATTCATAGTCATGTTTGAAATGCTGTCATTTCAATTTACTCCCACATTCAATCCTAGGTAGGGAATGACTCATACCCTCTGTCCTGATCAGGTCAGGTTACAGGAGACAACAACCCTACAGATTATCTCTCAACCCCAACAGAGGAGGAGAGATCTAGGGGTCTGAAGATGTGGGGGGGTTATATGACACCTCACGCCCCTGGTAAATCTCAGGCCACAGACAAATTCCTTTGTCCTGTTACTATGGAGAACCAGCCTCAGAACATTAAACATTAAATAAAGGGACTTTGGAACAATGGTTTCCGTCAACCACAATAGTGGTCATGACGATAGATGGAATATGAAAATGTCATTTTTGTTTTGTTATTAAAGGTTAATAGATGACATTATTATGAAAACATTAATGTGAAGTGTTTTCCTAGTAGATGTTTGATGTTTATACATTGTACGTTGAATGTAAAATATCCAAATCAAAGAGAATGTTTTGGGGAAGATGAAATGTTAAGCTAGTTGTCTAAAATTGGATTTGAATAAAATCTAGACCTTGCCTCATTAACTTGGTACGCCCAGAGAACTTCCCTAAAGGTGGTTACGCCCACTTCTGACCCAAGGGTATACAACCTGTGAGTATAAAATTTACAGGAGGACTACGTGACCCCAGCTGCAGCAAGGTCTAAAACGTCAATGAACCCAGAACGCAACGCAAGTTTGAGGACAAAAAAATAATTTTCTACCCAAGCTACGGATGAGTAGCTGTGTCTAAGCGGGTGAATTCAAGTCGAACCACCTAGCCTCCATCTCCCATCGAATCGTGGTATCTAAAGGGTTACATTCCTATGCTCTGAGCTACAGAGCTCTCTGTCCTCAGAAGACTCCTTCCAGAGCAAAGGGTGAGGGAACAGACTCCTAAGCCAAAAAAGACACTGACATCGGGAGGACTCTCAGAGAGGTGCGCCGGAGTAGTGCGTCATTGAACAGCTGAAGGCCTACGCAGAGAATCCTCAGAGATCATCCCCACGTAATTACATCATTATATTCTGACCCATAAGAGCAGCAGTTTGGGGCAAGGCTAGGGTTAGAATAGCATAGCTGACAAATTCACCCAAATGTATGTTTCTCTTGTGTACTTTCTTTTTTCTTTCTCTATTGAAATCCCCATCGTGGGTAACACGCGCCATAGTGTGTTGGCCCGTTATACTAAGTTCTAATCAATAGCCTATAATGTGTTTTGTCTATGTGTATCTTTTATCATCATTTTAGTTTTTAGTGAATAAATATTCAACTAAGATTGGTGTGGTACGAATTCATTGGTGAGACCCGGGTCCGTGCAGATTCACGGGCTATACGAAGTTCAGAACAAGATTGGTAGAGGCAACTGGTTAATTAGCGGCTGTTGTAAAATAGATATTCCGATACTCTTTGAGTTAATTTGGGAAATAGAAACTCAAAAACTAGTTTTCCCATGGTGCCCCAGGTTAATGAGTTAATAATTGCTTGATTCAGTTAATTAGAAACTTTAATCATTCGATGAACAACAGTCATCACATTAACTAATACAACGTCACGACAACTCATTGTGATAAAAGCATTTATTTGCAGGGAATCTTCCTTGCATCTATCTTTCTCTGCTTATTTATAGCTGCTTATTACTAGATGTCCTCTTATAACTTGGATGGAATGACCACTGTCAACTCACTTTGTGCATGGCCATTAATCCAACAGTACAGACTGAGCTCACTGCAAATCGATGACAAGCTCCATTTCACTCACACATTACCACCATTTGGACGGACTGTGTTGGTAAACGGTCAGGCCCTGTCACAACACAGCACAATACGACTGTGACCCAATTGCATGTCCGGTGTTCACCCCCAGGGGAGGCAGTTAAGTGTTACACCCTTAGAGTACGGTTGCTGGGCTCCTGCCAGTCTCCACAGTGTGTGAAAGGACCAGATTAGCTCTGGTCCAGATGAGACCAAGATGTGATGGGAACTAAAGCAGTCCATAGAAACATAGGTGTTTAGATACACACCCCAATCCCTCTTTAAACCAACCATGTCAGGCTGCCTAAAGCCAACACACACAGCCTTCAATCTCCAGCATATATTTTTTACTATTTTTATTTACTTTATTTGACTAGGCAAGTCAGTTAAGAACAAATTCTTATTTACAATGACAGCCTAGGAACAGTGGGTTAACAGAACAACAGATTTGTACCTAGGCAACTCAGGGAATCGACCTATCAACCTTTCGGTTACTGGCCCAACGCTCTAACCACTAGGCTACCTGCCGCCACACTATGGCTTGGTGAGTCTCCTTTTTTCCCTTGTGTTTCTCTCCTCTCTGTCACCATGGTCTCAAGTGGGATCTGATCTATGTGCCACAGAGTGAGCAATATGACAATATGACACACAAACACACGGCTGTGTTACGCAAGCGTGCATTTAGTAAGAGCCTCTGCAATGAGGAGAAAGGGGGAGGGAGAGGGGATGGATGGACTGGTGTGGCCACAGATCAGTGTGGAAGGCTCAGCGGAATCCCCTCCCGCGTAAGGCTCTGATGCTAACATAGGATGACTCCCCCTAGGGGTTAGCATGGGAAGGGGGCTGCAGGGAGGGCTGCAGAATCACTCATCCTCATCTCCCTCCTCTCTAGAAGCAGATGAGTGTGAGAGCGAGAGAATCATGTTAGTTAACTTAGCTAGTAGAGGCTATAATGGCTGTTTGGCTGTAGATTACTTAACTGTTAGTTAATTACATGGAATTGTTATGTAAACAGACAAATCCGAAACAGATGCTGTCTTAATCTGTTTTCTCTGTTAATTAAAGCACTGTAATTAAACAACATGGGGTCATTACCAATTGTCTCACAAATACTGGCCTGACACTGTGGACAAACACACAGAAACTATTTGTCTAGACCACACTCAAGAGGCTAGTGTAGTAGGACTCCAATTGATATGATGTGGCAGTTTACACATGTATGTATTTGGTTATATTTGAATTAATAGCTTGGTTTGAGAGTAGTATTGCCCAAATTTTCTCATACAAATAGCTGTAGAGAGAGCAATAAAACCTTCAATTTTAATGAGATATATTTTTTGGCCAGGGCCGGCGTTATGGGCGGGCGTTAGGGGGCCTGGCCCAACCTACCGTTCCTCCTTGCCAGTCCAAATAATATATTTGACCGAGACACGCACCAACAGAAAGACGCATCAATGTCAGTTAAAGCATCCGAGCGAGAGAAACAGCACGTGGCAATAGGTCTAGCTCAGTTATTCCCAGACTGGGGTATGCGTAATGCTGTCGGGGGTACGCCAAATAAAATTAAATAAATAATATTCTTCACATTTATAAAACAGTCCATTGATATTTTCCAACTGGGCTATACATTTACGTTAGGTTTTTTTCACGCCTGAGTAGCCCGTTTCACTGTCAAAAATCAAATTAAACCATCTAGTGTTCAGCAAAATAACAACATGATGTCAAATACAGGTATCCTGGTCAAATAATTAACATCCAATCACATTAACCGTTACTCTCTTGCGGGAATTCGACTAACAATGTAGGCAAACATAGCTGCTGCTCATGTTGGTATCTGTCCTGATGGTGCAAAAACCATGACAGGGTATGATAATAATAATAAATAAAGCACTTCTTACATGAGCTGATGTCACAAAGTGCTGTACAGGAACCCAGCCTAAAACCCCAAACAGCAAGCAATGCAGGTGTAGAAGCACGTTAACAAGAACAACACACAGGTCTTTCCATCATTGTATGATTTTTTGTGTGCAAACGAACTCAAGCTTACGGACAATGTCAAATGTGATATAGCGAAGCACCTGAGTGAGTTGGGTGCGCAATTACACAGGTACTTTCCCAAAACTGATGACACAAACAACTGGATTCTTATCCCTTTCATGTCCTGCCTCCAGTCCACTTACGATATCTGAACAAGAGATTCTCATCGAAATTTGAACAAGTTGTTCTGTGAAAATTGAATTTAATCAGAAGCCACTGACAGATTTCTGGATAGGGCTGCGCTCAGAGTGTCCTGCCTTGGAAAATCGAGCTGTTAAGACAGAGATGCCCTTTGCAACCACATACCTATGTGAGAGTGGATTCTCGGCCCTCACTAGCATGAAACCGAAATACAGGCACAGACAGTCGGTGGAAAATTATTTAAGACTGAGACAGTCTTACGGTTGTGGGCGGAGCAGTTGCCGTACCAGGCGGTGATACAGCCCGACAGGATGCTCTCGATTGTGCATCTGTAGAAGTTTAATATTAGGAAATCAGTCAATTGACTGGGCCAGGCTCCCCACCCACTGGGGAGCCTGGCCCAGTCAATCAGAATGAGTTTTTAACTCCTCAGTTTCATCAGCTGTCCGGGTGGCTGGTCTCAGACAATCCCGCAGGTGAATTAGCCGGATGTGAGGGTCCTGGGCTGATGTGGTTACACGTGGTCTGCGGTTGTGAGGTCAGTTGGACATACTGCCAAATTCTCTAAAATGACGTTTGAGAAATGAACATTACATTCTCTGACAACAGCTCTGGTGGACATTCCTACAGTCAGCATGCCAATTGCAGGCTCCCTCAAAACTTGAGACGTCTGTGGCAACGGTTGTGTGACAAAACTGCACATTTTAGAGTGGCCTTTTATTGTCCCCAGCACAAGGTAAACCTGTGTAATGATCGGCTTCTTCATATGCCAAACTTGTTAGGTGGATGGATTATCTTGGCAAAGCAGAAATGCTCACTAACAGGTATGTAAACAAACTTGTACACAACATTTGAAAACTAAGCTTTTTGTGAGTATGGAACATTTCTGGGATATTTTATTTCAGCTGATGAAACATAGGACCAACTCTTTACATGTATATTTTTGTTCAGTATATTTGACTTAGTTGATGATGGAAGTTATAGGCCTTCTGCGGCATTGGCCTATAAGCTATCCATGAGTTCTATGCTATAATTTATTTAGCCGCTAATGGATCATAGCGTAGCAATGTGTCCATATGGCAGAGGCTAGTGTCCTTGCCATAGTTTAATTTGACATTTTAGACTGTATAATTTTACTTCAGATTTTATGATTAACCATGTGACAATGATTTTGAGAAACAAAGTTATTATTGAAATGAAACTGTTCCACAAATTTGCATATAAAAATAATCATAAATGGCACGCAGATCAGTATAAATGGTAGGATAACTTGTGTCGTGTCTTTGGCTATGCCGGATTAAGTGATATGACATGCTATTCTATAAAATAATTTCTCTGTAATTAATATTACCTGATTGAGCTAATCATGTAAATGTAATTAACTAGAGAGTCGGGGCACCACAACATTATATTTATAGAGCTGTTATCTTCCGAATAAACTCTTAAAGACCTAGTAATATTTTACACCAATAGCAGTCAATATTAATCGTCACCTTAATTCAGTCTCATCTGAAAATTGTAAATTCTTGGTTATCTTCACGAACCCTGGCTAACAAGTTGAATCAGCAATACAAAATTGGGTTTAATTATTTATTTACTAAATACCAAACTAATCACACAGAATTACACATACATATAATTAATCATAACTTGATTACAAATTACATCATAAATGAAAACGTCCCAAGCGGAAGGAACAGATATGACAGCTTGTTACACAAAAGAAAAGGGGCTGGGTTTGAGTGAAAGAGCGGGAAGACTGAGGAACAAAGGGCGACACTGTGCTATCGTAAATACAGTATCTTATGCATTCTAAATTACCGCCCATTTGGAAAAGGAAAATGCAATAAATATTTACTCTGAGCTGCGCTTCGGTAGGTTGGTGGTAGATGGAGGGCCGTGTTGCCAAACCGAGTCCTTTGTCCTTTGTGGTCAATTGGATATGTTGTAGTAACGTCGTTGTGTGATAGATGGGATACGCTGTCTGTTCCTTCCTAACCTGCGTTTGCAGCTGCTGTTGCTAACTCAACGGCTAGGAGGTATCACTTCTGTAGTGAATAAGAGTTCAAAATTCATACCATTTGCAACCAAAGCTCACGCTGATGTTGGCTTCGTTCTGTAGTTATTATCTGAATCATTCTGACATCGGACCGTCGTCCTCACATCCTTGGAACAGGAGGTTATATTGTCGTCAAGGATTTATATAGGAAGGGAGAGGAGGGCGTGTTTGAAAAGTTTTATAGCCCATGTCCCTTCACAGGGGCGGGCCACTGATTGAGCAGGGCCCTAAACTTAGAAAAACCCAATTCTCACATTTTAGAAGCTAAAATCACATTTCATCCCATCACGAATAATTTCATATTCAAACATTTAAATTGAACAACAATTCCATGTGAATCCGATAACTCTGATGTGTAGACTTTCCACTGTAGAGTTTATGTCATCTTATCATTGATGAGAATGTCTCAGATGACAACCGAACTGACATCATATTCATTAAGTACCACAGCATATGTTCAATTGGTCGGATTACCAGAATATAGTTCATTTCCCCCCACCTTCTGATGTTCCCAGAATCTCTATGTTAACCAAGAGGTTTGCAAATGTAACATCAGTAGGGTAGAGAGAGGAAAAAGGGGGGAAGAAGTATTTATGACTGTCATAAACCTACACCCAGGCCAACGTCATGACACTTGTAAGCTTCCCCAAACTTCAAACTCACGAGCTGCTTATGGTCTTTACCAATACACCCATGAAAAAAATTGTGAAAGCCCAAGCACGTGACACAAAGGAGGTCCCGTGAAAAAAACGGACCTGCCTATGGAAATCAAATGCACTCCAACTGATTCATTCTAGCGCTGGGTCGGTTTTAAGACAGTTAATCTCGCTACTAAAAAGGGAGGACTGGCCTTACTGAATCAGAGTGCGGTATACCGTTAGAATCTCATCAGAGTGTGCTGCATTTGTACTGCCATGGTGATTATGGGCTTATGGATGTTTAATTCGCCTGCCCATAACCCCACTAAGTAATCCTCCTCAAAATGAATGCACATTAATATGCAGGCAAACTATTTGTCCTTTAAAGCTCTCCAGAAGTGTTCATATGCCCGGTATTGGACCAAAATTCAGAAACACATTGATAATAGACATGGTTACCTACATTATGAACAGTTATATATCCTCAGTTGACATTGAATCTGCTGCAAGAATTGGCATGCGACGTTGTTTTGTGTTTCCACACGGTGTGGGTTTACAAGCACACGCGCATCCTTGTGTGCATGCCTGCGTGTATCTGTAGGGGGGTTTAGGGCTTCCCTATTTCCAAGAGTATAAATTACATATACGCTGCAGTTATTTCCTCTGCCTTCTCAGCAGAGTGACTCAGTAGTCCTATCAGTATCGGCGCAGACGAAGACAGAGCAGCCCGGGCCTGCTGAAAAGATACCACACATCTTTGTCCAAATACCCCATGACGCTCAAGCCAACCGTGAAATGCAAAGTGTCACCGCGCTCTAATGTCGCGTGAAGCGCAAAGTATCCTTTCAGAATGGAGATTGCTCGACAGAAAACACCTATGTCTGCCGATCATCATACATAGGGCCTCCAGTTTTTCTATTGGAATTAACTATTAACATAATGTTAAATTTTAATAATATTGCCAATAGCATATTTTGTTTTACTTCACCACTGTCCTTGACCCTCATGTTTTGAAGGCTACTAATCATGCGGTGTTCATAACAACTGGCAACTCGGAGATCAGTGCGTTCAAGAAACCTAGGAACTCGAAAAAAACTAACGCCGACTGTGAAAAATCGTTTTGATTTTCCAAGTTCGAGTTCCACGTTGTTTTGAACGCGCCATTTCACGATCTCCGACTTTCCGACCTGAAAATAATTATCATGATTTGACCTCCTATTTTTCCGAGTTCACAGTTGTATTAAAAGCACCATCAGTAGCAGCGCTTGACGTTGTGACCTGGAGCGACTGTGTCATTATAGCCAGCTCAGTGGGCGTTGCTGTCACTGTGGCCCACTGATAGACTGGGTAGAGATACTGCCACACACACACACACACACACACACACACACACACACACACACACACACACACACACACACACACACACACACACACACACACACAGAGAGAGGGAGTGACCACTGTTAGGTCATTATTAATCATCGCAAGGCAATTACATGGATCAATACATTTATAATGTGTAGTCTTCATACATTTAGAATGACGCCATCTGTTTGCCTGTAAATCCCGCCTGTGTCACGTTAGACTCAAGAAAGGGCCCGTGGCTAAAGGATTGTGGCAGAGATGGGCCACGGCTGTTTAAAATACATTATTCTTCTTGTCATGATAGGTGAGGGGTCGTTACCGCTTCATTAACGCATGGGCCACTTGCACCTGCGCTCCTGTGGAGAGCGCGAGTCGCGGAGAGAGCTCCAAATAAGGATATATATATATATATATATGGACCACCTCGTTTGGCTGACGTTAGAAGAAACGGAACGCAAAATAAAGAATGTGTATAGAGATTTAAATTGCGTTTTAACCGTAGGGGGTTTAAGGTGTAATCTGGTTACATAAAAGCCCTTAGAAATTGCTCCCTCGCCCCTAATCCGCTATTTATGTTCCACTGTCCTGCGGCTGAATAGGCGAATCACTTGTGGCTTTCATTGAAAATAGCGCGCGCGTGGAACCTGTTAATTGGAAAAAAATATATATAGCCAAACATTAAAAGGATTGGCATATCTTCGTAGTATTTATTCCTATCACGTTGCAGAGTCAAATCGGCAGTGTGCTATGCGCTCGTGACGATTTGCTGACGCGCTTTTAACCCCCCTCCCCCGAAGAGTGAAGCTGCGAGAGAGCAAAGAGGCTGGGAACCGGTCACTCTCCCTCTCTTTCTTCACCGAATGTGAAGGAAGGCAAGTCCTGCGGCAAAAATCAGCGAAATTCCACCGATTCCAGGATAGGCATCCCAGCTCTGTTGCAGAAATGGAGGTTCCAAACTTGGGACACAACCTAACTAGCCCGATGAGTCCGTGTGAGGGCATGATCAAGAACCTCAGCTTGGATGCGATACAGTTATGCGAGCGAGAGGGTAAGCGCAAAATAATTGTAGTTTAGGCGTTGTAATTCCAATGATCACCCCCATCCCTTTCCACAAATTTCATTCTGTGTGCATTAGAAGATTCCCTGACATCAGATCATGAAAGATGATAGCCACCTATAGTAGTGCCACAATATCTATATAGGTGTCCAAGAAGTGCATGACGCTTCTGTTTGGCCCTTATTTTATGATGAAAATGTAACAATATGGGCATGTTTACAGTTTATCTGGATTGGATGGAGACCGGTGCGCTGCTGCATCAGCGGCATAGCCGAGGGCGTCAATGCACATATTTTTATTCACATAACCTACCCTATCTATGGAGCTTATGCATTTAGGTTTTCACAACAAAACGAAATGGTCATATCAGAAACATCCTAGGAAAGCAATTTGGCGCAACGGTGAGGTTTCACCATTTCAGAACCATGGACGTGGACAGCATTCGACAAAGCGCTTTTACACAGGTTCCAATGGGTAGAGACTAAGATAAGGATATTCTTGCCTGGAACAGCTCTGAACAAAGCTTAAAATTCCAAATATATCGTCCATATTGAAGTAGCCTACAGTTAGAGCTGTTTTCATTTCAGAAACCACATCCACAAGCCCAATACAAGGATAGCTTTGAATTGCATTATTTAACAGGCTCTGACTAAGAAAAGCGACATGATTTGATGATTCGGCTGGTTGAGAAGACAACTATTTACATATGCTACAGAGGCATCGCTTTACAATGGCTCAAACACTATGGTCTGATCATTAAAAGGCTTTGTTGAAGTTCACATTTCGATACCAGGCCTATTAATTGTAGCTTAATATGACAATTATATGTGAACATTTCAATACTGGATGTCAAATGCATGATGTAGCCTAGGACCTACGCCGACTAGGCTTATATGTTACCAGGATGGATTTTTATTTTTGCAACATTGAGATCATTTGGAGAAATACATGCAGATGGAGGCCAGCTGTTGCTAGGCCTAGCCTAGGCTACGTTTCTCTAAGTGTAGGCCTATATCCTACCATGGCTGATTTGAATGGAAAAAATAGCAAGTCATGATCACTGGAAGACTGGGCTCAAAGATGGCTGCACCCATAGACAGGAGTGTGTAGACAGAGATGGAGCATCCACACCCTTCACTCTAATTCCTTAGATCATTTTACAACAGAGTGAGAATGAACATGGTCAGATCCATTTGTTCCATAATATGCTAGATGACACATACTCAATGCATTCATTGCATTACAAGACAATAATAACATGACAACTATAAGGTATGGCCTAGTCACAGAAATACTAAAGATGTGTTTTTAGAAAGATGTTGGTAGTGAGCATCTTAAACTGAGCTTTTGATTTGTACATAGGGGGGTGTTGTCTAGGGCCTGTGTAGTCAATGGTGGTCTTCACAAGACCACACAAGCAGGACAGTTAGACCCTGCCAGCATCCTTTGGACTGGTTCATTATCTCATCTGCTGCTTAGTGGGATGCAGTTGATATCCTCTTATACAACTCTGGTCTGATTTAAAAGCTGTAATTTTAGTCATGGTAAACGCTGGACCTTCTGAGGTACGTAGTTGTTGGTGCCAGCTCTGTTCTTTGTACTGTATTGGCCCCTCTGCAGCAAACAAGCACTCTCCTATTTGTCAGGCAATACTGGGTAAATAGTGGCTAAGTGTCCTTGAGCTGCCCATTGTTTATAGTACAATAGCACAACAATCTCTGTCATTACTTTACAGATCCTGAGGGGAAATGACAGGGTTATAATCAGGCGTCTGCATCCGTTACACAACATTGTAATTTTAGTATGAAGCTCTTTTCCCAAGACAGACTAATTCTTCACTGGCTTTGATGATGCTTGATATAGCCTACATCAGCATCATGGGTTTGTGTTTTTCAACACTCCTATTTCCATGTAGATTTCAATATCTCTGATCCAGGGTCATTGATAATAGGGCCAATGCCATGATACCAATAAAACCATACCTACTAGACAAACAATATAAACATGAAAGCAGTTTAAACCATGGTTTTAGAATAAATCAGGTGTAGGACAGGATGATCTCCTGAAAAAGCATTCTCATTAACACCACTGACAGCTTTGAGGTCTTATACCTCAACATCACATGTAGTTTATTCTGCTTTGACAGACTAAAGCTTGAAGCAAGTTGTTTTGATGGGTTAGTATCATTTTAAATCTTCAAGGTTGTGTTTTCCTGTCATTTCCTTAGGCTTATTCAAATGTAGGGACTGTGCCCAAGCTTTTACGAACGGTTTGCTGTCTAAAAATACAATACATTCAGTTCTCTTGGAAATGTTCCCCAATGTATTTATAAAACATTACATTTCATATTTATTTTAGTGCTGCAAACCTATCAAATTATCCAGTATATGATCAATATTTAATCGTCAACACAAACGTGAGGAATCCCAAATATATATATATATATATATATATATATATATATATATATATATATATATATATATACTATTTATATATACCCCTTCAAGTTAGTGGATTCCGCTATTCTGCTATTTCAGCCACACCCATTGCTGACAGGTGAATAAGATCGAGCACACAGCCATACAATCTCCATAGACAAACATTGGCAGTAGAATGGCCTTACTGAAGAGCTCAGTGGCCTTCAACGTAGTACCATCATAGGATGCCACCTTTCCAACATGTCAGTTAATCAAATTTCTGCCCTGCTAGAGCTGCCTCTGGCAACTGTAAGTGCTGTTATGGTGAAGTGGAAACGTCTAGGAGCAACAATGGCTTAGCCGCGAAGTGTTAGGCCACACAAGCTCACAGAACGGGACAGCAGAGTGCTGAGGCGCGTAGTGTGTAAAAAATCTTCTGTCCTCAGTTGCAACACTCGCTAACGAGTTCCAAACTTCCTCTGGAGGCAACGTCATGTCAAGAACTGTTCATCGGGAGCTTCATGAAATGGGTTTCCATGGCCGAGCAGCCGCACACAAGCCTAAGATCATCATGCGCAATGCCAAGCGTCGGCTGGAGTGGTGTAAAACTCACCGCCATTGGACTCTGGAGCAGTGGAAACACGTTCTTTGGAGTGATGAATCACGCTTCACTATCTGGCAGTCAAACTTAGGAATATGGGTTTGGCAAATGCCAGGAGAACGCTACCTGCCCAAATGTATAGTGCCAACTGTAAAGTTTGGTGGAGGAGGAATAATGGTCTGGGGCTGTTTTTCATGGTTTGGGCTAGGCCCCTTAGCTCCAGTGAAGGGAAATCTTAACGCTACAGCATACAATGATATTCTAGATGATTCTGTGCTTCCACTTTGTGGCAACAGTTTTGGGAAGGCCCTTTCCTGTTTCAGCATGACAATGCCTTTGTGCACAAAGCGAGGTCAATACAGAAATGGTTTGTCGAGATCGTTGTGGAAGAACTTGACTGACCTGCACAGAGCCCTGACCTCAACCCCATCGAACACCTTTGTGATGAATAGGAACGCAGACTGTGAGCCAGGCCTAATCACCCAACATCAGTGCCCGACCTCACTAACGCTCTTGTGGCTGAATGGAAGCAAGTCCCTGCAGCAATGTTCCAACATCTAATGGAAAGCCTTCCCAGATGAGTGGAGGTTGTTATAGCAGAAAAGGGGGGAGGGGGGGGACCAACTCCATGATTTTGGAATGAGATGTTCAACGAGCAGGCGTCCACATACTTTTGGCAATGTAGTGTATGTGAGAAGGCACACGTAACTGAGCCTTTCCCCTCTGTCTCAAGAGGAGCTCTGAGAACTGCATAGAGAAACAAAATAACTGGAACTGACATCACCATCAGAAGGAGCCGTTATATATTGTTAAAAAGCCAAACATCCATTTTGAATGCTGTATAAGAAATTCAGGCCCACTTGTCTACTAAATCAAATGTGTGCCAACCAGGTCTAATCTCAATATAAATGTATTCCGTCTATGTCCAGTGGTCACCAATTCAGTAAGTTACCATGATGGATGGGTGACCTTAACTTAACCAAGTAGCTGTGTCTGTTCTCTAAGAGACCTCCCAACCGCCATCCCCCCATTCCAGCTGTGACACCATCATAGCTAGCCTCACTGTCAGACACTGGCTGTGTACGTGTGAGTTGAGCCTACCATCTGTCTTTCAGCAGCACCAACTAAATGAAATGAACAGCAGCTATAAGACCCCTCCCCAAGAGCCCAATATTACCAAACATTATCTCCGGCCTGATGCCATTTGTTTTTCTAAAATATACTAAAAACACCAAACAAGAGGCTTAGACTCAAATCCCCTAAAAGCCAGTGGAAACCATGGAGAAACCTTTAAGAGATAAATCCAGGAACTGAAAGGGGAAATGGAGTCATACTCTTGATACCATACCAGTGGTGTTTACAAATCAGAATAAAGATTTGTTATGATTTATTGTCCTGGCACTCTGACAACTCATCTGAGTAAGCAGGCATGAGAGCACATATTTTGTGTGGACAGTTGCCCCATGACGTGTCTGGCAGTAGCCTTGTTTACACATTGCACTAAAATGTGGGTTTTGTGATCTGCTCAATCCGAACAAAGTTAGTCAATGTTAAAATGTGTCTCTTATCCGTCCACATTGTGGCCAGATTTCCTGGTACCGTCCTGTATGCAAATTATTTGACTGATATTATTTCAGAATAATATTAATGTAATATGTATATTTTATTGATGCCATAAGTCAATGGTGCTACCTGGCAATTATTTTAGGGGCCGGTATAATGATAATTTAAATGGTTTGACTATCAAGATCTGTTTACACTTGATTGATATCCAGATACAATCAGTGCCTGACTACCTCCGGAGGTACACAATGTGTATTTTAATCATCTACACCTGTATCAAAATGTGGGCACAATCAGAATGTGCACAAGATCAGGACAAAGAAAGCATGTTAGCACTAGGTGTAAATGGGGCTTATTACACTGCTGCTGCTCTCCACCTCATCCAGACCAGACACTGCACTTCCAGCTCTCTGGGGATTTAACCCTTTGCTGTGAACAGATTGTGTAACCTAGTTGAGGGGCAAAATTATGTTGGAATTGAAATAGTTATTTAGGTTAAAGGGTCTTGATAAAAATTATAAATGACGTATATCAACAATGCTATGTAAACAGTTCCATAAAATATAGATTTTTACGCCAAAGTATTCTGTTGAGGGATTTAACATAATTTCCTCTCACTCTGGTTAAACATGCTAATTCTATGTAAATTAAACACAATGACTCACCTCTTCATCCTCCCCTAAGAGGCCTTTTGGATTTAATGAATTTGCTAGAACAGCTGGGTATATTTAGAGCTGAATTATTATAATTTAAAAAGAAATGTAGTCATTCACTCTGCATTCTTACTCATTGTTTTCTGTTTTTATTCCTATTTGATTGTTTTCTTTTGTTGCTCAATTATCCTGTGATTTGATTGGAGTAATGCGTTACACACAGTATCTGTATGGAGCCATATGAACAGAACTTTGTGTTTCGCTTCTAGTAGGATGTTATCGCTTTCACTGTCAGCCTGTGCTATCTTGCCAGTGTATTTTGAAAGTCTTGCACTGAATCGTACTTGGTGTTTATAGTGTTGTGTTGGAGTCTGCGTGAGAATGAACCAAAAATAAATGGTCTGTTTAGACATTACCTCCGGATTTACAACCACCTATAATGCTTTGACTTTGACTTCATAGCAGTGGATGCTGCTGAGGGGAGGACGGCTCATAATAATGGCTGGAATGGAGCGAATGGAATAGCTTCAAACAGATGGCAAACACGTGTTTGATGTATTTGATACTGTGAGGGAAAGTGTTGTTGTTTGAAGAAATAGCATTGAATTGTACACAGCATCTCCTCTCATTCTATCTTGGTTTGTCTAGGTGACTGTGACATCCTTCTCAGACCAATTGTCAGGATGCCCAGAACACTGTTCTGGGAACCAAAAGGAGTATCTCAGTTTCAAGGCCCCAGTTGAGAGATTCATTTTCCCACTTACAAAGCATGTAGAGGTCTGGATTTTTTTAAATCATAGGTACACTTCAACTGTGAGAGACGGAATCTAAAACAAAAATCCAGAAAATCACTGTATGATTTTTAAGTAATTAATTTGCATTTTATTGCATGATATAAGTATTTGATACATCAGAAAAGCAGAACTTAATATTTGGTACAGAAAACCTTTGTTTGCAATTACAGAGATCATACGTTTCATGTAGTTCTTGACCAGGTTTGCACACACTGCAGCAGGGATTTTGGCCCACTCCTCCATACAGACCTTCTCCAGATCCTTCAGGTTTTGGGGCTGTCAATGGGCAATACGGACTTTCAGCTCCCTCCAAAGATTTTCTATTGGGTTCAGGTCTGGAGACAGGGCTAGGCCACTCCAGGACCTTGAGATGCTTCTTACGGAGTCACTCCTTAGTTGCCCTGGCTGTGTGTTTCGGGTCGTTGTCATGCTGGAAGACCCAGCCACGACCCATCTTCAATGCTCTTACTGAGGGAAGGAGGTTGTTGGCCAAGATCTCACGATACATGGCCCCATCCATCATCCCCTCAATACGGTGCAGTCGTCCTGTCCCCTTTTCAGAAAAGCATCCCCACAGAATGATGTTCCCACCTCCATGCTTCACGGTTGGGATGGTGTTCTTGGGGTTGTACTCATCCTTCTTCTTCCTCCAAACACAGCGAGTGGAGTTTAGACCAAAAAGCTATATTTCTGTCTCATCAGACCACATGACCTTCTCCCATTCCTCCTCTGGATCAAGATGGTCATTGGCAAACTTCAGACAGGCCTGGACATTCGCTGTCTTGAGCAGGGGGACCTTGCGTGCACTGCAGGATTTGAATCCATGAAGGCGGAGTGTGTTACTAATGGTTTTCTTTGAGACTGTGGTCCCAGCTCTCTTCAAGTCATTGACCAGGTCCTGTCGTGTAGTTCTGGGCTGATCCCTCACCTTCCTCATGATCATTGATGCACCACGAGGTAAGATCTTGCATGGAGCCCCAGACCGAGGGTGATTGACTGTCATCTTGAACTTCTTCCATTTTCTAATAATTGTGCCAACAGTTGTTGCCTTCTCACCAAGCTGCTGGCCTATTGTCCTGTAGTCCATCCCAGCCTTGTGCAGGTCTACAATTTTATCCCTGATGTCCTTACATCCTCTCTGGTCTTGGCCATTGTGGAGAGGTTGGAGTCTGTTTGATTGAGTGTGTGGACAGGTGTCTTTTATACAGGTAACGAGTTCAAACATGTGCAGTTAATACAGGTAATGAGTGGAGAACAGGAGGGCTGTGAGAGCCAGAATTCTTACTGGTTGGTAGGTGAATACTTGTTCTCCCCACTGTATGTTAAGTGGGTTGGTATTGATTGTTGATTTTGTTTAACTTCACCATAATCGCTCAAATTAAAGGGCAGTACTCAATTAGTTTCATTTGACAAGCTTAAAGTAAAGGACACATTTTCAGCAAACTGTGATTCTTGGCCATGCTTCCTGGCCTTCCATGGAACTGATGAGATTGTGAGCCATAGATTAAATGAATTAAATGCAACCTGCTATACCAATGTTCATGTATTTATTTACAAACCTCTGTCTTATTTACAGAGCAGACAGATTCTATTCTGAAAGCTACTGCATAAAGACGGCAATGCGGATTTCATTGAGACCTGCATCATGCCAATGTTTCTATTTCAAAATGTGGCAAAGTGATAAACACCTTGCTGCACCTCTGGGATTGTGTGAATAAGCTTGCAATCTGCTGGTGACATAACTGTGAGCTGTGTCTTCACAGACCAGACAGCTGGCTGGCTTAGAGCCTTCAGTATGACAAGACTCATTTATAATCCTCTGAAATGATGGACCAATATATTGCATGCCATTTCAGAAATTGAAATAATGTATACACTATGTCGCTCCTTGTCTCCCCACCAGGCATAATTCTCTTTTCCACGGCTTCCTTTCTCTTGGGTTTGATGAGCTATTGAGCTGTCTGAGTTATGCTGCATTGGTAAATGCCTTTTTAATGCCCCAACACTGAACATCATTATGCTTACTATGTGAGCTCACCATTAGTCTGGCAGTCAGGGCTAGTTTGGGAAATTCCAGACCTAGGGTGTATGCTGGAACATTAATACATTGTGGGAGGCAACCTGTCCATCTGAGAGGCTACGTCACAGCCTCCATTACCTAATAGGCATATTGATTCCAATGACCTCCAAGCCTGTCGAACGGAACAGGCCTTAAACACAAATTGTCTGTGACCATTGCTTGATGTTAATTATGGGAGCCAGCTAGTTCTAGGCCTCAGGCTAGGATCACCATCACACTAGGTTAGCTTGGGAGAACACCTATAATTCTCAACTACAGCAGTCCTGCCTGACGCAGATACAGTACCACAAGGCCTGGGCCAAACAGGCCGACAGCTCCATCAACGCAAGACAAGCGTTCTATCATTTATACAGTATAGTAAAATGATAACAAAATAATGAATGTTGAATCAATTAGGTACTGCTCGACTATGTTTTATTAGAACATTAAAGGGTAGGTAGGATGAGTTTTTACTCACCAAAGTAACAGCGTAGTGTGGTCAAAGACTTAGTTACTTAGTTGTAGTCACGGTGTGGTTACCTACAGTTTGGAGAACAAGTATTTGATACACTGCCGATTTTGCAGGTTTTCCCACTTACAAAGCATGTAGAGGTCTGTAATTTTTATCATAAGTACACTTCAACTGTGAGAGACGGAATCTAAAACAAAAATCCAGAAAATCACATTTGTATGATTTTGAAGTAATTAATTTGCATTTTATTGCATGACATAAGTATTTGATCACCTACCAACCAGTAAGAATTCTGGCTCTCACAGACCTGTTAATTTTTCTTTAAGAAGACCTCATGTTCTCCACTCATTACCTGTAGTAACTGCGCCTGTTTGAACTCGTTACCTGTATAAAAGACACCTGTCCACACACTCAATCAAACAGACTCCATCCTCTACACAATGGCTAAGACCAGACAGCTGTGTAAGGACATCAGGGATAAAGTTGTAGACCTGCACAAGGCTGGGCTACAGGCCATTAGGCAAGCAGCTTGGTGAGAAAGCAACAACTGTTGGTGCAATTATTAGAAAATGGAAGAAGTTCAAGATGACGGTCAATCACCCTCGGTCTGGGGCTCCATGCATGATCTTACCTCATGGTGCATCAATGATCATGAGGAAGGTGAGGGATCAGCCCAGAACTAAACGACAGGACCTGATTAATGACCTGAAGAGAGCTGGGACCACAGTCTCAAAGAAAACCATTAGTAACACACTACGCCTTCATGGATTCAAATCCTTCAGTGCACACAAGGTCCCCCTGCTCAAGCCAGCACATGTCCAGGCCCGTCTGAAGTTTGCCAATGACCATCTGGATGATCCAGAGGATGATCCAGCCAGGGCAAGTAAGGAGTGGCTCCGTAAGAAGCATCTCAAGGTCCTGGAGTGGCCTAGCCAGTCTCCAGACCTGAACCCAATAGAACATCTTTAGAGGGAGCTGAAAGTCTGTATTGCCCAGCGACAGCCTGAAACCTGAAGGATCTGGAGAAGGTCTGTATGGAGGAGTGGGCCAAAATCCCTGCTGCAGTGTGTGCAAACCTGGTCAAGAACTACAGGAAACGTATGATCTCTAATTGAAAACAACGGTTTCTGTACCAAATATTAAGTTCTGCTTTTCTGATGTATCAAATACTTATGTCATGCAATAAAATGCAAATGAATTACTTAAAAATCATACAATGTGATTTTTCAGGATTTTTGTTTTAGATTCTGTCTCTCACAGTTGAAGTGTACCTATGATAATTACAGACCTACATGCTTTGTAAGTAGGAAAATCGGCAGCGTAATCAAATACTTGTTCTCCCCACTGTATAACCACACCGTATAATAGTTATGTTTTGGGATTTAGAAATATTTATTCACTTATTTTTTTATATATAAACATCAATTCAAACATAATTGAGCAAACCTTTTCAGATGAATAGTGAACACAGTTCTTCACAGTAGTGGAACTTGGTGGGATCAGCAGAACCAAGGGATGGTTGCACCTGCCGCTCTCTTCCTCTCTGATTCTGTTGGGTTAAATGCGGAAGACACATTTCAGTTGTACAACTGACTAGGTATCTCCCTTTCTGCCATTAGAGCACTACCCACCACTGTTGCTCCACCTTCATTCTATGGATGGATGTTGCTGTTTTTCACTTTTTCAATCAAACCTGAAATGTAGAAAAATTCCGATACTAAGCAACAGGAAAAGACAGGAAATTAGAAATTACTGTTGTGTATTATTTGACAGATGTGCTCTCACCATGATTTATCCTCTCTCTTCAGGAGGCTGATGACCCACAGCAGCAGGGAGGCAGGGTCTTGGGTATCCAACAGCGCCAAGTAGTGTGACTGGTGGCCAGTGGCATGAGGAGGCGACAGGAAATACATACTGCCCCTGATCAGACAGAGAGTGAGAGACACAGGGAAGATGGGAATTATACGAGTAATGCCTCTCTACCTGATGTATAGACGGAGCATGCTGCTGATCACAATACAAACATACACAAAACGTATTTTATATAGACCTACATGTACATTTTCTTAACTACTTTAGCTAGCTAGCTATGGATTAGGTGCCCCAACTACAGATCGCAGCAGCTGTTCCCTCGCTGCCCCAAAGTCAATCAGCCAAATATATTTCATAAAACCCTTTTTACATCAGTGGTTGTCACAACGTGCTTTACAGATACCCAGCCTAAAAGTATGCTGGAACTGTTTATCAATGTCTTTAAAAAGTAGTCTCATACAGTCGACTTTGGAGGTCCAGCTCTCTGTCTTTCCCTTTTTTGATTTGAGTCATTTGTTTTGTTAGCTCAATTTATTTCATGCCACAACCTTGCTAGCTGCGGGGTAAATTACTGCACTTCTGACAAACGTAAATAGCACATTTGTTACTTTAACTATTTTTAGTAGGCCTACCCGTGCCCTGCTTTGATCGCACATGGCTAGCTAACAAGCTCGACCTTGCTACATTTTTACATATAGAGGTAAAACGATGAAAGTTTAGTCCGTTAGTGGGACCCTGCAAACTAGCTAGTACGTGTAAATGCTGCTGGGTAGTTATTTCGTATGTTAATTTCCTTACATCCGGACTGGAGCAGATAGCTAGCTAGCTGCCCAACTTGGCTTGGCCTGCCGCCTGCATTGCTTCATTGGTTTGTGTGGAAACAGGTAAAATAGGATTGAAGATTAGATTATTGTTCTTGCATTCTAGCTAGCTAGCTGACTGTCATAGCTTGGAGGACAAATGTTCATACGAAATTCATCACATTTCCATGTTGGGGGATGGGCATATCCTGCAAATTGTAAAGCCTATACCTAGCTGTACATTTTCATTTGAATTAAACCAATGGACTCACCTTTACATTGACTGGGATTATGATATTCTAGGCCGAGTGGGATTACATGGGTTGAATTGTGTTTACATTTCTAGAGGCTGTTTATAATGAGTGGCGTTCTGTTGGACTGTAATAGTGTAGTCACAGAACGGTTAGTTACCAGTAGCTTTGGTGTGGTGAATCTAGGTCCAGGACTGAGCAGACTGCAGCCCCACAGGAGGGCTTTTTGGAGAGGAAGGCAGAAGGAGCTGCTGCGTCAAACACGGTCTGTCTGTTAGACCTTCTCTGTGCAATGAGGAGGTCTTTAATCTCATCATCACCTGACCCTCTCCTCCTGCTTCCATTTATCCCTCTTTCTCAGGGGAGAGGGCCAGACAAAGTAAAGAACCTCCACAGACTGTGAAGATGGATCACATCAAAAGGATCATGCATTTAGGCCTATTTGTCAGGAGGATATAGCCTACGTAATTCACTGGTTGACTAGTTGGTACCCATTTAGTTTAGTAAATGTACAATCATTCAATATTGCTCAGCAAGTACCTACCTACTGGTATCAGCTTCTTTAGAAACAAAGGTATAATATTTTACAGAGCTGTGTGTGTCCCTTTAGTTGGACATAATTTGCCACACCTTTTGAGTAATTTAGCACAGCATTATCACAGTTTAGTCATAGTAGGCCTAGACCTAATTCTGTGTGATTAGATCGCCATAGGCTAACGAAAGCAGTTTGTAATGCTGTTATGTGGGCAAACATTGACAGCATTAGCCAGGCTTACATTTGACATTTTTGTCATTTAGCAGACACCCTTATTCAGAGTGACTTACAGTTAGTGCATTCATTTTAAGATAGCTATGGGAGACAACCGTTATCACAGTCGTAGTACCATGCCAGTGTCAGTGTAATTCCTCTAGTATGCCTATTTGCAGGTTAATGAGGTGGGATTAGTGTAAACAGCTGAATAGCTAAATCAGCATTCTGGCACAGTGGCTTGGGCTGTGTGGGATGGGTGCTAAACAGCCATCCAAAATCTGGTTGGGTTTTACTCTGTGCTTTGCTGTTGGCCAACACTTAATTTTCTCAAACCAGTGTTCAGTGTTTGCAGATATCCTAGCGGTTATAGAAGTTTGTTTAGCACAGAGTAAAAGACCTGTTTTGAAAAATGCCCCTTGACAGAAACCCATTTTTGTATGCCTAGTTTAATCACCTCAGTATGAATGATATGGTTTATGTTTTTAAAAACTCCATATGAACCAATTTGTGGAGTTACTCAATTATCACTTCGCCTCAAAACTCATGGTCTGAGATAGGCGTTCCATGGTCTGCTTCTTTTCCCATTGATAATTGATGCATTACCCCAGAATTCCACATTCTTGCTCCTGTATTTAGTTCCTGTATTCAGAGCTTGCACAGAAAACAAATAGTTGCCATGCCTTGAGTAGGTGTTTTAGTGTGTAGTGGATTCTCATGGCCATGTTACAAAGCTCTTATTCACTTTTGGTGTATAAGGCTATTTGTATTCCTGTGCGTCTTTGTGTGTGTGTTATGACATTTTCATTAACACGTAGACATTATGTAGCACCAAAAGGTGTCTAAACATGCATTTAGTGAGGAAATTGTGAATTTGTCCTTGCTACACACACCTGTTCAAAATAGGGAGTATTGGACTAGATACAGAGGAAAATGGTCTGACAAACCCTGAACAAAAGGCTTATCAGAGCAATCTTCTATCTACTTTCATTTTCTTTGTGTGTGACAAAAGAAAAATGTCCTCCATGAAAGAGAAAAGCGAGGCTTTATTAAGAGATCCATCTGTGTTGGGTTGAGTCACTATAATCATCAGCGTTTGAAATATTTAATACCGTATGTGCTTGTAATCTGAGGGGATTGCAGCGTTGCCATGACAACAGATACATGGTGGAGCTCCCGCTCTTCGGTAAAGGCGGCCGAGTGGTGGAAGTGTTCCCTGTAGGGGTTTGTAGGCCCCCTCTTATGTATTAGATGTCTCAAATAAAATAAAACGTCAGTAGTTCTCTAAATTGTCAAATATCATTGAGACATTTCTCATCTCCTTAAGCATTAAAGCCCAACCAATCCCTTTGTCCCTGTGCCACAGGCAATAAATCCCAGGACAGCGGCATCGTAGAGATGGAGGAGCTTCCTGTCCCTCAGAACATCAAGATCAGCAACATCACATGTGACTCCTTCAAGATTTGCTGGGACATGGAGCCCCGAGTCAAGGAACGTATCACTCACTACTTCATCGATCTCAACAAGAAAGAGAACAAGAACTCCAACAAGTTCAAACACAAGGTAAACTATTAACACGCACACAACAACAACTAGGCTATTTCAAAGGAAGAACACGCAGTTTATAATACAATCAAATGTATTTTATAAAGCCCTTTTCACATCAGCAGTGGGCACAAAGTTATTAAGATACCCAGCCTAAACCCCCAAAGAGCAAGCAATGCAGAAGAACAGATGCTAGAAAAAACTCCCTAGAGCCTGAAGTTGTCTATAAAATAATTTCTACATGATAAGGCCAGTTGTTTAGTTTGAGCTATAACACAAACCAGTATGTAGCCACATTGTAACCTTTATACCCCAAACAAGTAGTGTAACAGGCGTAATGAGTATATCTTAAATAATTCATCACCCCCACCACACTATTTTTTTGCTTAACTAACAATCGCACTTTACTTTTTTCCAGCTTGTTATCTCTGACTTTGCTGATAGCTCCTTTAAAGTGGGACAATGTACTTGCTATTTTAAGATGAATCGTCTTAAGTCGCTTTGGATAAGAGCATCTGCTAAATTACTCGAATCGAAATGTAAACAAAGGGTAGATAACCTTTTACCAGAGCTCAGAAGCAGAACTGACACTCCCACACTCTAACACTAGGGAACCTTTTGTATTCTAACAGATTAAGCCCTGAGCATGAATGATATCACACAGCGCTAGCAGAGACTAATTGCACAAATATGGCTGCTTTTTCAGCCTTTAATCTAATGCATCTAATGTAAAATTTTTGCAGATCTATTTCATCAGTCTCCCATTCACATTCTGGGTGGAGTGAACATAAAAGCCTCCCCCCAAAGGAAGTGGTTTTCTTCCCATTCTCTGTGTGAATATACATAGATAGAATGCATTTATTTTCATTACAGCACGCAGGGCTAATGTTGTGCATTAATGTACTGCTGTTGTCGCTACACAAGGCTGGTGTAATATTGCAGGGCGGGCCCAATCTATGTCCTGCTAATGCATATAGACAGGAAGTACTAGGCTCCATGGCATACATTAAATCAATATTGAGGAGATGGGGGAAGGGGAACGCCACAGGAGTCTATACATGTCGTTCATGCAGCTTAAAGGTCAAATTCAGCCATTTTTTTCCCTCAATATCAAATAATTTCTCGGTAACAATGAAGTACCTTATTGTGATTGTTTTCAATTAAAATGGTCAAAAATAAACAAAAATAGCTTCATAGCAAAGAGCAATTTCTCAAGCAAGAATTGTTCTGGAACTGTCTGGGCGTGGTCTGACTGAGGGGAAAACTGAAAACTAGCTGTTATTGGCAGAGAGGTTTGGAACTCTTTCTTATTCGTCTATTAACTAATTTACCACCTGGTGATGTCACCAGACAGGCCAAAACTTTATCTCACAAAAACAGGCAGGCATTTCAGGTGGTCTTTTCAAACAGCTCTTACAGTAAAAGGGTAATATCATAATTTTCACACTATTATTCCAACCTAATAGTGTGGAAATATATATAAAACATAGAAAATTCATGTTTTTGACTGCACTGGGCCTTTAACACTAAGCATTGTATTTATGCTGATTTAGTGTTTTGGTCTGTGCGTGGCATTAAAATATACTGTATCAATAGTGAGGAGGCCACTACTGATATGTTGCTTTTGCAGCTGAACGGTGAATAATGTGTTTATTCAGAGTTTGTGTTTTGTATGTAGAGTTGTAAACTTTGTGTATGTTGAGTTTAAGCTCTGTCTGCCGGTGTCCCTGTCCAGGATGTCCCCACCAAACTGGTGGCGAAGGCAGTGCCTCTGCCCATGACGGTGAGGGGTCACTGGTTCCTCAGCCCGCGTACGGAGTACACCGTGGCCGTCCAGACTGCCTCCAAACAGAGTGATGGAGACTACGCCGTGTCAGAGTGGAGCGAGATCATCGACTTCACCACCGCCGGTAAGGCAGGGGGCAGAAGAGGGACAGGGGAAACAAAGTATTTATTTTTTGGCCTATCCCTAAAACCTTCTATCTTTATTTGATATAGGCCTACATGCTGTATTCTCTCATTAATGGCTAATCCTAACCCCTGTTTCCAGATTATTCCACGGTGCATCTAACCCAGCTGCTGGAAAAGGCTGAGGTCATCGCAGGCAGGATGCTGCGCTTCTCTGTGTTCTACAGGAATCAAAACAAAGAGTACTTTGACCAGGCCAGGTACGTACGAACGTCTGCACAGCTGCCCTAACAGCCAGCACAGTTTTATTCTGACGTCATGATTCAGTATGTAAAAACAGGTTCATACGGGGAAATCACGTAATACATGACCCTTTGCTGTACCTTCTTCCCTTGTAACTGAAAATGTATTTTCTCAAAGCTCAAAGGCAGTGGTCCAGATGGTCTGGCTTGGTGTTACCATCACAGCCTATACTCAGATAGTATAGGCTGTGCATGTGTAGGTCTAGTTCTGTATTGGGGGAGTTAGTCTAAGCTCAACAGAAAGGTATTATTGCAAAAAACTGCCTCCAATCCACAAAAAAAACTCTGCTTACATTGCATCATTCAAAAAGTTAAGTATCTGGGTTAGCAGATTATATTTGGGTAAAACAGCCATTCCGGATATTTGTTTACCTATAGGATTTTCTGCATTTGGAACTAGAAGTGTACCATGGTCAGGAAACCTCTGAATTACTATTTTATATAACAGCAGCTTGCACAAGCTAGGTATAATTTTTTTGGTTCCCATTTGTGCATATGTTTGCTGAAACAAATGACTTCCCCAATGACTGCATGCGTTGGACCAAAGTCTCAAAACGTAGCAGCTTTAATTGCTGGATACAAAGCCTTTTAAAGTATATTCTGATGAAAGAGGAAGCTGAGTGTGTATCAAGCACCTGACTGGAAAGCAAGATGGAAAAGGGGGAAAGAGAGAGGAACAGAGTGTGAGAGAGGAGAGAGACAGAGAGGAGAGAAGTCTGGTGTATTTTTAGTTGTTTGCTGATGTGTTAACCGATTTTGTATTTTTTTCTTCTTGGGGGATAAGAGCACTTTCTGTTCTTTAGTTTTATCTTCTCTTATTTTCATTTCTCTGTGGTGTAACATGGTGAAAAACTACACAGAAACGGCTTCATCTCGTGGACAATACACCCAAGGACAGTAAAATGAGGCCTTTCCTATGATGACCCGAATGGGACCTTAATAATTATATAGTTACCATGACAAAGAGACAATTATGGTTATAATGGCAACCTTTAAAGTGTTAGCAATGTAATTACGCCAATAATTGAAGCCTTTGGAGCTCAGATTTGCTTCATAGGATATCTGACTGCCAATTTAAACCTCACAAGGTGCTTTCAAGTTTCTGCTATTCATTTGTTGGCATCCAGAGATCTTGCCGAATACAATCTATCTGTCAGTTTTTTTAGTCTGAGTTCTGTCTAGAACTCACTGTTTGCCAGTGAGAAAACTGAGGAGCAAATCATTTTTATAGTAGATTAACTAGATGAAATTGATTAGATCAGTCTTTTTACTCATTGTTTCTGAAATGCATCCTTTCTGAATAGGATGTTTGCGTTGTCAAGAGACACATTGACAAGCTTTCAGTAGGATTCAGCTGCTACCCAAATCCCTGGTTGTATCAATGATACATTTATTGTAATAAGCTATAGTATAGTGATTACTCAGACAGTTGTCCATGTCTCCTCTCCAGGGAGGTCCATGGGAACCACATGCTGCCAGCAGTGAAGGACAACAGTGGAAGTCATGGCTCACCTATCAGCGGGAAGCTGAAGGGCCTCTACTTCAGCTGCAACACAGAGTTCAACACAGGCAAGCCCCCCCAGGATTCCCCCTACGGCCGCACACGCTTTGAAATCCAGGCTGAGACCCTGTTCAACCCCAAGACTAACCTCTACTTCGGGGACTTCTACTGCATGTACACGGCCTACCACTACGTCATCCTAGTGCTGGCCCCACAGGGCTCGCCCGGCGATGACTTCTGTAAGGCAAAGCTGCAAGCACTCGACATCACCGACAACCACTTCCTGACTTGCACGGTGGACGAGGAGGCGGGCGACGGGGCACTGGTTTTCCGGCACGCCCAGGATGTGATCCTGGAGGTGATCTACACAGAGCCCGTAGACCTGGTGTTGGGCACGGTGGCTGAGATCAGCGGGCACCAGCTCATGAGCCTGTCTACCGTCAACGCCAAGAAGGACCCCAGCTGCAAGACCTGCAACATCAGCGTGGGACGCTAGTGGGAGACTGGACTGCACCTGTGCTACACACACGTACACACACGCAACCCCAACCTATATCCTCAAAGGACCACCCTCCCAAAAGAAGAACATTGCAGGAGAGGGACCCAGACTGTGAAAGACATTTAACAACAGGGTAGGGTGCTAGAATTCCCAGTCCATATACGCACACACACATCATCCATTTTCCTTTTCAACCTCATAGGAACCACCCTCCCAAAAGTGTGGCATTCTGTTCATCCCTCCCGCCGTCCCGATCAGAAGAGAAACCATGCAAAAGAGGGAGGAGCCCCAACTGAAAGATCTACAGCTGAAGTGTGGGATCCTAACAAGCCTTGGTCAGCATCATCCAAACCGCTAGTTAACACTGACTGATCCTAACAAGCCTTGGTCAGCATCATCCAAACCGCTAGTTAACACTGACTGATCCCTTTAAATGTTCTAACCAAACATTGTTCCGTGCATGTATTCACACAGCTTTTATCATTGATTTTCTCTTCTGTTGTTTTTCAAACGTCTCCTTCTCCCGTTGACCTCTTCAAATGTTCTGTTGTTCACTTCAGTCCAGGTAGACAGATGGTTGTGTTCCTGTTTTCCCATCTCTCCTGGAAGGCGTTCGAATGGTTCAGATCCGACAGATCTAAGTTACTCCTCCCTCTATCGGCAGAGACTGGTACTAATTTAGAGCTGCAGTGTCATCATCTTTATCCCAAAGGTAACACAAAAGGACAACTTGCTGTAGAATAACAATACTAATGCAACAGCCACTAAAAGCATATTAACTCGGAGATCAAGTTGAACTACTTGGTAACCATTAAGAGCATGATGCAGTATGTACAGCATGACTTTGAAAACTGAGTCTGTCAGTTCCTCTACCATAGCTACCCTTCTGCAATGTTATGTGGCGGTGACGTCTCACTCTACCATAGCTACCCGTCTGCAATGTTACGTTTGATTTATTCTAGTTATAAAGAACCCATAAACTGTGTTTAGTAAAGTAATGTGAAAAAATATTTATTTTTTACTGATATATACACATATAAACCAGAAGTGCACAATGTCAAGAGCTCTGATTCTAGTAAACAATTGCATTTTTGAATGAAAAACACAAAAAGGAGAAAACACAGATTTGAGTAACTTGCACTATGCCAACATTCACAAGTTATTTTTTTTCCAAGGTTAATGTATAACTTGAATTGCCACAATTCATCATATCAACAATGAACTATTTAACATATCATAGTACAATGTGGGACTAAAAACGGATTGACATGCACAAACATTCTACAGGATTGTCGGATTGTGTATTCGGATGACATATCCCCCTTGCCAAGATTGCACTTTTCAAAGAGCAGCATTTTAACGTAGTAGACCACGTTACGTACCTGTTATATCGACATTAGTTTGGCAAGAACAAAATGCAAGTAACAATAAAGTGCCATAAAATAGCTTAGAATAGCATAAAATAACATTTATCTAACATTAACCGTGATATATATTTGTTCTCTTTTTTCCTTAAAATGAAAGTGTTACACTCGCTACATCAGTTGCAGAAAAAAGTATAATTTGTCATGAATAACAAAGGACTTGTTAAGGGACTAAAAATAGCTGGATGTGGCCCAGCAATTCTTGCATCATCTTGCCATCACTCTTAACCAAAGTGAGAGTCAGTCAACATCAAAGTCATTTAAAGTGCATCACCATGTAAGCATCGCATGAAACATGACCAGAAGTACCGGTATCTCACTTTGAAATTTGTTCTGGAAAAAAAATTATCCAATAAAGTGAGCCAAAAAAAACTGTTTCAAAATAAGTCCCACTGTGAAGGAGGCTCAAACAGTCTTCGGAGTATCCCGTTTACTGAGCAGGACTTCCAGCAAACGGAGTTTAGCTTTTAAGTTCTTGTACTCGCAGTACTCCTCTGCCATGGGCCCATGGTCCTCTTTCTGGGCAGCCCTTTAAAGACGAGGAAGAGAAAAATACTAACTTAACATTTCAGATAAGCTGCAGCTTTCATTACTGGTATAGTCCCTGTGTTGCCTTATTCAGATAACTTTGTACAGTAAGTATTGTAATCGGAACATTTTATTTTACTTTCAAAAACCGCTACATGTACAAAATATGTGTATAGTTCAGAGCAGTTGTTTCTATCTCTCCGTCTCTCAAGTACTTCTTTGTGTCGTATTAACGTCAGTAAATGTGCATCACGCTGTTGTGATTCTGCTGAATTCTTCTGGTGGATGTTTTATTTTATTTTTCACAAGGTGTTGTTGAACTATGAAAACCAAATGTTCCAGTTTATTAAAAGAAAATTAAAGGAAAAGCAAACAGTGAAGTGTAACGAGTCTTACCGGCCGGTCTGTGTGTAGAAGTGGTCCTCAAAGGCTCGGAGAGCTGAACGGAGTCTCTTCTTCTCAGCTCGCGTCACCCTCAGCTGCTCCAGTAACTCTGACCTACAGTACAATAGAAGTGGTCAGGGAGAGGACTGAATACATACAGCAAGGCCTCAACACTTCACTTGCCCAATCCCAAATCAACCTCTATGCACTGGCGAGAGAAGTTACACCTGGGAGAGAATACCTTGATGCCTCGTGCAGTGTTGCCGTGGTGACACTGGGCGGCTGAAGACCTTTGATCTCCTCCAGAGGTGACACCAGGGGCATATTGGGCACTTCACTATGCGGCAGACGCAGTGACTCATCTGAAGACACACAACGCAGCGCTGTATGAGGTAGCCAGGTGCTGTCCTTCACACACTCTTCATCAGAACCCTCCTCTTCCTCCTATAGGGAAACAGAGCACAGAGGCTGAGAGACTGTAGTTACTGTGTGTGTGTGTGTGTGTGTGTGTGTGTGTGTGTGTGTGTGTGTGTGTGTGTGTGTGTGAGACAGACTCACTATGGTGGTGATGACAGGGATGGTGGTGGGTGAACACAGGAGCTGCTGTTTGACCTGGCGGTAGCGATCATAGAGAGGCTTCATCAGAGTCTTCTCCTGTCTGGTGCTCTGAAAACACACAAATACATGGTTAAAAAAAAAAAATTATTGAGAAGCTACACAAAATAGGACATTTACAAGGAACACCGGGCAGTCTTACCGGTCGCCCATACAGGCTCTCAAAGTAGAGCAGACACTTCTGCAGGGTGACCTTCTCCACAGCCATCTGAGCTGGAGTCATTTCCTGCAAGAACACAGCAGTGGTAATACAGTCAGAAACCAGGCCAGAACCAAACTAATACACAACACCACAATTACACTGACAGAATAACACCCTCCTCCGGTGGGTGGCGTGCACACCACCCACAGCTTCCAAGTATATTACTAGCTAATGTCCAGTATGTTACAATCCAGAGATAACAAGGTAGACAAAATTAAGGCAAGGGTTGCTTTCCAGAGAGACATCAGGGATTGTAACATACTCTGTTTCACGGAAACATGACTCTCTCGGGATATGCTGTCGGAGTCGGTACAGCCACCGGGATTCTTTTTGCGTCACGCCGACATAAATAAACATCTCTCCGGTAAGAAGAAGGGTGGGCGTATATGTTTCATGCCTCACGCTCGTGGTGTAATTGTAACAACATACAGGAACTCATGTGGCCAACAACCTCCTTCCCTCAGTAAGAGCATTGAAGATGGGTCGTGGCTGGGTCTTCCAGCATGACAACGACCCGAAACACACAGCCAGGGCAACTAAGGAGTGGCTCCGTAAGAAGCATCTCAAGGTCCTGGAGTGGCCTAGCCAGTCTCCAGACCTGAATCCAATAGAACATCTTTGGAGGGAGCTGAAAGTCCGTATTGCCCAGCGACAGCCCCGAAACCTGAAGGATCTGGAGAAGGTCTGTATGGAGGAGTGGGCCAAAATCCCTGCTGCAGTGTGTGCGCAAACCTGGTCAAGAAATACACGAAACGTATGATCTCTGTAATTGTAAACAAAGGTTCCTGTACCAAATATTAAAATGCTAATTAATTACATAAAAATCATAACTTGTGATTTTCTGGATTTTTGTTTTAGATTCTGTCCCTCACAGTTGAAGTGTACCTATGACAAAAATTACAGACCTCTACATGCTTTGTAAGTAGGAAAACCTGCAAAATCATTTTATCAGCATATTGATTGTCCTCTTAACTTCTGCGATGCATACAAAGCCCTCCCTCGCCCTTCCTTTCGGCAAATCTGACCACGACTCCATTTTGCTCCTACCTTCCTATGGGCAGAAACTCAAACAGGACGTACTCGTGATGAGGACTATTCAAAGCTGGTCTGACCAATCGGAATCCACGCTTCAAGATTGATTACGGGGACTGGGACATGTTCCGTGTAGCTTCAGTGAATAATATCGATTTATATACACTGATTCGGTGAGTGAGTTTATAAGGAAGTGCATAGGAGATGTTGTACCCACTGTAACTATTAAAACCTACCCTGACCAGAAACCGTGGCTAGATGGCAGCATTCGTGCAAAACTGAAAGCGTGAACCACCGCATTTAACCATGGAAAGGTAACTGGGAATATGGCCGAATACAAACAGTGTAGTTATTCCTTCTGCAAGGCAATCAAACAGGCAAAATGTCAGTATAGAGACAAAGTGGAGTCGCAACGGCTCAGACACGAGATGTATGTCGCAGGGTCTACAGACAATTACGAACTACACGTCTTGCTTCCAGACAAACTAAACATGCAACAGCGCCTCTTCAACCTCAGGAGGCTGAAGAAATGTGGCTTGTCACCTCAAACCCTCACAAACTTTTACAGATGCACAATTGAGAGCATCCTGTCAAGCTGTATCACCGCCTGGTACGGCAAATGCACCGCCCACAATCGCAGGGCTCTCCAGAAGGTGGTGCTGTCTGCACAACGCATCACCGGGGGGGAAACTACCTGCCCTCCAGGACACCTACAGCACAGGAAGGCCAAAAAGATGATCAAGGACAACAGCCAACCAAGCCACTGCCTATTCACCCAGCTACCATCCAGAAGGCGAGGTCAGTACAGGTGCATCAAAGCTGGGACCGAGAGACTGAAAAATGGCTTCTATCTCAAGGCCATCAGACTGTTAAACAGCCATCACTAACACAGAAAGGCTGCTGCCTACATACAGACTTGAAATCATTGGCCACTTTAATAAATGGATCACTAGTCACTTTAATAATGCCACTTTAATAAATGGATCACTAGTCACTTTAATAATGCCACTTTAATAATGTTTACATATCGTGCATTACTCATCTCATATGTATATACTGTATTCTATACCATCTATTGCATCTTGCCTATCATGCTCGGTCATTGCTAATCCATATTTTTATATTCTTATTCCATTCCTTTACTTAGATTTGTGTGTATTAGGCAGTTGTTGTGGAATTGTTAGATTACTTGTTAGATATTGCTACACTGTCGGAACTAGAAGCACAAGCATGTTGCTACACTCACAATAACATCTGCTAACCATGTGTATGTGACCAATAACATTTGATTTGAGCTAATCAAGAGTAGCCTAATCTTTGTTAGAGAATAGGTCCTTTCACAGCCTATACGCACATTTCCATCGTATTACCATTATGTGGGGTTTTACCTTGATGTTATCAGGCAGTTCCTCCTCCTCTCGTTTCTCCATCAGTCTCTTCATCAGGCTATCAATGGTCTCCTCCAGTGAGGGTTTGTTGTTACTGTTGTGGTAGTGTTCCATCGGCCCCTTGGGTTCACTTGTGGACCTGCATGTCCCTGTGTTTCCCTCTTTGTGCTGCTCTCTGAGCCCCTCTGCATACTGTTTCAGCTTCAGCTCTACACAGGTTCCATTTGATAATATACAACAGCCATACAAATATCAATATAGATTCAGAATACATGTCCTTCCTCCACAAAGAAAAAAACATCAAAATGACATAAATAACGAATATAAACAACATTCTACAGCCACCAAGTGGTGTGTCTTGGTGTTACATTCAGCATCTATTCACACAGGGGTTTCTAAACACATCTGATTGCACCTCGTCAAGGACTCACCTTTGAGCTGCTTTCGAGACTTGGTGAGGTCCCGCATCAGTCTAGACACCTCAGGATGGGCAGTCCTATCATTGTGTGCTGGCTGTCACAGAAAAACAACACACACCTCATTAATATATTACACATAGAAAAAAGTATGTTCATCATACTGTATCTGGCAAACTATATCCTATCGTTATTATCAGTCCATAAACACTAGGTGGAGCCACACTAAATATATGCGCTATACTAGATGAAGAAGTACAGCCCTGGAAAAGACAGAAGTGTAATGGTTGTAAACGTCCAGTAGGTGAAGTCTTGTCCTTGAATCGGTCTACAGTTTTTCTCATTTGTCTACAAGCAATTTTTGGATCTGCTTTGAAACGTATCTATAGCAGAACAGCAATAATCAAATGCTTGAATACATTTACAGAACTTCTGATAATTGCCTTGCCTTAGTACCTGATTGGCATATCTTAGAACACCTTTCACAAAACTTTAAATGTCATCAGTGGGGGAAAAAAGCTATTTTAAGTGTTCACAGAATATAACGCATTGTTTTCATCAGAAGAGAAATGTGTGTAATTGTGTTCACTGTCTCTGCAAACAATATTCTTATTTTAATGGGTTTTTTTTTATCAGGAATAATATTTGATTTGATGTGTATGACATTTCTTGGTGAAATATGCATAAAAGGAGAGTAATTCCCCATAATTCTGCACCTTTGTAGCTGAACTTTTTGAAAATCTACAACATTTTCACAAAAAATGCTGGATTTCATCTTCCAAAGGCTCTGTGCAGCTGGTATTGGGATGACTTTGCGCTTTAGGAAAGGAAACTGAAGGTAAGTCTGCTTCTCAGCCCCAGACAGCTGAGACAGACAGAGAGATAGAAAGAGAGCGTGATTTGAACAGTCTAAACTGGCCTGGCATAGAGGGAGAGGAGATATGACTGTCTGTGGCTTTGATTCTCTCACTCAGCAGAAGAAAATACATTCCTTTATCTTTATGAGACAGTCTTCACTAAAACCATCATCAGTCAAACCATGGATTCATTCAGAAACTAAAAGGTTGGGATCTGGGCTATAATGGGGTTGTAAATAATGTTTCACGGTTTCACTGTCTCACCCTGTACTGTCTCTCTTGCTCAAAGTGCTCCTCGAAGCGTCTGATCCTCTTCCTCACGTTCTGGATGTGTCTGTTGAGCGTCGTGACCGATGGGGCCTTGTTAGCGCCCTCTGCTGGTTCAGTCCTCACTGTGTAGTGAGCCCTGAGGAGGGAGGGAGAGCGAGAATGGTAAATGGCCATTATCCATTACATACCGTACAAACATGTCCAGCACCACCTCACACACACAAACACAAAAACTGAACACAAACACACAACACTTGGACACAGTCTCATACATCCTGATGTGTTGTGAGCAGGGTGGGGAGGGGGCCATTTCAGGGTCCGTGTTGAAGCGATGGCCCAAGCTGAGGTTGTGGCTGCGGGGGGACGGTACGGGACAGTCACCCACTGCAAGACGCTGAAGGAGAGGACTGGGACTAGGGGTCATCAGACACTCACTGCTACTGCCCTCAGAGAGAGACACGGAGGGCCTCTGGACCGGACTAGCTTCTGACAGAGGGCAGAGGGAGGAGAGAAAGAGACAACAGTGGTAAAAGTACATAAATTAAATGAAGACCAACAGGTTTGAAATGATAGAAAAGCTAGCAATGTAATTGTGCACCTGTCCTATTTACCCTCTGGATGGCAGACATACATACATAATCTATGTCTCAAGGCTTAAAAATCCTTCTTGAACCTGTCTCCTCCCCTTTATCTACACTGATTGAAGTGGATTTAACAATTTACATCAATAAGGGATCATAGTTTTCACCTGGACTCACCTGGTCAGTCTATGTCAAAAACAACTGACTTCACTTCAGTCCTTCACTTTGGTCCTTTGTAGCTCAGTTGGTAGAGCATGGTGTTCACAACACAAGGGTAGTGGTTTTGATTCCTGGGAATACCATATGTAAAATGTATATACGCATGACTGTAAGTCACATTGGATAAAAGTGTCTGCTAAATGGCATATTTTATATTATACACTGAGTGTACAAAACATTAGGAATTGCTCTTTCCATGACATAGACTGACCAGGTGAATCGAGGTGAACGATATGATCCCTTATTGATGTCACTTGTTAAATCCACTTCAATCAGTGTAGAAGGGGAGGAGACAGTTTAAAGAAGGATTTTTAAGCCTTAAGACAATTGAAACATGGATAGTGTATGTGTGCCATTCAGAGAGTGAATGGGCAAGCCAAAATATTTAAGTGCCTTTGAACAGGGCATGGTAGTAGGTGCCAGGCGCACCGGTTTGAGCATGTCAAGAACTGCAACGCTGTTGGGTTTTTCACGCTCAACAGTTTTCTGTGTATATCAAGAATAGTCCACTACCCAAAGGACATCCAGCCAACTTGACACAACTGTGGGAAGCATTGGAGTCAACATGGTCCAGCAAGTGCCTCCCGGGTGGCGCAGTGCTAGCTGTGCCACCAGAGACTCTGGGTTTGAGCCCAGGCTCTGTCGCAGCCGGCCGCGACCGGGAGGCCCATGGGGCGGCGCACAATTGGCCTAGCGTCGTCCGTGTTAGGGAGGGTTTGGCAGGCAGGGATATCCTTGTCTCATCGCGCACTAGCGACTCCTGTGGCGGGCCAGGCACAGTGCATGCTGACCAGGTCGCTAGGTGTACGGTGTTTCCTCCGACACATTGGTGCGGCTGGCTTCCAGGTTGGATGCGCGCTGTGTTAAGAAGCAGTGCGGCTTGGTTGGGTTGTGTTTCGGAGGACGTATGGGAGTTGCAGCGATGAGACAAGACAATAACTACTAACAATTGGATACCATGAAATTGGGGGAAAAAAGGGTGTAAAAGTAAATAAATAAATAAAAAATATTAAAAACATGGTCCAGCATTCCTGTGTAACGCTTTCGACACCTTGTAGAGTCCATGCCCTGATGAATTGAGGCTGTTCTGAGGGCAGAGGGGGGCTGCAATGTTTGGTATACTCAGTGTATATTACTTTATATTCAAAATATATCCGCCCGTATACACAAAGCGTCTCAGAGTAGGAGTGCTGATCTAGGATCAGCCACCCCCCCTATTCATCTTGATTTAAAAAACAAAACTGATCATAGAAGAGCACTCCTTCACTGTTTGTGAATATGGGCCAATTCTCCAACTGCATCCTGGTGCATCGTGACTCGACTAGCAAGCATGAGATACACCCACCCAAAGCGAATACTGAGAGAGCTTATATCATCCATAAAACTGATACTATACAAACCATAAGACTGATACTAACCTTAAGACTGATATCATCCATAAGACTGATATCATCCATAAGACCAATACTAACCATGAGACTGATACTAACCATAAGACTGATATCATCCATAAGACTGATACTAACCTTAAGACAGATATCATCCATAAGACCAATACAAACCATGAGACTGATACTAACCATAAGACTGAAATCTTCCATAAGACTGATACTAACCATAAGACTGATATCATCCATAAGACTGATACTATACTAACCATAAGACTGATACTAACCATAAGACTGATATCATCCATGAGACTGATACTAACCATAAAACTGAAATCATCCATAAGACTGACACTAACCATAAGACTGATATCATCCATAAGACTGATACTATACTAACCATAAGACTGATACTAACCATAAGACTGATATCATCCATAAGACTGATACTAACCATAACACTGATATCATCCATAAGACCAATACTAACCATGAGACTGATACTAACCATAAGACTGATACCATCCATAAGACTGATATCATCCATTAGACCGATACTAACCATGAGACTGATATCATCCATAAAACTGATACTAACCATTAAACCATAAGACTGATACTATTCATAAGACTGATATGATCCATAAGACTGATACTAAACATAAGACTGATACTAACCATAAGACTGATATCATCCATAAGACTGGTACTAACCATGAAACTGATATAATCCATAAGACTGATACTATACTAACCATAAGACTGATATCATCCATAAGACTGATATCATCCATAAGACTGATGTCATCCATAAGACTGATACTAACCATAACACTGATATCATCCATAAGACCAATACTAACCATGAGACTGATACTAACCATAAGACTGATACCATCCATAAGACTGACACTAACCATAAGACTGATATCATCCATGAGACTGATACTAACCATAAGACTGAAATCATCCATAAGACTGATATCATCCATAAGACTGATACTATACTAACCATAAGACTGATATCATCCATAAGACTGATACTAACCATGAGACTGATATCATCCATAAGACTGATACTAACCATGAGACTGATATCATCCATAAGACTGATACTAACCATAAGACTGATATCATCCATAAGACTGATACTAAACATAAGACTGATACTAACCATAAGACTGATATCATCCATAACACTGATACTAAACATAAGACTGATACTAACCATAAGACTGATATCATCCATAAGACTGATACTATACTAACCATAAGACTGATACTAACCATAAGACTGATATCATCCATGAGACTGATACTAACCATAAGACTGAAATCATCCATAAGACTGAGACTAACCATAAGACTGATATCATCCATAAGACTGATACTGTACTAACCATAAGACTGATACTAACCATAAGACTGACATCATCCATAAGACTGATACTAACCATAACACTGATATCATCCATAAGACCAATACTAACCATGAGACTGATACTAACCATAACACTGATACCATCCATAAGACTGACACTAACCATAAGACTGATATCATCCATTAGACCGATACTAACCATAAGACTGATACTAACCATGAGACTGATACTAAACATAAGACTGATACTAACCATAAGACTGATACTAACCATAACACTGATATCATCCATAAGACTGATACTAAACATAAGACTGATACTAACCATAAGATTGATATCATCCATAAGACTGGTACTCACCATAAGACTGATACTAACCATAACACTGATATCATCCATAAGACTGATACTATACTAACCATAAGACTGATACTAACCATAAGACTGATATCATCCATGAGACTGATACTAACCATAAGACTGAAATCATCCATAAGACTGATACTAAACATAAGACTGATACTAAACATAAGACTGATACTAACCATAAGACTGATATCACCATAAGACTGATACTAACCATAAGATTGATATCATCCATAAGACTGGTACTCACCATAAGACTGATACTAACCATAAGACTGATATCATCCATAAGACTGATACTATACTAACCATAAGACTGATACTAACCATAAGACTGATATCATCCATGAGACTGATACTAACCATAAGACTGAAATCATCCATAAGACCATAAGACTGATATCATCCATAAGACTGATACTATACTAACCATAAGACTGATACTAACCATAAAGATATCACTGATATACTATACTAACCATAAGACTGATAAGACTGATATCATCCATCCATGAGACTGATACTAACCATAAGACTGAAATACTAAACCATAACCATAAGACTGATATCATCCATAAGACTGATACTAACCATAACACTGATATCATCCATAAGACCAATACTAACCATGAGACTGATACTAACCATAAGACTGATATCATCCATTAGACCGATACTAACCATAAGACTGATATCATCCATAAGACTGATACTATACTAACCATAAGACTGATACTAACCATAAGACTGATATCATCCATGAGACTGATACTAACCATAAGACTGAAATCATCCATAAGACTGACACTAACCATAAGACTGATATCATCCATAAGACTGATACTATACTAACCATAAGACTGATACTAACCATAACACTGATATCATCCATAAGACTGATACTATACTAACCATAAGACTGATACTAACCATAAGACTGATATCATCCATGAGACTGATATCATCCATGAGACTGATACTAACCATAAGACTGAAATCATCCATAAGACTGACACTAACCATAAGACTGATATCATCCATAAGACTGATACTAACCATAACACTGATATCATCCATAAGACCAATACTAACCATGAGACTGATACTAACCATAAGACTGATATCATCCATTAGACCGATACTAACCATAAGACTGATATCATCCATTAGACCGATACTAACCATAAGACTGATACTAACCATGAGACTGATACTAAACATAAGACTGATACTAACCATAAGACTGATACTAACCATAACACTGATATCATCCATAAGACTGATACTAAACATAAGACTGATACTAACCATAAGATTGATATCATCCATAAGACTGGTACTCACCATAAGACTGATACTAACCATAACACTGATATCATCCATAAGACTGATACTATACTAACCATAAGACTGATACTAACCATAAGACTGATATCATCCATGAGACTGATACTAACCATAAGACTGAAATCATCCATAAGACTGATACTAAACATAAGACTGATACTAAACATAAGACTGATACTAACCATAAGACTGATATCATCCATAAGACTGATACTAACCATAAGATTGATATCATCCATAAGACTGGTACTCACCATAAGACTGATACTAACCATAAGACTGATATCATCCATAAGACTGATACTATACTAACCATAAGACTGATACTAACCATAAGACTGATATCATCCATGAGACTGATACTAACCATAAGACTGAAATCATCCATAAGACTGACACTAACCATAAGACTGATATCATCCATAAGACTGATACTATACTAACCATAAGACTGATACTAACCATAACACTGATATCATCCATAAGACTGATACTATACTAACCATAAGACTGATACTAACCATAAGACTGATATCATCCATGAGACTGATATCATCCATGAGACTGATACTAACCATAAGACTGAAATCATCCATAAGACTGACACTAACCATAAGACTGATATCATCCATAAGACTGATACTAACCATAACACTGATATCATCCATAAGACCAATACTAACCATGAGACTGATACTAACCATAAGACTGATATCATCCATTAGACCGATACTAACCATAAGACTGATATCATCCATAAAACTGATACTAACCATTAGACCATAAGACTGATATGATCCATAAGACTGATACTAACCATAAGACTGATATCATCCATAAGACTGATACTAACCATAAGACTGATATCATCCATAAGACTGATACTAACCATGAGACTGATACTAAACATAAGACTGATACTAACCATAAGACTGATATCATCCATAAGACTGATACTAACCATAAGATTGATATCATCCATAAGACTGGTACTCACCATAAGACTGATACTAACCATAAGACTGATATCATCCATAAGACTGATACTATACTAACCATAAGACTGATACTAACCATAAGACTGATATCATCCATAAGACTGATATCATCCATAAGACTGATACTAACCTTAACACTGATATCATCCATAAGACGAATACTAACCATGAGACTGATACTAACCATAAGACTGATACCATCCATAAGACTGACACTAACCATAAGACTGATATCATCCATTAGACCGATACTAACCATAAGACTGATATGATCCATAAGACTGATACTAAACATAAGACTGATACTAACCACAAGATTGATATCATCCATAAGACTGATACTAACCATGAGACTGATATCATCCATAAGACTGATACTAAACATAAGACTGATACTAACCATAAGACTGATACTAACCACAAGACTGATATCATCCATAAGACTGATACTAACCATAAGACTGATATCATCCATAAGACTGATACTAAACATAAGACTGATATCATCCATAAGACTGATACTAAACATAAGACTGATATCATCCATAAGACTGATACTAACCATAAAACTGATATCATGCATAAGACTGATACTATACTAACCATAAGACTGATACCAACCATAAGACAAACGAAGACAGATGAAGAGATGCGATTCATTCACTGAAACAAGCACTATATATATATCATAGTGTACAAGATATCACACAGTGCAAGAATAACAAATATGCTCACAAGGAGATGAGGGTTTATAAAAATATGGAGAGAGAAGGTGCTGTTCTCCTACCTGTCAGTGAGGTACTGATGATGTCCTGTTCCTGTTTTGGGAGGGAGTGGAGAGATGGGGTTAGGTTCTGGTGGTCCTTAGTACAAGGGGGGTGATCCAGGTGCTCCTGAGGGGTTCCGGGTGGCGAGGGGCACAGCTCAGCCTCCAGAGCTTGCTGCTTGAGGGAGGGGCTCTGGAAACAGAAGCAGAACATGTCTTCAGAATTATGGTTCTGGGGGAGGGTGCTGACTCTCTGTCTGGGGTGGGTGGAGAGGTTTGAGAAGGTGGTTGGAGAAAGCCTGATGCTGGCCCTGGGCTTGTCCTGAGGGGAAGCGATCCTGTGTTGTGTCCGTGTGCCCCACACCTCAGTTATCAAAGTGTAAGACGGTCACGTAATGGGGCTCGTCTCAGTTCAGCTCTCTCCTTGGCTTCATCAGACCTGGGTCCACATGTGATCCCAGTCGTTAGATCCCTGTGTGTGCGACAGCGTTCTCCGGTTCCTCAGAACGGTGAGATCCCTTCGGGCGTAGGATCACTGTGTGTTCTCCTTATCACTCCTCTATTCCCTGATTCAGTAGAATCCATATATGTGTTTTCCCAGTCTGTCTGCTTTCCCAGTGATCCTTCTACTGCTCCAGCTCTCCTCCACATGGATTATTCATAGCGCCAGGGAAACGTCAGGAAAACCACGCGTGTGGGTATATGATGTGGGGGGGCGTCTCCGTGGTAACGTTGTGAGGCTGAGCATTCTAACTGGAGAGCAGAGGCTGACGTTGTTAGCTCAGTGTGAGCAGCAGTACTAGGATAAAATGTCTTTATATGCATAAATATGGGCTAGGGTGGGGGAAAGAGTGGTTCATTTTGTTTCGTTTGACATCATGATTTGGTGATGTTCTAGAACCTCCCGCTCGCCGTGTGCGTCAGAGAGGAGAAAGATGAGAGGGAGGGGGCTGTTACTCACACACATACACACGCATAAACGCTAACACACACTAACCAGTATGGACACACACTAGCCTTTAGCCAATGCAAAAGTATTCCACTTCAGAAAATATATACTGTAGTATGAATTAAAAAGACACATATCTTTAATTAACTCATTATCTAATATGAGAACTGAAGTGAACCATTATATTCTGAGCTGTTCAAAAATAACCATACATCATGTTTTTGTCATTGTATTTGTCACTCTTCTCATTCTAAATTATAGGATGTACCTTGATATAGTGTCTCATGTCATAAATGAAATACTATCTTGACTTTCAGAGGATATAGTTACCTTTTCAGAGTCAGACAGGTTTATTCCATCGGCCATTCGAGCCATGCTGAAAATTAAACATTTTACGTTGAAAGAAATCAACTGCAAAGCTATCACAGTAAATAAATAAAACTGTTATATGATTCAATTTGTTACAGGTCAGAATGGGCATATTAAAATAATATTTAATGGGATATCATAATATCTGACTATCATAAGCGGTTTTGACGAAGGATGCGTTTACACAGGCAACCAATTAGGATTTTTTTTTTTCAGTTTTGAAAAAGATCTGTTTTGAAAAGATCGGATGTGATTGGTCAAAAGAACAATTAGTGGAGAAAAGATCAGAATTGGGCTGCCTTTACAAATGCAGCCTAAGAGCCCTGGGTGATAAAAAATATATTGCTTTTCAATTAATGGTGATGGCTACAATTATCATAAGTTAAATCAATGAAGAATCTAGTTCCATACAATAACAATTAGTTAAATCAATTAAGAATTTAGCTGCATTTAGCAGCAGTACATTACAGGCAGTGCTGTGCCACCCTGAATGGGTGACGGCTGAATGTTCCTCGTGACTAGATATGACTGTCGTTATTTGGACTGGAATCATATCCGAGTCATGACTGTAGGCACTGCTGTGTTCTGTTAACCTACTTCTGCAGCACTGAGTTCAGCTAGTGGAGAGAATCTGATCTGCAGGACACCAATGCTGAATTCAAAACAACATACAGAGAAAAAGGCATTGCCACAGATTTGTCTGGCTGGTCCAAATTTAGAACTCCTGTTTCTACACAACTATGTATGACCTAGCTACAATTGCTGTAGCCTTGTCACAAGTTTTTATTGGTTATTGCTTTTGAAGCGCTTTGAGATTTATTTTGTAATGAAAAGCGCTAAGGAAGTCAAATACATTATTATATGTCCTTATATTCTTATCAGTTAATACCTATTTAGTGAAGTGGGCTAAGAATATATTAAGAATGAGGGATAATGCTTCAGAAACTGAATACATTATTTACGATTGTCTTGTAGAATTGTTTTATTATCCCTTTTCTGTGGCGCTGTAATGATGACAATCAGGCTAGTTCGTTTCTCGGTCCATTATTTGGAATCTTGGTCCTACGTTCGCTGTACCTACAATGACATCATACAGGTTTCCCTTATGCATGTCAGTGGATGTAAATCTGGAAAAAGAGTGTACAACTTCCTAAGCTCTGTGTCGATTTCGACAGTCCAGGTGTAAAGATCATGGGTTTTTGTGGACTCTTCAGGAGCCAAGATCAGTACCTGCCATTCAGTACCTTCCACTGGACTAGGTACTACATCATGGCAGACTACATCATGGCAGAGGTTTTCAGACAAAAAATTGTTCCAATCCGAATTAAAGATGCTACATTTGGGTTGGGTCAGAAGAGCAGTAGATGGATCAGTACAGTTTTCCCCTCTCCTCTAGCAAGCAGAGATACCACCGCTCTGTTGCTGCTGACCTTCCTCAAATGGTTCTTAATCATCTGTTTGTTTTCAACATGAAAGTGAAAAAGTGGATCGGGTTAAGGGTTCTTTCATAGCACACCAGCATTGAAAGTTGATTGTTCTGTTGAGATAATTATATTATACCATATGAGTCATTATAGTCAATCATTAGAAAGACTGGTCTTGATTTGATGGGAATGTTGGGATAGGCTTGGTGATGCCTGGGAATCAGCCAGTAAATCAATGCTAGCAGCCAGCAGTGAGAGAACACGTGCCTTGTTCCCTAAATCATTACCAAAATAACTTACTCCTACTTCCTGTACTGTATTGGCCACTCTCTCAGCCCTTGCATGTGATTGATATTACCATGAAAGTAATATATCTGTTGACACAAATAAAAGTGTATCTTCCCTAAAAGCCTTGTACTGTGGGGCAAAAAAATATTTCGTCAGCCACCAATTGTGCAAGTTCTCCCACTTAAAAAGATGAGAGAGGCCTGTAATTTTCATCATAGGTACACTTCAACTATGACAGACAAAATGAGAAAAAAAAACAGAAAATCACATTGTAGGATTTTTTATGAATTTATTTGCAAATTATGGTGGAAAATAAGTATTTGGTCACCTACAAACAAGCAAGATTTCTGGCTCTCACAGACCTCTAACTTCTTCTTTAAGAGGCTCCTCTGTCCTCCACTCGTTACCTGTATTAATGGCACCTGTTTGAACTTGTTATCAGTATAAAATACACCTGTCCACAACCTCAAACAGTCACACTCCAAACTCCACTATGGCCAAGACCAAAGAGCTGTCAAAGGACACCAGAAACAAAATTGTAGACCTGCACCAGGCTGGGAAGACAAAATCTGCAATAGGTAAGCAGCTTGGTTTTAAGAAATCAACTGTGGGAGCAATTATTAGGAAATGGAAGACATACAAGACCACTGATAATCTCCCTCAATCTGGGGCTCCAAGCAAGATCAAAAATCCCAGAACCACACGGGGGGACCTAGTGAATGACCTGCAGAGAGCTGGGACCAAAGTAACAAATCCTACCATCAGTAACACACTACGCCGCCAGGGACTCAAATCCTGCAGTGCCAGACATGTCCCCCTGCTTAAGCCAGTACATGTCCAGGCCCGTCTGAAGTTTGCTAGCATTTGGATGATCCAGAAGAAGATTGGGAGAATGTCATATGGTCAGATGAAACCAAAATAACTTTTTTTTAATGCCCTTCAATCAGCAAGGGCATTGAACATGAAACGTGGATGGGTCTTTCAGCATGACAATGATCCCAAACACACCGCCAGGGCATCGAAGGAGTGGGTTCGTAAGAAGCATTTCAAGGTCCTGTAGTGGCCTAGCCAGTCTCCAGATCTCAACCCCATAGAAAATCTTTGGAGGGAGTTGAAAGTCCGTGTTGCCCAGCAACAGCCCCAAATACGTATTTTCCACCATAATTTGCAAATAAATTCATAAAAAATCCTACAATGTGATCTGGATTTTGTTCTCTCATTTTGTCTGTCATAGTTGAAGTGTACCTATGATGAAAATTACAGGCCTCTCTCATCTTTTTAAGTGGGAGAACTTGCACAATTGGTGGCTGACTAAATACTTTTTTGCCCCACTGTACCTGTTTTTGTGCTGGTCTTGGTTCTGGGTGTCCTGAGCCTGCCAGCTCACTGTCACACACCTGACGCGCTGAGAGCTGGAGGGGTCATGATCCTAAAACCCAATACGGACAATGTCTTTATCAGTAGACTGTACACAGATTCATTAAATGAAACATACCATACCATTATGTACTCTGAGAATATTGGCATAAATTATTGCTGCAATTTACCCATTCTAACAAATTCATATTTCACCAAACATATCTCAGCGAATGTGCACTTTTGCTCATTAGCTAGTTATTTATTTCTATAGACTGCTTAATAGGGAGCCGTGTTGCACGTCATAATAACACTGTGGATTAGAAATAGCTCTGGATGTGTGACGTTAACATCTAGTCTATCACTGAATAATATAGAGTGGTAAATACATGTATACACTTAAAGTGTGTTGAGCTGAGGGTGAATCACCAATCATTTGTTTTCAAATCAAATCAAACTTCATTTGTCACGTGTGCCGAATACAACAGGTGTAGGCCTTACAGTGAAATGCTTACTTACAGGCTCTAACCAATAGTGCAAAAAAGGTATTAGGTGAACAATAGGTAAGTAAATAAATAAAACAACAGTAAAAAGACAGGCTATATACAGTAGCGAGGCTACATACAGACACTGGTTGGTCTGCACAATTGAGGTAGTATGTACATGAATGTATAGTTAAAGTGACTATGCATATATGATAAACAGAGAGTAGCAGCAGCATAAAAAGAGGGATTCGCGGGGGGGGGGCACACAATGCAAATAGTCAAGGTAGCCATTTGATTACCTGTTCAGGGGTCTTCTGGCTTGGGGGTAAAAACTGTTGAGAAGCCTTTTTGTCCTAGACTTGGTACCGCTTGCCATGCCTTTTGCATTGTTATTGAGGAAAGAGAGAGCAAGAGAGAGAGCAAGAGAGAGAGAGGGAGAGTGAGAGAGATTGAAAGAGAGAGCCAGTGTGTGGGGGGAGATTGAAAGAGAGAGAGAAAGAGAGTAGGGGAAGAGAGAGGGAACTCTATACACACCTGGCAATAGTCTTCTTTACTGTCCATGAGTCCACAGATGGCTAAAGGGGTTGTGCCCCTCTCCTTCTCTTCGTCCTCTTCCTCCTTTATGCTGGAGGAGGTAGCTGGGTCTTCCTCCTGTTGTGACCTTGTCCTGCTCAGGAAGAAATATCCAAGCTGAAGTGCATTCCTCAATATCTTTACCATAATGAGACTTGAGCAGGCAGGATAAGGTGGATCACCTTGATCTTCTCAGTAAGGACATCACAATGAAGCATTAATACATTCATAAACTGCATGTAAAGTAAGTGAACAGATGCAGGGGTCATATGGGGGAGGGTAACTAAGTGACATCACCTTCAATCCCCCCCAGGGACTCTGGGACAGAGAGGGGAAAGCTCAGGAGGTATAAAGGACGGGCCACAGCACCACAGAGACCCACCTTCCCCTGAGACATCCAGGATTCTCCTCCTCATGTTGGCTAGGCTCCCCAGCTGGTCCAAGATCCTCCTCCTCCTGTTGGCTAAGCTCCCCAGCTGGTCCAGTATTCTCCTCCTCCTGTTGGCTAAGTTCCACAGCTGGTCCAAGATCCTCCTCCTCCTGTTGGCTAAGCTCCCCAGCTGGTCCAGGATTCTCCTCCTCCTGTTGGCTAAGTTCCACAGCTGGTCCAGGATCCTCCTCCTCCTGTTGGCTAGGCTCCTCAGCTGGTCCAGGATCCTCCTCCTCCTTTTGGCTAGGCTCCCCAGCTGGTCCAGGATCCTCCTCCTCCTGTTGGTTAGGCTCCTCAGCTGGTCCAGGATCCTCCTCCTCCTGTTGGCTAGGCTCCCCAGCTGGTCCAGGATCCTCCTCCTCCTTTTGGCTAGGCTCCCCAGCTGGTCCAGGATCCTCCTCCTCCTGTTGGTTGGGCTCCTCAGCTGGTCCAGGATCCTCCTCCTCCTGTTGGCTAGGCTCCCCAGCTGGTCCAGGATTCTCCTCCTCCTGTTGGCTGGGCTCCCCAGCTGGTCCAGGATAAGTGGAGCAGGTGAGAACACAGCCAGGTTCTCCATCCACAACATCCTCCAACAGGTCTGGGATCAGGTGCTGTGTGTGGGTGGTGAGGTGCGAGCCAATGTCCAAAGTCTCAGGACTACACAGAGGGGATCATACAAGTGCAATGTTAAAGGTACGAGTGATATTTGTGTTTAGCTGGAGGACATAATGCTTATTATCTGCAAAATCTGGCCCCTTTTCCATCTGTTTCCATCCATTTGACCTGAAATCAACAGCCATTGCTTATTCCTATTTTTTAAAGATAGAAAACGGTTGAAAAATGCCTTAGTATGCCTTAGTAAATAAAATAAAATATATAGTCTTGACTCTTAGCTCATTTGACACCAAATGAGCTGTTTGTGCTCATTGGGCCTTTTACATGGAAATACCCTTGTCACAATCCAATCCATTGTAACCATATTGTTCAGGGACACTGCCACTGCTAGGATACAACAAATCCCAAGGTCCTTTGTGCTTCTGCTATAAAAAGCTCCCATCATTTCCTCTTTTTCTGTCACACACCCACACAGGCAAATTTACTCAAAATGCCATGTGATTATCAAGGAATAAAATGCAGAATTTTGTTAGGAATATGGTTAAATCAAAGGAAGGCTATTTCTAAGATACTATATTGTTAATTTCCTATTACAACAGGAAGAAGCTACTAGCAAACACTGACAACCAACCCCACGATGGGTCTGGTTGCCACAAGTGGACCGAGTATGTTTGATGGCTTATAACGCCATGTAGGGTTGGGCAGTATACCGTATTTTATGATTTACCGGTATTGATGCAGGGACCGGTTTGGGTTTTTACTTTACCTTCTATACCGGTATTTTAATGTTTGGTTTGTTAAATATGATACGCCTTGTGTAATGGCAAATGTTATAGTTTACTTCGCTACTTGAGTCATCTCTCTCCGCGATTTGTCTATGTGCCACATTCCACACAGACCTAGCCACGCTCCCTTTCACTCAAGGAGCGCACTTGATGATCCTCAACCACGAGACACTTGCGTTCAGTCTGCGTGGTCAATGCAGCACATGCAACAATGTTGATGACAACAATGCTGTTTTCAATTTGCTTCTTAATATATATCCACTGGTGTTCTATATTAGTTTGTGTTTCTTACATCAGCAAACAGCTAGTTTGTCTTTTCTTAGCAAGTTACCATACATCTTGTGAGACGTTAATTGTTAGCCGCTAATGCTGAAAGCTAGCTAGCTAATAAATGTACTGAGTAAGAACAAACGTAGCTAGCTAATCGAGCCTCATCAGTGATGGTGTAGATATAAATCAGCATGTTGTTTGTGCAACAGCATCTTCTAAATCAAAGAGGAATATGCAAAGCAAGAATATGTTAGCTACATGAAGTAGCTAAGAGAAAACATGCAATGTAGCCAAAGCCTTTGGGGTCCCCTAAGGAAACACCTATCAACACTAGATCCTACCTACCCTGTCACAATAACTCCTCCCTGGCATTTTAATTCGTTGTCATCTCAAACAACACTGTCTTCAAAGTGTCCACTATTATATTAAAACTATATAATTTGAATAGTCATTATATTTCCATGATTCCAACAGTTTTGCTCTAATTCGCAAGTCAAATCGCAATTGCAACGTTTGGTTAAAAATGAATCCTAGATTATTTGGCCATATCCTGCAGCCCTACGTGGCAGTGTGGAAATTATCTCAATTTAACAATGGTGTAAAGTACTTAAGTAAAAAATAATTTCAAGTAATAAAAAAAATGTATCTGTACTTTACTATTTTTGACAACTTTTACTTCACTACATTCCTAAAGAAAATACTGTACTTTTTACTCCATACATTTTCTCTGACACCTAAAAGTACTCATTACATTTTGAATGCTTAGCAGGACAGGAAAATGGTCCAATTCACACACTTGCCAAGACAACATCCATGGTCATCTACTGCCTCTGATCTGGAGGACTCACTAAACACAAATACTTTGTTTGTAAATTATGTCTGAGTGTTGGAGTGTGCTTCTGGTCAACCGTAAATAATATAAAAACAAGACAAGGGTGCCATCTGGTTTGCTTAATATAAGGAATTTGAAATCATTTATACTTTTACTTTCGATGCAAAAGTATATTTAAAACCAAATACTATTAGACTTTTACTCAAGTAGTATTTCACTTTTACTTTAGTCATTTTATATAATAATAATAATAATAATATAATAATATTCATTTTCTATTAACATATCTTTACTTTTACTCAAGTATGGCAATTGGGTATTTTTTCCACCACTACAATTGAGTGCAGGAAAAGCAGAAATGATAAAAGTGCTGAAATTTGTTTTGGTTGAAGTTGAATTGAACAGTATAAAACAATCAGAATGGAGAAAGACTCACTGAAATCACAGAATGTTAACTCAGCAAAAAAAGAAACATCCTTTCACTGTCAACTGCATATATTTTCAGCAAACTTAACATTTGTAAATATTTATATGAAGATAACAAGATTCAACTACTGAGACATAAACTGAACAAGTTCCACAGACATGTGACTAACATAAATTGAATAATGTGTCCCTGAACAAAGGGGGGGGTCAAAATCAAAAGTAACAGCCAGTATCTGGTGTGGCCACCAGCTGCATTAAGTACTGCAGTGCATCTCCTCCTCATGGACTGCACCAGATTTACCAGTTCTTGCTGTGAGATGTTACCCCTCTCTTCCACCATGGCACCTACAAGTTCCCGGACATTTCTGGGGGAATGGCCCTAGCCTTCACCCTCCGATTCAACACGTCCCAGACGTGCTCAATGGGATTGAGATCCGGGCTCTTCGCTGGCCATGGCAGAATACTGACATTCCTGTCTTGCAGGAAATCACACACAGAATGAGCAGTATGGCTGGTGGCATTGTCATGCTAGGGGATCATGTCAGGATGAGCCTGCAGGAAGGGTACCACATGAGGGAGGAGGATGTCTTCCCGGTAACACACAGCATTGAGATTGCCTGCAATGACAACAAGCTCAGTCCGATGATGCTGTGACACACCGCCCCAGACCATGACGGACTCTCCACCTCCAAATCGATCCCGCTCCAGAGTACAGGCATCGGTGTAACACTCATTCCTTCGACGATAAACTTGAATCCGACCATCACCCCTGGTGAGACAAAGCCGCGACTCGTCAGTGAAGAGCACTTTTTGCCAGTCCTGTCAGGTCCAGCGACGGTGGGTTTGTGCCCATAGGTGACGTTGTTGCCGGTGATGCCTGGTAAGGACCTGCCTTACAACAGGCCTACAAGCCCTCAGTCCAGCCTCTCTCAGCCTATTGCGGACAGTCTGAGCACTGATGAAGGGATTGTGCGTTCCTGGTGTAACTCGGGCAGTTGTTGTTGCCATCCTATTCCGCAGGTGTGATGTTCGGATGTACCGATCCTGTGCAGGTGTTGTTACACGTGGTCTGCCACTGCGAGGACAATCAGCTGTCCGTCCTGTCTCCCTGTAACGCTGTCTTAGGCGTATCACAGTACGGATATTGCAATTTATTGCCCTGGGCACATCTGCAGTCCTCATGCCTCCTCACGCAGATGAGCAGGGACCCTGGGCATCTTTCTATTGGTGTTTATCAGAGTCAGTAGAAAGGCCTCTTTAGTGTCCTAAGTTTTCATAACTGTGACTTTAATTGCCTACCGTCTGTAAGCTGTTAGTGTCTTAACAACTATTCCACAGGTGCATGTTCATAAATTTTTTATGGTTCATTGAACAAGCATGGGAAACAGTGTTTAAATCCTTTACAATGAAGATCTGTGAAGTTATATGGATTTTTAGAAATGATCTTTGAAAGACAGGGTCCTGAACAAGGGACGTTTCTTTTTTTGCTGAGTTTATGTGTTGCCACCCTAGGATCACTCACTACTTATTAAGCAAATGTAGAACTATAATTCAAAAACTAAAAATACCGTCATACCGTCCAATTTTTTAAATACCATGATATAATATTTTGCCCATATCGCCCAGCCCTAACACCATGTTGGAATAAGATGTGAGGATATTTTTTTTTTCCCTATTTCAAACCAATACCTTGGTCTTTCTATTAATACTGAAAAAAGCCTGGTAAGATATACTGGTGCTGAGAAATAAAAAGTGTGACAACCAAACCCGGTCTAGCCTACTTATTTTATTTAGCAGCAGCAACTTCACACTGAGTTCACCTCATTCAACTCAACTGAGTAGCAAAACATACAGTACCAGTCAAAAGTTTGGACACACCTTGTAACTGGTGTTGTCGGAAGGATGAGACCAAGGCGCAGCGTTCTTTGAGTTCCACATAATTTATTAACGAAGTGAAACTTTAGAAAAGATAAAAACAATAAAGAATACATCAACAAAACAGCTTCGTTGTGCAAACTATCTGCACACAAATAAAATAACAAGATCCCACACAGAAGGAGGGAAAAGGGCTGCCTAAGTATGACACCCAATCAGAGACAATGATAGACAGCTGCCTCTGATTGGGAACCACGGCCAGAAACAAAGAAATAAAGAACATAGAATGCCCACCCAAATCACACCTTGACCAAACCAAAATAGAGACATAAAAAGGCTCTCTAAGGTCAGGGCGTGACACACCTACTCATATATATTTTAGATTCTTCAAAGTAGCCACCCTTTGCCTTGATGAGAGCTTTGCACACTCTTGGCATTCTCTCAACCAGCTTCATGAGGTAGTCACCTGAAATGCATTTCAATGAACAGGTGTGACTTGTTAAAAGTGGAATTTCTTTCCTGTGTTTCAGCCAATCGGTTGTGTTGTGACAAGGTAGGGGTGGTATACAGAAGATGGCCCTATTTGGTAAAAGACCAAGTCCATATTATGGCAAAAACAGCTAAAATAAGCAGAGAAACAGCAGTCCATCATTACTTTAAGACATGAAGATCAGTCAATCCGGAGCATTTCAAGAACTTGAACGTTTCTTCAAGTGCAATCGCAAAAACCATCAAGCCCTGTGATGAAACTGGCTCTCATGAGGACCGCACCAGGAAAGAAAGACCCAGAGTTACTTCTGCTGCAGAGGATAAATTAATTAGAATTAACTGCACCTCAGATTGTAGCCCAAGTACATGCTTTATACATTTCAAGAATTGAATTGAATTTCTGCAATGAAACCATTACTAAAGGACACCAATAATAAGAAGAGACCTGCTTGGGCCAAGAAACATGAGTAATGGACATTAGACCAGTGGAAATCTGTCCTTTGGTCTGATGAGTCCAAATGTGAGATTTTTGGACCCAACCGCCGTGTGTTTGTGAGACGCAGAGTAGGTGAACAGATGATCTCCGCGTGTGTGGTTCCCACCGTGAAGCATGGAGGATATGGTGTAATGGTGTGGGGGTACTTTGCCAGTGACACTGTCTGTGATTTATTTAGAATTCAAGGCACACTTAACCAGAATGGTTACCACAGCATTCTGCAGCGATATGCCATCCCATCTGATTTGCACTTAGTGGGACTATCATTTGTTATCAACAGGGCAATGACCCAAAACACACCTCCAGGCTGTGTAAGGGCTATATGACCAAGAACGAGAATGCTGGTGCTGCATCAGATGACCTGACCCAATTGAGATGGTTTGTGCTGAGTTGGACCGCAGAGTGAAGGAAAAGCAGCCAACAAGTGCTCAGCATATGTGGGAACTCCTTCAAGACTGTTGGAAAAGCATTCCTCATGAAGCTGGTTTAGAGAATGCCAAAAGTGTAAAAAAGCTGTCATCAAGGCAAAGGGTGGCTACTTTGAAGAATATAAAATATATATTTGGATTTGTTTAACACTTTTTTGGTTACTAAATGATTCCATATGTGTTATTTCATAGTTTTAATGTCTTCACTATTATTCTACAATGTAGAAAAAAGTACAAATAAAGAAAAACCCTTGAATGAGTAGGTTTCCAAACTTTTGACTGATACTGTATGCATTGTAGAAATGCTACTAGAATGTCTTGAAAGCATCCTACAAATTTTTTCAAGAACAGTCATCTAGCCTAATCTAAAAATAGGACAGTAATTACACAAACAATTACATTTTTAGGAATGCAGTGTAACATTGCAATTTTTAAACATGCAACCAAACAAGTTTTATTCACTGTAAATATTCAGTCTTTACTCGCAAAGCACTGTAGCTCAATTACTTTTTCCTGGGATGCTGAAGCAGAAAACACAGGAGAATATTTAGGACACTCAACCAATTCCAACCAACTAACTAACCAACTAGCCGAGTACATCTGATGTACTGCCCCCTCAACCCAGTCACACATAAACACACAGTGTGCATGCGCACACACTAAGGATGGCCCACTCGCCTCAGAGCGCAATTAGCAATTGGTAATGCTGCCCAGGGTAAACCATTATAAGCTGTGAAACCCAGGTGGAAGTAGGTCAGAGGCTGTCAAAGAGAAAGAGAGAAAGCAACGCCTCTTACCCAGACCCTCAGTCAGAATCCCTGCTGAGTACTACCCTCAATGCAATGTAACAAGGGACAGAAGGGATTTAATAATATAGAGTCTGTGTAGAGGGATTCTCCTAAAGAAGGGATTTAATAATATAGAGTCTGTGTAGAGGGATTCTCCTAAAAACTACATACTGAAAAGCCAAAGAGATCCACATATCTAGACACAACATCATTATGCAAATGACTAGGATACAGCTCTATAACAAATATCCTCCCTTAATATAAAGTATCTCATGATGATATCTTATCTATTTACAAAGCCCCTCTCACTGGTGTAATGAGAGGCATCTGTAAAATCCTTGGTGATATCAACTTGACTGTTTCCGACTCTCCTTTGCCAATAGGTAAGACACACACACAAACACACAAGCACAAACACCAGCTCTGAGTCATTCCTGCTAGTTCCAGATGGTGTTGTCTGACTTTAAATTGTCCTTTGACAACCTGATCCCCAACCAGCCCAGAGAGGGTGGCTGGTGGCAGTGGACTGGGAGCATGGGTAGCTACCCACACCGACCATGCCCACATACCACCACACACCAAACACACAAACCAACACACATACCACACACACGCACAAAGAGGGTGAACTCTTTGTGTTGACCCTACCATGTGTCAAGTGAGCATCTAGGTCAAGGGTCGGCAATTAGGCAGCCTGCGAGTGATTTTTGGGGGGGATTTTAGGTCAAAATAGACTAACATCACCAGGAATTCAGTAAAAAATATGTGTAATTTAGGAAATCTGTTCCCAAGCACTTCTGTGAATATAAAAATAGACGTGATCATGTCTCAATGTAATCAAGGTATACAATTATTGTTATTTTCAAACACAACCTCTTTTTGTGCTTAGTTGTGGTGAATTTTCAGTGTATAAATTATTATAATTATGTTCCGGCCCGCCAACCATCCACTCTGACAAAAAACGGCTCGCGGCTGAATCTATTTACATACCCCTCTAGGCTATCTGGCAGAGGATTGAGGCCACTGCTGACACTGGGAGTTCTAGTATGGTCCAGTTACCCTCTGATACACATGATTTCCCAAACACACACAACTTCAACCTGACCTTATTTAGGGCTGTGGCGGTCACAAAATTTTGTCAGCCGGTGATTGTCAAGCAAATAACTGTTGGTCTCACGGTAATTGACCGTTGATTAACATATACACATTTAGCATATCCTGGCTTCCACACATAGCCTACAAGCCACTGATGAAGACCTTTGTAACAACTACATTTTAAAAAGTTGAATAAATCCATGTAATATAACCTACAACTAATTTATTTTAGACAGGTCTAAAGAAACAGGATTATAAGAAAATGTAATCTATTTCAGAATAACAGAATAGCATAGTCTGAGTTGTCCTTATTTTAGGTCCTGATCTGGCTATGCCATATGGCTGTGGGCTACACTAGTTCATTTAGCAGACGAGATTTGGTTAGAATTACGTGGCATTATTTTATAGTTTGAAGAATACAATTCAACAAGGCTGAATAAAATAGAAAGGATATTTTCTCCAAATGATTTGAGGGAGTGCACACATGCGGCTATTCTGTTTGGAGCGGTTAACAAAGAAATAGGTACTCCTATATGCTTAATTTAGAGTTATTGATGTAACTTTAGTTGTTCTACAAACGTTGGGCTTTATGTTTTGATTTTTAATACATTATAAGGCTGCATGATGCGACTCTAATGATGATTTGAAAAAAGTAGCTTAAAAGGCATGAGCTCTGCTTTGTTTTTTGAGCAGGCTGAACACACTTCATCAGTCTCTCTTTCACAATTTGACAAGCTATTGATAATGCCTCAAATTTCCCGGCGGCATCCCCTTTGTGTGGCCGTAATGCACCCTAAAAAAATCCATGCCGTTGTTCCCTTCTCCCTGAGTGCTGCCAGCTCCAGAGCACCTCTCACTCACTTGGCTCTTCATCACGTGATCGGGTCTGTCTCACAGGCTACAAGTCCTTATCCAATTCCGAGGTGCATATTGAAGATATTGGAAGAACTATCCACATAAATTCTTCGTCAGCCAAAAAGATGAGAAGCCCTAACGAACAGCAAAAGCACTAGCCTATGTCAATCCACCCATAGTACAAAAGTTTACATGTTCTATTCTGTGCCATAGATAAATATTTCCAAACATAGTCTGGGACAGTTAAATACAACCACTAGCATCAAAAAAAATGTTTTACCCAATGAGGCTGACACAACAGATCAAAATGTTTAGCTTAAAATGTGATAAACTATTAGGCTATTTCTTCACATTATAAGCGTAGCAATGCGCACACGGCAGAAGGCTATAAGCGCAAATGTTCCATTAGCGGGAAAACACCATTATCAAAAGTGACCGCAAATGCAATTATGCATATAATGCTTTTATTATAAAGGCGCATTTTTATGGTGAAAATTATCTTCCCCAAACTTGAAACTCACGTGTTGCTTAGAGCCAGTTAGGCTCTACACCCCGTGTTAAGCGGATGAATGTGCATCATTATTTTAAATGTTTATTCTGTAACATACAATTGCGATCCAATTACGATCTTGTCTCATCGCTGCAACTCCCCCAACGGGCTCGAGAAAAGTGAAGGTCGAGTCATGTGTCCTGCCAAACCGCGCTCCTTAACACCCACCCGCTTAACATGGAAGACAGCCGCACCAATGTGTCGGAGGAAACATTGTTTAACTAACTAGTGAAGTCAGCTTGCAGGCACCCGGCCCACCACAAGTAGTCGCTAGAGTGGGATGAGCCAAGTAAAGCCCCCCCAGCCAAACCCTCCCCTAACCCGGATGACACTGGGCCAATTGTGCGCTGCCCTATGGGACTCCTGGTCACGGCCGGTTGTGATACAGCCTGGAATCCAACCAGGTCTGTAGTGTCACCTCTAGCATTGAGATGCAGTGCCTTAGACCGCTGCGGCACTCGGGAGCCCATCACTAAGGAATTATTATGGTCCACACACCAACACAGTCGTGAAGAAGGCACAACAATGCCTCTTCCCCCTCAAAAGGCTGAAAATGGCATGGGCCCTCAGCATCTCAAAAATTCTACAGCTGCACCATTGAGGTCATCTTTACTGGCTGCATCACCACTTGGTATGGTAACTGCTTGGCATCCAACTGCAAGGCGCTACAGAGGGTAGCGCATTCGGCCCAGTACATTACTAGGGGCCAAGCTCTCTGCCATCCAGGACCTCTATATCAGGTGGTGTCAGAGGAAGGCCCTAAAAATTGTTGAAGACTCCATCCACCCAAGTTAAAGACTGTTCTCTCCGCTACTGCTGTGTGCTTAAGGTTGTTGTCCTGTTGGAAGGCGAACCTTCGCCCCAGTCTGAGGTCCTGAGCGCTCTGGAGCAGGTTTTCATCAAAGGATCTCTCTGTACAATGCTCAGTTCATCTTTCCATCGAACCTGACTAGTCTCACAGTCCCTGCCGCTGAAAAACATCCCAAAATCATGATGCTGCCACCACCATGCTTCACCGTAGGGATGGTTCCAGGTTTCCTGGCATTCAGGCCAAAGAGTTCAACCTTGGTTTCATCAGACCAGAGAATCATGTTTCTCATGGTCTGAGAGTACTTAAGGTGCTTTTTGGTAAACTCCAAGCGGGCTGTCATGTGCCTTTTACAGAGGAGGCCTGATTGGTGGAGTGCTGCAGAGGTGGTTGTCCTTCTGGAAGGTTCTCCCATCTCCACAGAGGAACTCTGGAGCTCTGTCCGAGTGACCATCGGGTTGTTGGGAACCTTCAGTGCTGCAGACATTTTTAGATACCCTTCCCCAGATTTGTGCCTCGTCACAATCCTATCTCGGAGCTCAACAGACAATTCCTTCGACCTTGTGGCTTAGTTTTTGCTCTGACATACACTGTCAACTGTGGGACCTTATATAGATCAATCAATTGAGTTTCATAGCAAAGTTTCTGAATAATTATGTAAATAAGGTATTTCTGTTTGTTTTTTTGCAAAAACAATCTAAAAACCTGTTTTCGATTTGTCATTATGGGGTATTGTGTGTAGATTGATGAGGAAAATGTTTTATTTGATCCATTTTAGAATAAGGCTGTAACGTAACAAAATGTGGAAAAAGTAAGGGGTCTGAATACTTTCAGAGAGCAAAACTTGAGTAATCAAGGTGACAGACAGTGACACATTCAATACCGCCTTGCACTCTTGCCTGCATCTAGATGATCTAGGGTGTAATCATTTGTCCAAACAGTTGCAAATGAAAGTGCCTCTTGGACAAATTCAGGTATGTTTATCCCCGTTTTTGTTCTGTTTGCTTCCGTTTAAGAAAAGTTTTTCAATAGAATTAGCTGAATGATCAGGGGTGAAGAGAAGACAATCAAACTTGACTATCTAGAGGAAGTAAAAGTCGTAACAAACACAGTTCACTTTCAAAGCAGCCACATACAAACAGCATGATCACTTTGCTCGTTGTACAATTCCTTCTCGCATCTAGTGAGTGAGTGTGGCTCAGTTGGTAGAGCATGGCGCTTGTAACGCCAGGGTAGTGGGTTCGATTCCCGGGACCACCCATACGTAGAATGTATGCACACATGACTGTAAGTCGCTTTGGATAAAAGCATCAGCTAAATGGCATATATTATTATATTATTATTATTATTATTATATTATCTATGCGCTATTCTCCTCTCACCATTTCCCTTTGCTTGTGAACTTCAGTGCACAACACAACAGCTGTGACCAGGCAAAAAAAACTTTCCAAGCCAAACCTTAGCTAACATAGCTACTAGATTCTAATGCATTAGTAAACCCGCTACAATCATGCAGCACAGTGTACAGCAAGCAGTTTAGCAGTTACACTGGCAGGCCCCAGTGGCAACAAATTAATAAAACCAAAAGCTTACCTTGACTTGGAAGAGTTCAAGTGTTGGATGTCCAGACCTAGCTGGCTAACATAGCATCCCTCTCTGTTCGAGCCGGGTGTTTGAGTAGGCTCAACTAGCTAGCTGCATCCACAACCTCAGTAATGTTACATAAAAGTGAAAAAATTAAACACAATCTCTCTCTGTCTCTCATTTTTCAGTAAATTAATTTGTTAAAAACTGTTCAACTATTGTGAGAATGGCTTGCCAAGAACATTTTCCAAAATTACTAATTTGAGGTAAAAAGGAGTTGGAGCACTCAACAAAAAAAGGTAAAGATTGATTCCTTTATGCTCACTGTAATCCATTGTACAGGATGCAAACAGGTGACTGACATTTCAACATCAAGCTGACGTCTTCCTCAGAGAAGATGTCAGCTCTTTCTTTGAGTCAACTACTCACCACATTTTATGCACTGTAGTGCTAGCTAGCTGTAGCCTATGCTTTCAGTACTAGATTCATTCTCTCATCCTTTGATTGGTTGGATAACATGTAAATTCATGCTGCAAGAGCTCTGATAGGTTGGAGGACATCCTCCAGAAGTTGTCATGCTACCCCAGAGAGTGCTGTTGAGGCTACTGTAGACCTTCATTGCAAAACAGTGTGTTTTAATCAATTATTTGGTTATTTTTTTATTTTTTTATTTATTTCACCTTTATTTAACCAGGTAGGCTAGTTGAGAACAAGTTCTCATTTGCAACTGCGACCTGGCAAAGATAAAGCATAGCAGTGTGAACAGACAACACAGAGTTACACATGGAGTAAACAATTAACAAGTCAATAACACAGTAGAATTAAATGGGGAGTCTATATACAATGTGTGCAAAAGGCATGAGGAGGTAGGTGATTAATTACAATTTTGCAGATTAACACTGGAGTGATAAATGATCAGATGGTCATGTAGAGGTAGAGATATTGGTATGCAAAAGAGCAGAAAAGTAAATAAATAAAAACAGTGTGGGGATGAGGTAGGTGAAATTGGGTGGGCTATTTACCAATAGACTATGTACAGCTGCAGCGATCGGTTAGCTGCTCGGATAGCTGAAGTTTGAAGTTGGTGAGGGAGATAAAAGTCTCCAACTTCAGCAATTTTTTCAATTTGTTCCAGTCACAGGCAGCAGAGTACTGGAACGAAAGGCGGCCAAATGAGGTAGGGATGATCAGTGAGATACACCTGCTGGAGCGCGTGCTACGGATAGGTGTTGCCATCGTGACCAGTGAACTGAGATAAGGCGGAGCTTTACCTAGCATGGACTTGTAGATGACCTGGAGCCAGTGGGTCTGGCGACGAATATGTAGCGAGGGCCTGCCGACTACAGCATACAAGTCGCAGTGGTGGGTGGTATAAGGTGCTTTATTGACAAAATGGATGGCACTGTGATAAACTGCATCCAGTTTGTTGAGTAGAGTGTTGGAAGCAATTTTGTAGATGACATCGCCGAAGTCGAGGATCGGTAGGATAGTCAGTTTTACTAGGGTAAGCTTGGCGGCGTGAGTGAAGGAGGCTTTGTTGCGGAATAGAAAGCCGACTCTTGATTTGATTTTCAATTGGAGATGTTTGATATGAGTCTGGAAGGAGAGTTTGCAGTCTAGCCAGACACCTAGGTACTTATAGATGTCCACATATTCAAGGTCGGAACCATCCAGGGTGGTGATGCTAGTCGGGCATGCGGGTGCAGGCAGCGATCGGTTGAAAAGCATGCACTTGGTTTTACTAGCGTTTAAGAGCAGTTGGAGGCCACGGAAGGAGTGTTGTATGGCATTGAAGCTCGTTTGGAGGTTAGATAGCACAGTGTCCAATGACGGGCCGAAAGTATATAGAATGGTGTCATCTGCGGTGGATCAGGGAATCGCCCGCAGCAAGAGCAACATCATTGATATATACAGAGAAAAGAGTCGGCCCGAGAATTGAACCCTGTGGCACCCCCATAGAGACTGCCAGAGGACCGGACAGCATGCCCTCCGATTTGACACACTGAACTCTGTCTGCAAAGTAATTGGTGAACCAGGCAAGGCAGTCATCCGAAAAACCGAGGCTACTGAGTCTGCCGATAAGAATATGGTGATTGACAGAGTCGAAAGCCTTGGCAAGGTCGATGAAGACGGCTGCACAGTACTGTCTTTTATCGATGGCGGTTATGATATCGTTTAGTACCTTGAGTGTGTCTCTGAGCGGAGAAGGTACGGTGGGATTCGAGATGGTCAGTGACCTGGTCAGTGACCTGTTTGTTGACTTGGCTGATGTGAATATATTTAGTATAGTTTTATCTACAGTAAAAATTATAGCTTTTTTATTGTTTCACTACTTAGATTTTTATGTACAGTACCTCAATTACCTAGTACCCCTGCATATAGCCAGGTTATCGTTACTCATTGTGTATTTATTCTTCGTGTTATTATTTTTCTATTATTTCTGTTTTTCTCTCTCTGCAAGTGAGCATTTCACTGTTATTCTACACCTGAAGAATGTGACAAATACATTTGATTTGATTTAAGGAATATATCAAATATCCTTGATGACTGGGAATAAACAAAATATATGAATAGTACTTTTCAAAACAGAACTGTGAGACTAACATGATTTCAGTAAATACTTTCAGATATTGGCACAAGTTGAGAGGTAAACCATCCGTGAACCTTTGCTGGTGTAGTACATTGAATTGTACATACCGGTTGTCTAAATAAAGCTTTCTTTGATTTACAACAGGAATAATAGAGCATTACAAGGAGCTATGTGAAGAGTAAAGCTTCCATCAGATCGTATCATTATAAGACCTCAGTGAGAGGGCACTGAACCGTGGTCCTTCTCTGTATCCATTCACAATGTATGTCAACAAGAGAGTTGGAGTGAGAGAGAGAGACGGGTGGGGAGTGAATGAGAGAGAGAGAGAGAGAGAGAGAGAGAGAGAGAGAGAGAGAGAGAGAGAGAGAGAGAGAGAGAGAGAGAGAGAGAGAGAGAGAGAGAGAGAGAGAGAGCAAGATCAAGATCGAGAGGGGAGAGAGCGAAGGAGTGAGAGAGAGCGAGACAGGGGGATTGGGAGTGAGAGAGAGAGGGAGTGTGAGAGAGAAACTGAAAGACTACCTCAGTTTCTCTCTCAAACATGCAGAAACACACAGCAAGGTCTCACTCTCTTTCCTACTAGCTCTTACACCGCTCAAAATCAAAATCGCTCATAGCTAATAACATGCAGAGCCATGGGGAAAGAAATGAAAAATATAGTCAATGAACCTTTCTCACTGCATCCAAAATACTTCGCACCCACATCCAAGTCTCCAAAATAGATGTTTCCACTTGCTAAGGGGCAAGGCCTCTTCAGTTCGGTGAGGAAACCTTACGTTTGAACAGATGGCTGTATTATGTATATTTTTCTTAGAAACGAATTTGTAATTTTCCACTTTTCTACACTTTCCAATAGTGAGGCAGAGACTATTTTTATTAACGTAGGAGGAAAGAAGTTGTTGCTCAACCAACGTGAGTAGAGGTGCAACTTACAAATGTGTAGACATCTTTGGACAGGAAAAGGCGCAACGCTCGCTCACCCAATAAAAATTCCTACTTTTATTGGACAAGTTTAAAAGAATCTGAAGGTCATTGAAGCCCGAAACGTCCTGGTGAGCGAGCGTTACGCCTTTTGCTGTCCTATTAATGTAGGAGGGGAATTCCGAAACTACAGTCTGCTACAGATGCCAATAGGTCCATTATCTTTCTCACTGGATGTATTGAGAAAGGTTCATTGACTATATATTTTATTTCTTTCTCCATGGCTCTGCATGTGTCCTCCACCTGTAAGTGTGAACACGTTTTCAGCTACTTGTTAACCAGGACAAATGTCAAATGAATGTGTTGCGGCAGAAGCATGTTTCACTAAAACTGAAGCCAATGATAACGGTAATCCGGTAAAGACATCATATTTCAATGTATCTAATCCAAAGAGGAACAGTATAATTAAGATAGACTATAGGCAGTTCCTTCCCACTGGGCACACCATGCCATTTCAACATGGAAGTTTGGGTAATATTTTCTTGACATGTTGATGTTTTCACCAACTCAAAAAGACAACAAGAGGAAGTTTGTTGAATTCCCAATGTGTTATCACTATGCTTTCAACCATCTAAAAGCACAACCAAATTCCAATGGAAAAACAACATATGATTTTGGGTTAAGTTGTCATCTAAATGTGTTATCTGCACATTCAACTATAAAAAAAAAGGTTAAACGAGAATACAATGTCAGATATTTCGTATTTATACAACCTAATGTGTTATCACTGTGCTTCATCAAATAGCAGAGCCAAATGACTTGGATTGTAGTTGAGATTACATTAAAGTACATAGTATAAGTGATAAATGTAGTTCAAGATTCTGCACAGATTATTATAGCAATTGTGAAGATCTCCACAGACCTGCAACCCTTGCATGCTATCTTGAACTTCCACGCTTTCTATGATTACATAAGAAGACATGTATAGTTACAGGAGGCTAACCTCAAAATGTGGCCATGGATGTGTTACTAATTTTAAGGTTGAATAAACACTGTTACATTAGTTTGTAAGATAGCCTTATCTTTAAGCTATTTCCTGTATTACAAAACATTATTGAAATATGTTTGGTTGACAACGCAGAATAATTTCATCTGAGCCACTGGATTAATTAATGGGAGCGGCAGGTAGCCTAGCGGTTAAGAGCGTGGGCCAGAACAGAAAAGTCACAGGTTTTAATCCCCGCGCCGACCAGGTGAAAAATCTGCCGATGTGCCCTTGAGCAAAGCACTTAACCCTAATTGCTCCTGTAAGTCACACTGGATAAGAGCGTCTGATAAATGACTAAAATGTAAATGTTAATCCTTTTCTTTAACTATTATTTTTGGTTTAGTTGGAGACATGAATCAAACATATAATTGAAACCCTAGGCTTATATGTATTGTCTATTTTTAGTTGAACCCTGGGTTGAATTGAAACAATATCTGTTGATGACATTGCAACTGCTATATAGGCATAAATAGTATTATTGATGATATACACCACATTACCAAAAGTATGTGGACACCTGTTTGTCAAACATCTCATTCCAAAATCATGGGCAAAAATACATAGTTTAATAAATAATAATAAAATAATAATAAAAAATAATAATACAATCTGATTCTAACCTTAACCACAATGCTAAACCTAATGCCTAACCTTAAATTAAGACCAAAAAGCAAATGTTTGTTTTCATGAATGTTGACAATATAGTTGTGGCCAAAAGTTTTGAGAATGACACAAATATTAATTTCCACAAAGTTTGCTGCTTCAGTGTCTTTAGATATTTTTGTCAGATGTTACTATGGAATACTGAAGTATAATTACAAGCATTTTATAAGTGTCAAAGGCTTTTATTGACCCTTCTTTTTCAAGACCTCTGCAATCCGCCCTGGCATGCTGTCAATTAACTTCTGGGCCACATCCTGACTGATGGCAGCCCATTCATGCATAATCAATGCTTGGGATTAAGGTCTGGGGAGTTTCCTGGCCATGGACCCAAAATATCGATGTTTTGTTCCCCGACCCACTTAGTTATCACTTTTGCCTTATGGAAAGGTGATCCATCATGCCGGAAAAGGCATTGTTCGTCACCAAACTGTTCCTGGATGGTTGGGATAAGTTGCTCTCGGAGGATGTGTTGGTACCATTCTTTATTCATGGCTGTGTTCTTAGGACAAATTGTGAGTGAGGGACATGAATGGCCTCAGGATGCTTTACTGTTGGCACAACACAGGACACGTGACAGAGTGATGACGCATGACAGACAGAGTGATCTCCAGCCTTGTCCTCATCAACACTCACACCTGTGTTAACGAGAAAATCACTGACATGATGTCAGCTGGTCCTTTTGTGGCAGGGCTGAAATGCAATATAAATGTTTTTGGGGGATTCAGTTCATTTGCATGGCAAAGAGGGACTTCGCAATTCATTGCAATTCATCTGATCACTCTTCATAACATTCTGGAGTATATGCAAATTGTCATCATACAAACTGAGGCAGCAGATTTTGTGAAAATTTATAGTTGTGTCATTCTCAAAACTTTTGGCCACGACTATAACCTTTGCAGCTAAGAAGAAACCACTCAGTTCTGCCTCCAGAACAAGACTCATGATAATAAATGTCAACCCGGGTCCCATACAGTAGTGCAGCATGGTATGTGGATCTACTTACAGTTTTGGAACTGCACAAAGTCAGGGCTCTATAGTGCAACCATTTTTTGTATTTTACCCCCTTTTTCAATCTTGTCTCATCACTGCAACTCCCCAACGGGCCCAGGAGGCGAAGGTCGAATCATACATCCTCCGAAACATGACCCGCCTAACCGCACTTCTTAGCACCCACCCACTTAACCCGGAAGGCAGCTGCACCAATGTGTCGGAGGAAACACTGTTCAACTGGTGACCGAGGTCAGCCTGCAGGCACCCGGCCTGCCACAAGGAATCAGTAGAGCAAGATCAGCCAAGTAAAGCCCATCCAGCCAAACCCTCCCCTAACCCAGACGATGCTAGGCCAATTGTGCACCACCCTATGGGACTCCAGATCACAGCCGGTTTGAACACAGGTCCGTAGTGACACTCCTAGCACTGCGATGCAGTGCCTTAGACCACGGCGCCACTCAGGAGGCCCCCAATATGACCATTTTATATGTGCCTAAATATATATTTGTGAGACCTGGAATTTTTATTTAGTACCACCCGTGCACCCAGAAAAATTAGGATTCTAGCTTTATTACCTAAAATATTTTTGTGTGTCTACATTTTTCCCTTTGGGCGCACACGTGCTCCTTGTAAAAGAGGTCAGTGTAGAGCCCTGGTGTGTCAGTTGAGGGTTTTCTAACACTTCCTGTGACCAATGTCAGAGCAAATCAACTGACACCATACAAATGTTTCCCTGAGCCAGAGTGCTGATCAGACATCATAACAAGCTTGGTGACAACATCCAGGGAACCAAAGCCTAACATCCACAGGCACACACAGGAGTGGCCTCGGTTTCTGCAGACACTGCACTCATAAAGTTATCAAAACAATCATAAAATTATATAATGTACATAACTGAAGTCCTCAAATGGAATCATAAATTATTATTTGTATTATTATTTATATATTTCTTTTTTTACTCTATCGTTGGGAACGGCTCGTAAGCAAGCATTTCACGGTATAGTCTACACCTGTTATATTCGGCGCATGTGACAAATACAATTTGATTTGATTTCACTTGTAGACCTCAGCTGATTCTAGTAATGTATGGTGTGGCTGTTGAACAAATTGTTGAACAAACTGTCATGGTCAAAAATGTATATATTCAATGGTTGTAAAGACGGGGAGAGGTCTGCCCATCATAAAGAGATACTCAAATGAACAGAAAACCTGGTTTCAAAAACAGATAAAAAAACACCTCACAGCACAACGCCTCTCCCCTATTAGACCTAGATAGTTTGTGTGTATGTATTAATATGTAGGCTACATGTGCCTTTTAATTTAGTTCTGTCTTTGAGCTGTTTTTGTCTATTAATATTCTGTATAATATAATAATAATAATATATGCCATTTAGCTGACGCTTTTATCCAAAGCGACTTACAGTCATGTGTGCATACATTCTACGTATGGGTGGTCCCGGGAATCGAACCCACTACCCTGGCGTTACAAGCGCCATGCTCTACCAACTGAGCCACAGAAGGACTATGTCATGTTTCATGTTTTGTGTGGACACCAGGAATAGTAGCTGAATCTTTTGCAATACCAATTACCAAAGTTCATAAAAGGATTATACAAATATATAAATGCTTCGTAGTGTGCATTGAGGTAAGGTCAAAGTTCAGAAATGCTTGTTTACAGTTATTGCTAATGACAATGTTTTACATTCAGCTGACAAGTGAAAAGTACATGATGTAAGCCATTTATCAGAGTTAAGCAGAGTTATATAGCAAATGATATGTTCTAAGAGGTGTGACACAGCTTGTAAAGATGTGTGACTGAATTATCCAGAACAATGAACAGAGAATGTGGCATGATTGTTCCATATATTACTGCATAAATGCACATACCTGGCATGGCCATTTAGAAAGGAATGTTGTACATCCCGGGTACACTGTATGCTTACCTTGTGTAGACATTCTCAACATAAAACCACTTTTGTTCTGGCTCTACACTTTCATATTATTCCATCTCTCGAATGGCTCTCATATGGGCTCTTTCAGAGACGTCCAGGTGATACTATGCAGGGGACTGTACCTGTTCAGGTTAGATGGCGTCCATGCCTTTCTGGGTGTGTTGGTAGTAAGACTTCCTGTCTCTGATGTGGTGCTGTCTCCGTCAAACCTTCCCACACTGTTACTCTCCTCTGACCGAGAGGTGCTGGGAGGACCCCCCAGTCTCTCCTGCAGCCGGGACTATAATGACACATTACTCCCTGAAATGTCCTCTTACCGTACATGACACAGCACTATACGATGCTTGATTACTATGTAAACATACTATTGGAGATGTTTGGTTTTTCTGTATAAGCACCAATGGCATGTGACTTACATGGGGAATTTCCAACCAATACTTACCCCACACCAGTGTTTATGTTAATGTCAGCTCTAATGGTTTTGTTTCCATCAGGAGTGTGACACTAAAGACTTGGGGCGAGCAGAATAAACAACCTCTGCATTATCAAGACAGTTGCTTTTTTACCTTTATTTAACTAGGCAAGTCAGTTAAGAACTAATGTTAATTTCAATGACAGCCTAGGAACAGTGGGTTAACTGCCTCGTTCAGGGGTAGAACGACAGATTTTTACCTTGTCAGCTCAGGGATTTGATCTTGCAACCTTTCAGTTACTAGTCCAACACTCTAACCACTAGGCTACCTGCCACCCCTTTGTGAGTTGCTTAGTCATTGTTATGTAAATGCCAGCTGAAAAGTACCAGTGGCCTGGCCTTGGCTCTAAGTCAGAGCAGGTCCACTGAGGCCATGGCCCTGTGAGACACTGGAGCTGGGCCGTGGAGGTGGAAACACAAAAGGTTGAGCCTTTATGGTAAAACAATGGGGTAAGTTTCAGGTGGAAATATGCCATAATACTGTATGATATTATCTATTGTTGCAAAGTAAACAGAGTTCACTGGTGTGGGATGATGCATAATGAAACCCATCACCTGTCTTCACAGGGGTCAGGGGAAGCAGGATATCCTGTCATTTCTTAAAGATAACAGCATTTGAAGGTTTAAGGTCAGAGTCAGGGCTATTGTTAATTTAGTGAAAACATTATGAACCTCTGTAAGCCTATCCTCAGACGCCAAGGAGAGATAGTACAAATCACTGTGGAGAAAGGAATTCATTATCATGTCTCACCTCAAAATGGGACAGGGCTGCGAGGGGTGGGGGTGGTGATGGGGTGTCCTGGCTAGGAGGCAGGTGTGGAAGGTCCGGGGGACAGATAAAGACAACAGATTGATGTCTCAGGAGGTGGAGCAACAGGGCATTACACACACTCTGCTCTTCCAGCATCCTAGGCCCTGATGGAACACTGTACAGAGAGAGCGAGACCAAACGTTCAGTAAAATGCTGTGCTTATCAGAGGAAATGAAGACTCAGCGATTGTATGCCATTTACAACTATTTCATTCACACCATTACTGTAAAATGAGATTTGCATCTCCATGCAATTCAATGTCAAGAGTAAAAACCAGAACCGGCCATATTTGGTTGGGGGCCCCCCCACCTCACAGGGAAAACATTTGATTGGCCACCCTCTTGACAGTGGAGATTTAAAAACATATATGTTTTAAAGTACATTTATTGCAATTCTACTCATTTTACCATGGGAATAGAGAAAATGTTGCAGCTTTAAAGCAAAGTTTCTGCAATTCTACACTTTTTGACATGGTGCAGAGAGACATTTTTTTTTCATGCAATTCTACCAATTTTGCAGTGTGGTAGAGGGAAATGTGTGCAGTTTTAAAGCTAATTTCCTGTAATTCTACACATTTGCAAGGATGTATGCCATGTTAATGATATCTGAGTGAGAGAAACTAAAAAAATCAATGGGACCCCCTGCATGCCCGGCTGGTATTCTGCCATGATTACTACACAGAACAAAAATATAAACGCAACATGTAAAGTGTTGGTCCCGTGTTTCATGAGCTGAAAGATCCCAGAAATGTTCCATATGCACAAAAACAACATTTCTCTCAAATTTTGTGGCGTTGGGGTTATGGAATAGGCAGGCATAAGCTACGGACAACGAACACAACTGCATTTTATCGATGGCCATTTTAATGCAGAGACACCGTGATGAGATCCCGAGGCCCATTGTTGTGCCATTCATCCGCTGCTATCACCTCATGTTTCAGCATGATAATGCATGGCCCCATGTTGCAAGGATCTGTTTTTAATTCCTGGAAGCTGAAAATGTCCCAGTTCTTCCATGGCCTGAAAACTCATCAGACATGTCATCCATTGAGCATGTTTGGGATGCTCTGCATCAATGTGTACGACAGCATGTTCCAGTTCCCGCCAATATCAAGCAACTTTGTACAGCCATTGAAGAGAAGTGGGACAACATTCCACAGGCCACAATCAACAGCCTGATCAACTCTATGCGAAGGAGTTGTGTTGCGCTGCATGAGGCACCAGATACTAACTGGTTTTCTGACCTACTCCCCTACCTTTTAAAAAAAAAAGGTATCTGTGACCATGGCGAATTGAGTGACTGTCAGTGACTGACATAACAAGATAAAACTGGTGATGCGCAACACATTTTCAAAATTGCACCTTGTGTATTCTACTATTCTAACTCTCACCAGTAAATGGGGGCCACTTATGTGGCTTATGCCTGGAGCCGGCCCTGCTGAAAACTTTATAACTGGAAACAACACATAGGTAAGCGTCATGTGAATCTACTTAATAGTTCCCCCTAGTGAAATTCAACATGTAGTGCAGTTTGCCATGGAACGTAAAATAGTGTTGAGTACTTGTTGGGTAACACTAAGTGGAAAATTAAAATCAACACAGTTCAGACTAAGAAATTCTAAAAGCAATGTGGATTATCTTGTAAAGCCAAATATCTTTTAACAAGGATTGCTGAACACTTGACCCGGTTCCAAAGTTTTCACCGTGAGCTTTCAATTCCAAAAAACAAATCCTTTCAACAGCCTCCACTTGTCCTACATTTCAGAGATATGATTAGCTCATCCAACCTTTCCAGAAGGAAGCAACTTGAATGCCGGGCAGGAACATTCCAGCAGCATAACACCCTGCATTCCACTGCTGGCTTGCCTCTGAAGCTAAGCAGGGTCAGTCCTGGTCAGTCCTTGGATGGGAGAACAGATGTTGCTGGAAAGTGGTGTTAGAAGGCCAGTATGGAGCTCTCTTCCCTCTAGTCTTAAGATAAATGCCCAAGGGCAGTGGTGGAGACATAATCTAATTCCTAACTCTCCAGTGGATGTGTAGTGAGTGTTCTAGTGCAAATTGGTTGCTATGCGTAACCCAAGTGGGTGCTACACATTGCTGTTGTATGAGGTAAGCTTCCCCATACTATTAAAGTGCTTTGGGTGTCTAGAACAGTGCTTTCAGAAAGTATTCATACCCCTTGACTTATTCCATGTTGTGTTACAACCTGAATTCAAAAGGGATTAAATATTTTTTTTTTCTACACACAAAAACCCCATAATGACAAAGGGAAAACATGTTTCTAGATTTTTTTAGCAAATTTATAGAAAATTAAATAGAGAAATATCTCATTATATAAGAATGCAATACCTTGTAGAAGCACTTTTGGCATTGGTTACAGATGTGAGTCTTTCTGGGTAAGTCTCTAAGAGCTTTGCACACCTGGATTGTACAATATTTGCACATTATTATTAAAAAAATTATTCAAGCTTTGTCAAATTGGTTGTTGATCATTGCTAGACAACAATTTGTCAGGTCTTGCCATAGATTTTCAAGTAGATTTAAGTCAAAACAGTAACTCGGCCACTCAGGAATATTCAGGGTCTTCTTGGTAAGCAACTGCAGTGTAGATTTGTCCTTGTGTTTTAGGTTATTGTCCTGCTGAAAGGTGAATTAATCTCCCAGTGTCTGGTGGCAAACAGACTGCACCAGGTTTTCCTCTAGGATTTTGCCATTCCGTTTACTTTTTATCCGGAAAAAATGGAGAGTGGTACTCAGTAATGTGTTGTAATGGATTTGCCCCCTAACAAAATGTAGTTTCTTTGCCACATTTTTTGCAGTATTACTTTAGGTGCATATTTTAGAATATTTCTATTCTGTACAAGCTTCCTTCTTTTCACTCTGTCAATTAGGTTAGTATTGTGTAGTAATTACAATGATGTATATCCATCCTCAGTTTTCTCCTATGACAGCCAATAAACTCTGTAATTTTTTTAAAGTCACCAATGGCCTCATGGTGAAATCCTTAAGCAGTTTCCTTCCTCTCCAGCAACTGAGTTAGGAAGGCCGCCTGTATCTTTGCAGTGACTGGGTGTATTGATACTCCATCCAAAGTATAATTAATAACTTCACCATGCTCAAAGGGACCTTAAATGTCTTTTTTATTTTTTACCCATCTACCAATAAGTGCCCTTCTTCGCGAGGCATTGGAAAACCTCCCTGTTCTTTGTGGTTGAATCTGTGTTCGAAATTCATTGCTCGACTGAGGGACCATACAGATAATTGTATGTGTAGGGTACAGAAATGAGGTAGTCATTTCAAAATCATGTTAAACACTTATTGTGTCCATGCAACTTATTATGTGACTTGTTAAGCAAATGTGTACTCCTGAACTTCTTTAGGCTTGCCATAACAAAGGGGTTGAATATTTGTTGACTCAAGACATTTCAGTTTTTCCTTGCTCATTTGTCAAATTTAGAAATTGTGTATAAACTAGTGACAAAAAAATCCAATTGAATCTATTTTAAATCCAGGCTTTAACAAAACAAAATGTGGAAAAAGTCAAGGGGTGTGAATACTTTCTGAAGGCACTGTATATACAGTAAGTCCAATCAATCAATTTACCTGGAAACATTTTCTTTTTACGTCTTTTTGTTTTTCTTAGAATGTTTTTGCTGTTACCACCTATCTTTTTGGGGGAGCTCAGGTCCAGCAGAACCATAGGGGAGAGTAGGCTTTGTTGAGCCAAAGGGTTAGTTGAGCCACCACTTGTTTCTAGGAAACCATCCACAAAATGAATCATGTGATCAAAGATTTAGGAAGAGGTCATCATTTCAGGGTGTCTGTGAAGGAAGAAACCACATGGAAAGAGTGGTAAGGTAGGTAGGTCCAAAAAAACTGATTTTCAAAGTCAAATTAATTTATTGTTATAGGTTTCATGATGCTTGTATCTAAACCAAAGTAAATTGTTTTAAGATTGTTTTATACATCAGTTGGGGTCTCTATAGGATACAATATGAGGTTCTAAACCTAGCATGAAAGTGCATCCTTGCAGCTGTGTGAGCTAATATAGTCAAAATATCTGCATTAGAGTAAGTTGAGCCAATGGCCTATACAAATGATGATGACATTTTGTTGGTTTTATGCCTAGTATTTTTGCAATGTGTCATACATATGAACTCAAGTGCATTTGTAATGTTACAGAGCAGACATCATCATGCCCCGTGTATACAAACATAAAACAAGCAGGGGCCTAGCCTTCCTTGAGGTTCTTGAGAGAGCAGCCAAGGAAGTGAGAGAAGAAGAAGTCCATTGGAGCAGCAGCAAGGATTAATAAATAGACTGAATGACACTGATACATTGACAAAAAGAAAACCAACATGTACCTGTGTGAAAGAGAGGCTATGACAGAGTAGCAGAGGAACACAAGGTCTTATCTGAAGACATGGAGTCTGAGCTTGCTAAACATTAAACAATTTCAAGGACCAGTTTCATGGGCTTAGTAGCCTCAAATGCAGAGAACTTTCCGACAAATTAGCACATCAAAGCAACATCCCTGTCCCTGACAACTGGTCAAGAAAGGCAAGGGTAAGTGATATTGAACAGAGAGATCTATATCTGAATGTAGGCAAACATTTAAGAGATACAAGATACCACATATGCAAGATACCACATTCCATTAATTAAACATTAACCTACAAGCACCATCACCCACTGTCACAGGACACCATCCCCCACTTACCCCAAGGCGGCTCAACTTATCCTGCCCCTATGCTCAACTTACCTCATACCCGGGTAAATTGTTCCAAGAGACCACTTTCTTTGGACAAGCGATGTTTTCTAAACCTTTATGTTTACATGAATTCTGATTATCTCAACATCTTGAAATATATCCAGATGTCTATATTAGAAGAATACTATACTTCCCTTGACGTAGTGATGCTGAATGTAAAAAAATAGCTAAACTTACCCCACTCTCCCTAGTGTATGGCACAACTTTAGAGTAAACGGAGGGAAGAGAATGTGAAACTTTGGGATGTGTCATGACTGTCTTGATCAGGTCAGGTTACAGGAGACCACAACCCTACAGATTATCTCTCTCAACCACAACAGAGGAGGAGAGATCTGTGGGTCTGAAGACGTGGGGGGTTTTATTGCCCCCACGCCCCTTGTAAATCTCAGGCCACAGACAAATTCCTTTGTCCTGTCACTATGGATGACATATGAGACACCAATGAGACATAGTTCAACTTTTCAATGTTAACTTAGAGCTAGCAACTCTTTCAGGTGAATTAATGTTAAAATTCCCAAATACCCTATACAGGTTAGATTTATCATTAAAATCGATTTAATGAATTAAATCTTCTAGGCAAGTTCAGTAATAACCAAATCACATTACTGACCCAGTCTTGATGATTCATTGATGTTGACAAACTGAGTTAAATTGTGTTTGCAGCCTCCAACTCAAAAACCCAAACATTACGTCAATTGAAATAACTGATAATCATAACAATGAGCAATCCATCAAACGGGTTTCCACCCATTTCCCCTCCAATCAGTGGACCTTCACCCATGGAAAGATTGATCGCTGACCTCAGCAACGATGCAAATCCTAACTATACCAAGGGGCTGGAAATGTTAGATTTCGATGCGAGAAAAACGCAGACATTGCGACAGACAAAATCGTCAAAAATGTACGCCTCTTTGACCCCGTTCCGGAAAAGCCAAACGACACTGAGACATACTAAGCAGACATAGAGGACGCCTTGGATGGCTACCCAAATGCTACGAATGCAGACAGGCTCTACCTTTTGAAACGAACGTCCAACAGACACGTGACATGGTTCATCCGTCTACAAGAGCAACACGTGCAAAAGGACTATGCTTGCCACGGTTTTGAAAATAGAATTCAGTGATTCTGAGACTCGCAAACACGATAGCTCGTTGGCTAACAATAGCAGACAAGCTCGAAATGAACATCCACAAGCCTACTACCACCGGCTTCGTTCAGCTTACTTTGGCATGCTCACTGAAACCGGAATGGAAGATCTATTGCCATTTAAACAACTGTTCCTGTCAAACATGTCTCCCAACTTCATTAAATCCTTGGGCCCTACTGCTCACGTTGGGTTGCCAATCTCTACGCTCCGACAACTTGCAAGCACCGCTTTTGAAGCAAGCTGGGCTAAGAGCCCGGACCCCTCGAATTTCGAGTTTAGGTGTAAACAATCACTCGAATTAGAAGGTGCTGCATCGGGGACATGTGGGGTAAAAGATGAAGATCAAAGGGGGTGGCTACCACGTAACCACCACCCCGACAACCACCGCCGTAACAATAGCTACGAGGAACGTCCCCAATCTAACAGGTCCCGTAGAGATCAACCTAGCCGAAATGCCCCTGCGCCTAACTCTCTCAAAGGGTCAGGACCTAAGGATAACAGGGGCAACAAAGTGTTCAATGATCTAAACGGTAACAGAAATTATCTAGAAGCTCTGATAAGAGATGTACTACATCGTACGAAATCTGACATGGATGACAAGGATAAGTCAGCATGACTAGACGTAAAATCATTGGAAACCAAGTCCACCGAAATTCATCAAATTCGAGAGGACGCAAACATTTCCATTACCCCCGCCCCCACTCAAATCCCTGTCCCGGAACCGCTCGTTCTAGACACAAGCCCGCAGGTTTTGTCTACAGACTTGGATACGAATGTGGAGATGCACATGATGAGCAGCTTTGCAACAGATGATTCCTCTCCCATTCCGATAGAGGACCCACTGGGTAACTTATCTGTCTTGAAAATCGACACAGATTACAACCCGCTCCGTTCTCCCAACCCACTCCATTTTGTTGGGGATATGACGAGAAAAACCAACTCGAACAGGCCATACCGTAGAACAGTCCTGGAGGACTGTTTGACCTGTCACGCTCTGATAGATTCGGGTTCGACAATTTCCCTCATATCTGAAACCTTGCTGGATGAACTAAAAAGGGCAGTGGACTCTGTAAAACGTTGGTTGAAAACAGAACATTGCGATACGAATCTTCGAGGTTTCACTCAAGCTACCTCGCCCCTAACCAAACATCTCCTACTTAAACTCAACTTCGAAAGCGTGTCACTGATCCACCCCGTGTAAGTGACTAGCATCGAAATTGAACGGATGCTGATTGGAATCGATTTGATTGACCGTTTGGTACCACTAATGGATTGGAAAACCAATCATATCTGGTCACAAATACCTATGCCATCTTCGTTGACTTCACCGCACTCTTCCAAGGCTACCTGCCATACATTGTGCAACAACGTGGGTTCAACGTCAGCATCTGACACAAAACCGGTGAACTTCTCCATGGGCCCGCCATTGGTGGCAAACGACAAGAAACAATTCTGTTTCTTCTAAAATAATTGGAAATTGAACACGTTGTTATTGGATTATCAACATTGCAGAACCTATTTTTTTTCCCGGGGAGGGGGTGGGGGGGGGCTTAAGTTTACTATGTTAATGAAGAGAATTCTAACAAATGGCAATGACAAAATTATTGCCAACCTGGAGCTAATAATTAGTTAAACAGCCTTTGGCAATGCTAAAAAATAAATTAGCTTGCTGCACCTTTCTACTGGCAGTTTGGCCAACTCTTCTTAAATTCTTCAATGTTTTGTGGTGCCTTCCACCAACTACTGTTTCCAGATTTCGTCATAGTTTTTTGATGGGATCTGGACTCATCACTCTGTTATTGAACCTCTCCTATGTTTGATTGTAGGGAGGGTGTTATTTTGATTGAATGTTTAATTTGGTAATCTGGAAACATATCACTGATCTGTACTGCCAAAAATAGCTCATTTTGTTTAATTGGTCCAAAGAACATTTCCCCAGGATTTAATTCTTGTTTAGGTGGGTTTTTGCAAAGTTCAATAGGGCTTCTTGTGTCTCAGCAGTGGGGTTGTCCTATGTTTACCAATGACCAAATTAAGCATTCAAAGAAAAGAACAATCAAACATGGGGAGGTTTGATAATGCTGTGGGGTTGCTTTGCTCCGTCTGGCACTGGGGGCCTTGAATGTGCAAGACATCATAAAATTACGGTAGCAGGTGTTTTGGAGTGCAGTTTTCAACTCAGTGTCCAAAAACTGGGTCTCTGTTGAAGGTTGTTAATCTTTCAGCAGGACAACAACCCAAACACACAGAAAACGTACCCAGGAATGGTACAAGAATAAACACTGGACTGTTCCGGAGTGGCCAGCGATGAGTCCAGACTTGAATACCATCACAAACCTATGGCAATATCTGAAAACAGCAGTTGGTGGAAGGCACCACTCAAACATTGAAGAATTTGAGCAGTTTGCAGCTGAAGAGTGGGACAAATTGCCATTAGAAAGATGCAGCAAACGGATAGCTACAATAAACTTTTTTTTACAGTTATCTTTGTTAAAAGAGTATTCGCTCAGGGACCAATATTTTTGTCCATGAGATTATTTACAGAGCTCTGTAAACTGGTTAACTACAGCTGTACAAGAACTTCTGTCGGCCACTGCTCTATCGCCCCACTCCACACCCATTTCCTCAATTGTGTCAACTCCCCTCCACCCTTTCGAGCTCCCAATTGTGCAACTGTTCTGATATGTCTTAATTTCTTATTCTTTTTTTACTATTTGATTATGTGTGTATTGTAATTGTAGTGCTAGATATTGTTGCATTGTTGGCACTAGAACCATAAGCATTTTGCTGCACCTGCAATAAACATTTGCAAAACTGTGTAAGCACAATAAACTTTGATTTAATCTGTGAGGATTGGAACTGCAAGTCATGTTTAATTGTTATAAACTAATGTTAACCTGAACTAGGACTAAAGTTGTGTAGGTTACTAACCAATTGAATACAGTGGAATAATGTTTTAGTCTCTTTTATTAAGACAACTAGCAATTATGACTGATCATTTCCCCCTTGTAATGTTTGCCTAAATTCTATGCCCTGAAAATGTCTCTGGGGTGATCTGTGATGAGATGAATAGAGTTGCTATTGGCAATGACTCACTGGAATATACAGGGTCCAAAGACTGTGGCCAGGTTCTCCACGGGCATGTGATTTGATTGGCTGTGAGAGGCCACCCTTGACAGGAAGTGGAGGAGGTAAGACAGGATGCTGTGGTTGTCGACAGGTAGGCTGCTGAGTTTCTCTTTCAGAGCTGCGTTCAACTCTGCCTCATTCTTACATTCTAGAGAAAATAAAATAAAATCTTGACATGAACATTAGCAACACTTCATATCAAAATTCAATACCTTCTCATCGACGGGGCTGTAGTGGAGCAGGTTGAGAGCTTCAAGTCCCTTGGCGTCCACATCAACAACAAACTAACATGGTCCAAGCACACCAAGACAGTTGTGAAGAGGGCATGACAAAACCTATTCCCCCTCAGGAGACTGAAAAGATTTGGCATGGGTCCTCAGATCCTCAAAATATTTTACAGCTGCAACATCGAGAGCATCCTGACGGGTTGCATAACTGCCTGGTACGGCAACTGTTCGGCCTCCGACCGCAAGGCACTACAGAGGGTAGTGCGTACGGCCCAGTACATCACCGGGCCCAAGCTTCCTGCCATCCAGTGGGGACTAAAAGTCAGACTGTGATAGATTAACAATCTGTGATTTTCCCCATGTGTGTCCTGGTCTCACTACTTATGTCAGCTATAGGTTAGCAGAAACACACATATCATATGGAAACTGTGACCTGGATTTAACATACAGTATATAGCATGAGATACGGGTGATCAAATCTGTGCACGATAAATGTCACCTTGTCCGAAATTTACACAATTATCAAAAGGTCACGCCAGGGTAAGCCTACACGAAACACAGCCCTTATTTTAAGTGTTTCTAAAATCCCCTATGAGAAAAATTAGTGGTGGAAAAAACGATTGGAACCATTTCCCTGTTTGACCGCTAGGTTTTATGGGTATTATGACACCCCTACTCTGGGGCTCTATTTGCTTCCATGCTTTTAAAAAGTGAGCTTGTCCGAGATGTCGGACTCGACAACAGTTACTATCCATAGAGGTGTGGTTTTTGGAGGGTTTTGGGATAAATCCTGAAAATAAGGTATGTGGTAAACATAGGTTTAGGAGATCTTATACATTTTGTTTTATGAGATCATTTTCATCAGCTAACATCACTTTTTGTGAATTTTGAAGCATTTATGTAATCAAAACAAGCACATAGAGCACAAAAAGGCTTCATAATTCATAAAGTTTATGTTAACTGTCTGATCGTATCTCAGAGAACAAAACGTATAAAAGGTTGTGTTAACCTTATTTTCAGTGTTTATCCCAAAACCCGATTCTTTGCCCATTCAATTCATCCATATGAATGGCTGAAAGAACCAGAAGTAGAAAATGCTACTACATTTCCATTTTTTAGGACTACAAGCTGGCGAGCTCTATTGGATCGCTGCGATTGGCAGCCCCAAATTCTGGGGCGAGCCCTAGCGAAGGGTCAATCGCCATACCTGTGAGGCTGAGAACCAGGTCCTTGCGCTGAGGCTCTGGTATGATGGGGCTGGGCAGCTCCCTGAAGAAGAGCTTCAGCAGGGAGGCCACAATTGAGACATCCTCCTCCACCAGATCCATTCTCTCTCCCCTGTCCCACATCAGCCTCAGCTGCCTGGTCCTTACCACAGAGCCAGACAGACGGAACAGACCCCTCTGCTGCACACCTGGAGTAAGGGCAGGGGAAGGACTGTGAACATGTGTGTTATGTGTGTGTGTGTGTGTGTGTGTGTGTGTGTGTGTGTGTGTGTGTGTGTGTGTGTGTGTGTGTGTGTGTGTGTGTGTGTGTGTGTGTGTGTGTGTGTGTGTGTGTGTGTGTGTGTGTGTGTGTGTGTGTGTGTGTGTCAGTGTGTCAGTGTGATGCCTTACCATTTCTGTCCAGGAAATCCACCATGTGTCGCAGCATGTGGGGCACTCCACTAACAAGCTGTCCATCTTCCCTCAGCCTCTCAAGGGTTACCCCAAAGACAGGACTGGTGTCAGGGCCTGGAACAGTCGGCTCAGGGCTGATCTTCGCATTGTGCTTCCGAATTCTCACAGCAGATGAGTCGCTCTGCATAGAAAAGACACCAAAACTTTAAGCTGTAGGCATTTTTGTCGTTCTTATCATTATTTTTTTTCTACTGTGTTATTGACTTGCTAATTGTTTACTCCATGTGTAACTCTGTGTTGTCTGTTCACACTGCTATGCTTTATCTTGGCCAGGTCGCAGTTGCAAATGAGAACTTGTTCTCAACTAGCCTACCTGGTTAAATAAAGGTGAAATAAAATAAATAAATAAAAATTTCCTAAGGCTTAGGATAAGAGGCAACTGGATGGAGTCGTCAACACAGTAGAGTCAGGTATCCCACAGGCCTATCCACTATTGTAACTCCTCATTTTTAATTTTGGGTAAATCCATTTGAATTCAATCACTTTTTGACATAAACCCTACCATACCATGAGACATCCATGTCTTCCTCACTGGAAAAGATAAAAGGTTGAGATTTATATAATTTAAAATCTTACAAACAGGGTTGTCAAACTATTTGTATAATTTCTTGAATTAAAAAAATTATAAATCAAATTCAGATAAAAATGTTAACCTTAAATGTTAATTACTTGAAAACGCGTAAACGCAGATGTTTTTTTTCTTCTTCATATTTCCATGTTGTAGCTTAGACTCTATTCTAGATCATCTGAGGTTTTTGTTTTGTGCAATGCAATCGTTGAGACACAACATGCTCTTGAATACAGGGTGGGTGTCAAGTTTTGGCTGACACATTTACTAAAATGGGAATAAAAGAAAAATGTCTACTTTCAAATGGTACCACAAAGATGGTTGGAGATCCAATGGTGGACCAGTTAAATTGTATGGGTCTGAAGGGATAGGTCCATTCTATGAATTTGATTTCTGTGATTGAAATGACACCCACCCTTTATTCAAGAGCATGTTGTGTGAACCATGTCGGGCACAACACGAAAACCTCATATGATGTAAAGTAGGGTCTAAGTTACAACATATGCGAATATGAAAGTTTACCCGTTTTTAGATAATTGATGTTAAAGATGCACTATGCAGAAATCGCTCCGCCATTTCCTGGTTGCAAAAATTCTAATAGTTTGTCTATTTCAGTTTATGTGACAAAACAAGCAAGTATAGTGTAGATAATCATTGTACCATCTAAACCGCTGAGAAATATATTTTCAATAACCAAAAATATTGCATATTCAGCTGTTTGAAGTTGTTGTACAAAACCAAAAGTAGAAGATTCAAAAACAAAACGTAAGAACGGGAAGCATACAAACAGCGCACATAAAACAGATCAAACGCCTCTTAGACTTGATTTCAACGAGAATGACATATCTAGAACTGAAATGTCTATGTGAATTTGATCGGGAAGCCCCAAAAGTGACATATTGCAGCTTTATGGTTAAAAAAAGTCATACTTTTATTTAAAAATTATAATAATTGAATAAATGATGAAATAGTTTGACAACCTTGTTCGTAAACTTTTAAATGATTTCAAACTCAACTGTTTATCTTTTCCAGCGAGGAAGACATGGATGTCTCATGGTATGTTTGTATGTAAAATGGTTAAACTTTGAGCACCTTTATCTCCTGAATGCTTGGCATTCAGGCCCAAAAATTCCCTTTTTGAACACTTGTTTTCCGTAGGCAAACGTGTATGGAAAGTTTTATTTAAATCAAAAGGGATGCTGTCAAAAAGTGATTGAATTACAAATGGTTTTACCCTTTATTCAAGCCATTGAAAGCCATGCTAAAGTGTAATATCTCTGGGTTACTGCTTAACTTGCCCTTAATTAACATTAAGCCTACACAATTAGGACTTTTAGTGAGGATTTCCACAATTAAGAGACAATGAGGAATGAGGAACAAAGTGTCTGCTCTAATGGGAAAATTGTCTGACGTTACGTAACGTTGAATGTATTTCCTTTAAAACAGATATACGTTAGCTGACTGAGAATTCCCAATTTGGCTGGTGCATTCACTGACAATTCAGTTTTCACTTGCCTGTCTTTTATTCACTAACAAGCTATATCCAATACTGAATTGCACTGTAGGACTTGTAAAATAAGAAATTACTCAAACTTACACAGAGAGATATCGAGGCGCTTGCTCCCATCTCAAGTCGATTTTATTAATTGGAATGTTCTTCCTCCCGATATCTATCGGAAAGTTTGATATTTGAGGCAAATAAAAAAAAATCCATCGCCCACACACGTGTATATTTACAGATATGAAGAACTATACCTAGCTTTACAGTGACAGCAAAATAAATAAGAAATATTTTACTGTAGGCCTTGGCTAGTATTCTGTTTACGTGTTTGTGTCATGTGACAAGTATTGTAACTATGGAGATTCCGCAGAGGGTGCATTCAATTTCCCGCCCCAGTCAGAATGCGGGTAATTTCCTCAGAACTGTAACATGGAGGTGGCATTATAGGCGGCCTGCATGTGCATACTACCTGTTTTTTTTCCTGTTACCATGTGGCCAAATATACGATGAGAAAAAATATTAATGCAATATGTAAAATGTTGGACCCATGTTTCATGAGCTGAAATGAAAGATTCCAGAAAATGTCCATACACACAAAAAGCTTATTTCTCTTACATTTTGTGCACAAATGTATTCACATCCCGATTAGTGAGCATTTTTCCTTTGCCAAGATAATCCACCTGACAAGTGTAGCATATGAAGCTGATTAAACAGCATGATCATTACTGGTTCACCTTGTGCTGGGGAAATTAAAGGCCACTAAAATGTGCAGTGTTGTCACAGCACAATGTCACAGATGTCTCAAGTTAAGGGAGGCCTGCATACTCACAGACATGTCACCCATTGAGCATGTTTGGGTTGCTCTCGATCGAAGTGTACAACAGTGTTTCAGTTCCTGCCAGTATCCGGCAAATTCGCACAGCCATTGAAAAGGAGTGGGACAACATTCCACAATCAACAGCCTGAACAACTCTATGCGAAGTAGATGTGCCACATGAGGCAAATGGTGGTCACACCAGATACTGGCTGTTTTTTTTTATCCACTCCCCTACCTTTTTTTGTATGAATGTGACCAACAGATGCATATCTCTATTCCCAGTCATGTAGATTAGGGCCTAATGAATTTCAATTGATTGATTTCCTTATATGAAATGGAACTCAGTAAAATCTTTAAAATTGTTGCATTTATATATTTTTTCAGTTCCACTGAGATGATGCAAAGTTTTTTAGTGGGAGGATGGTGTACTGCCAAATGACTGAATTATGTCAAACTTTCCTAGTAGTGCTCCCTCGCCAAAATGTTCACCACATGTGCTGAAGTCAAGAGAGGTCTTCAGTGAATCATATTTTATGTTAGTCAGACAGCATTTAAAACCAATCCAGAATCACAATATTGAATTTCATTTTATTGGCACTTTTGTTGAAAATAACAAAATAGAAGAGAAATATTGCAAACATAAATCTGTAACACTGATATTAAAAAAATAATTAGAAAGTGGTCCAACAACATATAAAAAGTGACAGCTCTACTGTTTCTAGCCTTTTTGGATCACAGATATTTTGTATTTTATACCCTGTAAATACTTCTACAAAGACGCTTGACTGAGAATAAAACAATATTATATATTGTGGTACAGTTTACATACAAAAATCAGATGTTCAAATGACTAACAAAAGCAGGAATCACAATCATTAAATTATTTAAAAATATAAAATCATAACTAAAAAATATAGTGCTGTTAAAAAACAAAAAACAAAGACAGAAAAACAAGATTTTAACCAATCTGCTGAACAAATGCAGGAAACCGGTCATGCCACACAGAACCAGCATGCATTAGAGGAACTGGGCTTTATTCCAGTACAGTCTCTGGTATTTGCACAGCATATTCTTCAGCAAGTTCTTAGTCAGGTCAAGACAAAATGAGGTGTTCAGTACCTCCCGAACTCAAACAAACACGTTTGGACAGTACAAGTAAAATACAGCACAATGCCAATGAATTTAAAATCAAGATCTATCTATCCTTTAAAAGCAAGGCTTGTATTCATCAGGCATAACGTGTTGACAGGCATCCACCATCCTGGTGCTTTGGTAAGATAGAAACAAACAGTTTGTTCGGCTAGAATTTAAAAGAGTACATTCCTTTGTTTTTTTCCCCCAATCCCTGTATTTTTCCCTAGAGGAAATACCTGGTAAATTCTCACAGGCAAAGTACACAAGTATTTTCCATTTGAGCCCAGTGAAGATCCAGAAATGTAAAAAAACAGCATTCATTCTAAGTAAACATAATCTATTGTATTCATGTGTTTAAAAAACATTTTGTTGAATAGGCCTCTTAAAATGAGACCGTAATTAAAATGTTCAACATAGGGATCTTTAAAAATTCTGTAGTATAATGCAAGAAGTCTTAAAAACACTAAATATGTATAGAAAAGGCCAAATCTTCTTCAATACTCTTCTCAGGTATGTGAAATCCAGCACTAGGAATACTTTTCAACAACCTCTTGAAGGGTATAACATTTATCAGCAAAGATTCCTGGGAACACTGTAGAGCAAGGTTGATGTGAAAGTTGGTGTTCAGGCTACAGAGGCAACTTTGTCACAGTTGCTGGTGTACTGAATGTCGAACCTGTCGATATCAGTCTTCTTTTTGTCCCACCGGGGCAGAGCACATAGAAAGAGTGTGACCCCACCCAGGAGCACAGAGCCTCCACTGAAGTAAAAGGCCAGGTCATAGGACTGGGTCCAGTCAAAAAAACACCCTTGAACAGGAAAAGTGAAAAAAAGAAAAGAAAATTGAATTAGAAACAAAATATCTCGACAAAGCATGAGTCAGCTAAAGACTAGCTAAAGGCAAACATCTTGAGTTCAACATTCTCACTCACACATTAAGATGACAATCTGTAAAATGTTTTGACATACAGCAGAGTGAATCTCTGTAAAAGCATGAATATGAACCTGTACCATCTCTAAACTAAAAACTAAATCAGGACCACACACACTCCGCAATGATGTTGACCAAAGGTGTCAGAAGTGGGATCTTTCTTACCAACAACAGGGGGCCCGAGCACGATCCCGAATCCACCGAAGAACATGAGGATCCCATGGGCTTGGGTCAGTTTGTCCAGCCCCACGATCTTGGTGGTGATGTATGACGTTAGGGACCAGTTCCCAGAGAAGAAGCCCACCACAGCTGAGAGGATCTGCAGGCCTACATAGCTCTTGGAGATAGGGATGAGGAGAAGGGCTGCCCCAGTCCCCAGCAGGGTGAAGGCGTACAGGAACAGACTGTTGATCCACCTCACGTCTGCTAGTATGCCCAGGGTCAGCTTGCCCATGCCGGCAGTGACTGCTACAATGGAAACCAGGGGGATAATGCTGACCTCGTCGATGAGGCCCTCACTCATGGCCACGTCCTCCATGAAGAGGACTGGAGGGAAGGCTCCCAGGCTAAACAGGAAGATGGCGATGCAGAGGGCCATGAAGTTTCTGTCGTGCAGGAAATCAGCTGTGGAGTGCATGTACTTTGAGTAGGCCTGACGCTTCTCCTTGATAATTTTCACAATGGCTGAACCTGCCATGAAGCCCCCTTTTTTGCTAGTTGTGGTGATGGTGATGTCTTTGGCGTCAATGATGATCAGGAGATCCTTGACCGTCAAGGTTCTCTCGCCGGTGCCTGGTGTAGTCTTGAAGTCGTCAGCAGGCGGGTTCTCAAAGAGCTGTTCCTCTGTGCGCTCCAGAGCAGCCTTTTGTTTGAGGTAGTAGGCAGGCATGTTCAGAGGCCTCATGAAGCCTGCACAGGCCATGAGGTTGAGGGCCAAGGCCCCGATGATCAGCAGGCAGCCATCCAGATCAAAGAGAAGAATCAGTTCATTCTGAGCTGTGGCATAGAGGAACCCTCCCACACTTGTGCCTAAATGAAAGAAAGGAATGATTTAGTGTTGGCATTCCAGAATAATCCATTAGAAATACATTTATATTAATTCAATAAAAGCTTTGCTCAGTGGCACATCTTTGCCTAAAGCTACCCTCCCTGTTCTCCATTGATACTGCTGGATATTCCCTAAGGTAATTTCACTTCAGATGTGAATGTGTTTTCCTCAAAGGGACAAAAACAGAATGCCCCAGAACAGCGTTGTATTACCAGTGTTCTCCTTGTCACCAGTCCACTTCCCTAACCACAAGGCTGCACTGTTTTTAGACTAGAATGTTTACCTTGGCATTCCAAGACTTCCATCTTCTGAAACAAGAAAGAACTGAGCATGGAGACTTGGTGTGAACCCAGTAAGCGCAGAGGGGGGCTGAGGTACCTGTGGTGACTATGCCGAGGGCGAGGCCACGTCTCTTGTCAAAGTACTGACAGGTGATGGTCAATGTGGCAGCATAGACAAGACCGCAGCCAAGACCTGCGGACAACAAAAACAGCAGAGGTAATTTTATTAGCACATTGTAGAAGAGCATTTAGACACAGTACCTTAACCACAATGAAGAATATATTTAATGTTCTGAACAAAGCCTTGCACAGTAAACTGTGTACCTTAAAATGTAAAACTCTGACTTAGGCCATCTTGGTCATGTACTGTAATAAATTCACCATGTTGAAAATCTGTTGCTCTCTGATAATGTCGTTACATATTATTCACAACACAAAGAATTTTTGTCTAGTGTAAAATCACCTCAAGATACTCTGGTAATTTGATCCACAAAGGATGATGAGGGTGGGGGGGTGGGGACTGAGCCTTATGTTCTGAAAATAGACGCCATTCTTCAAATATGCATGGCCTCGCTCTCAGGTCAATGCCACAGGCAGTGTTGACAGTGGCAGTCTATTGGGCTCTATCCCATCAGCATGGAACAGTTGTCACTGGGTGTTAGATAAGGGGCTGTAATGGGGCCGTCAAATTATTTGAGGTGCACCAGAGGCATCTGGCAATCTGACTCTGCATTGTTTTATATCTCTGAATACATCCTACATATACCCTCATTCAACACCAGAGGAGGCTGGTGGGAGGAACAATAGTAGGGCAGGCTCATTGTAATGGCTGGAATGGGATTAATGGAACAGTAGCAAACAAATCAAACATATAGAAACCACTCAGTTCCATGTATGCCATTCCAGACATTACAATGAGCCCGTCCTCCCCAACCAGCCCCCTCTGTTCTACACATACCTTCAGTGCATGTGTGCTTGAGCATAGGCATGAACCTATTCACTTACAGCTCCAACTTAATTCTTCTTTATGTGTCAATTCTTATCTTTGAGGAAGTTGTCTTATCTATCAGTGAAAGACTGGTTATTGTGTAATATTTATATGTAATGGCGAGTTAAAAACAGTTCACTCCTATGGAACACAGTTTGGGTCTTTGCGTGTCAAAAAACATACATGTCAAATAACACTATTTGACATGTCAAATAACACAGTTCTACTGTAGAATGTTGTGCTGGACCGCAACTTCTGGGGTAGCTAGCTAGCTTTAGCTTGGTACCTAGCTAGCATCAATACAACCAGCCTGAAAATAATGAACAGTGGAAACTGCAGTCATTTGTCATTATTCTTAGCAATGATTTAGGAATCCTTGTGAGTATTAGCTAGGTAGCCACTTGTTGTTCACCTATTGAAATTGAACTTCAGTTCATGAAAAGAAATAGCTAGCCAGCTACTAAACCCTGTTGCCCAAAGCTAAAGTTATAAGCAGCCAGCTAGCTTCATGACGCTCGACCGGACAGAGTTGTGAAGCTAGCCACAATAAGGATTAGGCACAATAGTGGAATTTTCCTTCAAAATAAAAATATCATGCCATATTTAGACTAGATCATGGTAAACAAGGTTGGAATGTGAAGCAATGAAATGGGGTATCAGTCTACTCAGTGACACCCACAGAACAACTGTTTAGAGTTTATGTAATTATTAGCATTGTAGCTCTTATCACGGGACTGTGAATGTGTGAAATCACCTCCAGTCAGCCTATTGTATGTATTGACATTCATATTGCACTGTACAGCTTTACCTAAGGATTGGGGAACAATGAAACAGGGTATCAGTCTACTCAATACCCAATATATTTTTTCACAACGTCCTCCTTAGAGTTATCATACACCAAAACATCCACGCAAAATTGTTTTTCCTCTGGAATAGTGTTCAATACACATACGTTGACAATAAATGTGGAGCAATTCACAGTTGTTTCAGTCCCACAATAAGAGCTACGACGCTAATGTTCTCTGGGTGTCACTGAGTAGACTGACACCCCATGTCATTGATCCACAATCCATAGTTAAGGCTGTAAAATGAAATAAGTATGCCCCCAATGCAATTCTAAAGTCTAGTACATCCATTGTGATTTCAACAGATTTTTGTCAAATTAACAAATTATTGTCTTTTGTTGATTTTATATAACATTCCAACCTTGTTTAGCATGATCTATTCAATTATGGCAAAATTCTTCTATTTGTATTCATCTGAGTCACTGTCGATGACATACTTTTATTTTGAAGGCAAACCACTTGTGGCTAATTCTTATTGTGGCTTGCTTCACAACCCAACCCGGTCTGGTTGAGCCTCATGAAGCTAGCTGGCTGCTTATAACTTTATGCTTTGGGCAACAGGGTTTAGTAGCTGGCTAGCTATTCCTTTTCATGAACTGAAGTTCAATTTTAATAGGCAAACAACAAGTGCCTACCTAGCTAATACCTAGCTATATCTAATAGTGGGCCATACAAACCGCAGATCTGCTTCAGCAGTAAAAGATTCGTCGGTAAGGTTCTCACTTACCGACGACGATCCCGTAAGAGAAGATGAGGAACTGGACGTTAGGAGCGAAGGCACTGAGCATCAGGCCCCCTGCCACCATGACCCCACTGAAGATGGTCACAGGGCGCGCCCCAAAGTTATCCACACAGGCACTGCAGACCGGACCTGGGGAAGAACACAGGACAGAGAGGAAGTGTGAATTAATTGTGTGTGTGTGTGTGGAAGAGTTGAGTGTACGATGCTGAATAAGCGCAGAGACTTAGGGAGGAGCAAAAATGTGATGACACAAAGAAAGACATAAGATGGAATTAATATGGTGCTTTCAGGATCCATGTGGTGTAAGCAAGATGAAGTTCCTAAACAATAATAAAATAACCAAAAGGAAAGTGATGCCAGTAAAGGTGAACTGTACATGTGGCAGGAAAACATGATGTAATGTATCAACACTAACCTTGTGACATTGTCCCCTTTTCTGCCCTGATATTATTTTGACCTTATAATTGTCACTTTTTTATGGTTCATTATTTACGACAGAGTGTTCATCTGTGCTCTTCAGCCTCTGCCATAGGCGTGTGGTTGGCTAGGTTTGTGACTCCACTTGTTCTCCTCACATTTCCCCTGAAGCCTAAATGCAGCACTAGCTAGTTATTAGACACCTGAGCAGAGGTTACGGGTCAGGGAAAAGGACAGCGTTTGATGCTCATTCATCATCCTCACAGCATAACAAATTTAAAAGCACACAGAGTTACAGAAATATATCTATTTATGGCAAATGGGACCACTTCTATCCTGATTGATGGACCTTTTAGGGGGGACAGTAAAAAGGTCTGGCTGTGTATTTCAAACAAGGGAAATAGAGGTCTGGTTAGGACAAATTGGATCCTTCAGTGGACAGAAGCGAGGACTTGGGCCAAGCTTTGGAAGATGTTATCATCTGCTGCCAATTTATTAAAGACTGCTATGTTTCCCTAGCATCATGCCAAGTCAAATACAGCCCAATCCGATTAGCTTCCAAAGCTATACACTGCACTGTTTGTATAGGTCCTTGTGTCTTATGCACATTCAAATTGACAACTTGATTCAGCAGAGTCAAACTATTTGTTGTGCGGAGACATATTGAATTCCTAGTCAAACCACTGAAAACCCGAGGGTGTCCTATTGAACCCTCTCTCCCCCTCCTTTCCATTTCACCACCAATTAAAACAGCCCATGGTTTAAGGCTGCATAGCTCAGCTGTCAAGCCCCACACGAGTACTGGGAGCCATCAGTATAGTCATGACTTTTACCTGACCTCTTTGAAAAAGTGACAACATGAAGGGAGGCTTAGCCTGGCGGTGAACCAAGACCATAATATCCCATCTCTGATCCTGTTTTGCCAAAATAATTCAAACCAACTTGAATCAGTGAATCTCTCCTTCCCTCTCCCCTAGGTGCTCCTCCTGCAGCTTGAAGAGATGTTCTGATGCTGAGTTGAATACATGCTACAATAAAAAATAAATAAAAATAAACTAACTAAAACACCATATCTATAAACTCATACAACGATGGTGGCATTATGGGTAAAGTCACAGAACAGTGAGCTCTGAAGGTATTGCCTGTCTTTGGATGAGAGCATTAGCCTATACCCATACAGTGTCTAAATAAATAAACAAAGGTGTTTGAAGAATACTTACTGGCTATGAGTCCCACTCCAGAGACCAGGGAGCCAACCCAGGCTGTCATGCCTTTCCCCTCCTGGAAGGCGTGGAGCCACTCCGGGTACAGGACGCCCACGGACTGGGGGGAGCCGTAGGCCAGGAACTGGGCCACGAAGCAGGCCACAACAATGACCCATCCCCAACCTCCATCCAGCACATTCTTTGAGCTCTGAAGACTCATGCTGTCAACAGGGAGGGTTCCTGGGGGGAAAAGGAAAAAAAAGGAAAAAGTGTTAAAAGCACAGGTGGAATGGACAAGCAATGAAACATTGCAGTTTACCAAATGCATGAGACTACAGACACAATAAATCACAAGCAAGTTTGGAGACAAATGATAAATGTCCTAAGCTACTTTCTAAAGTCGGAGATAAATGCCAAATAAACACTCACGTCTTGATGTTGATGCTGCTCTTGTCTGGTCTACCAGGCAGGTCATCTGTTTAAAACAGAGTTCAACCTTCTCATCCTGCTCTGACCATGTTGTGCCATCACAAAGACCACACCTTGAAGGCGGGGAGTTTGGCATCTGGACTGCCTACCTTCTACTTGAACCTGCCTTTTGTCTATCTCCCCTCAGTTCTGGCACGAAACACTGAACTTTTAGAGGCCCACGCTTTCCAGTGCTAACAATAATAAGAAATAAAATCACCATTCATATGAGCACTACTGCAGCATCCTCTCTTCTACCTATTCGTTTTTAAAAGCAAAAGTTGTGCATCTATCAATTTGCGGGTAGGCTAAACACCATTATATTGAGGAACACCGTGCCATCTACACATAGACTATATACACAAATGTATGTGGACACCCCTTCAAATGAGTTGATTTGGCTATTTCAGCCACGCCTGTTGCTTACAGGTGTATAAAATCGAGTACACAGCCATGCAATCACCAAACATTGGAAGTAGAATGGCCTTACTGAAGAGCTCAGTGGCTTTCAACGTGGCACCATCATAGGATGCCACCTTTCCAACAAGTCAGTTTGTCAAATTTCTACCCTGCTAGAGCTGTCCCGGTCAACTGTAAGTGCTGTTATGGTGAAGTGGAAACGTCTAGAAGTAACAATGACTCAGTCGCGAAGTGGTAGGCCACACAAGCTCACAGAAGGGACAGCCTAGTGCTGAAGTGAATAGCACGTAAAGAATTGTCTGTCCTTGGTTGCAACACTCACTACCAAGTTCCAAACAGCCTCTGGATGCAACTGTAACGGATGTGAAACGGCTAGCTAGTTAGCGGTGGTGTGCGCTAAATAGCATTTCAATCGGTGACGTCACTTGCTCTGAGACCTTGAAGTAGTGGTTCCCCTTACTCTGCAACGGCCGCAGCTTTTGTGGAGCGATGGGTAACGATGCTGCAAGGGTGACTGTTGACGTGTGCAGAGCTACCCTGGTTCGGGGCGAGGGGACGGACGTAAAGTCTATACTGTTACACAACATCAGCACGAGAACTGTTCGGGAGATTCTTGAAATGGGATTCCTTGGCCAAGCAGCCGCACACAAGCCTAAGATCACCATGTGCAATGCCAAGTGTCGGCTGGAGTGGTGTAAAGCTCACCATCTGGCAGTCTGACCGACGAATCTGGCTTTTGGTGGATGCCAGGAGAACACCACAAGCCCCAATGCATAGTGCCAACTGTAAAGTTTGGTGGAGGAGGAAAAATGGTCTGGGGCTGTTTTTCATGGTTCGGGCTAGGCCCCTTAGTTCCAGTGAACCGACAGCATACAATGACATGCTAGACAATTATGTGCCTCCAACTTTGTGGCAAAGTTTGGGGAAGGCCCTTTCCTGTTTCAGCATGACAATGCCCGAGTGCACAATGAGGTGCACACATAATGCATACAGAACTGGTTTATTGAGATCAGTGTGGAAGAACTTGACTGCACAGAGCCCTGACCTCAACTTCATCAAACACCTTTGGGGTGAATTGGAATGCCGACTGCGAGCCAGGCATAATCGCCCAACATCAGTGCCCGACATCTAATGCTCTTGTGGCTGAATGGAAGCAAGTCCTCACAGCAATTTTCCAACATTTAGTGGAATGCATTCCCAGAAGAGTGGAGGCTGTTATTACAGCAAAGCGGGGACAAAGTCAATTTTAATGCCCATGATTTTGGAATGAGATCATGATCAGGTGTCCATATATACACATGTAAAATAGCTACCTATTTTTCTTTATGAAACAATATGGGTTTTATCAGCATCTGCAACAAAGGAACGACACTGATATTCGTCACCCATTACACATAGCCAACAAAATATATAACGCTGTATATAGCCACAGGCCTGCTATGCTATAATGTTGTGATATAGTAGCCTATTGTTATTTTATTAACAAGAGGAAATACATGCGACTTACCTTAACATCAACAACAGCCACATGCACAACAGGCAACTGCAGGATAAGTGCGCGTTCGCCTACAGGGAGTTGCCATGAAGGATGGTCTCCCTATAATAACTATTTGTATAGAATCTAAATATATAGATATTTTAATTAACAGACATCACATGCAGATGCCGAGCTTCAGCAAGGCTATATCTGAGATGTGAGCAGACCCGGGTGCCAGAAGCTCTACGCGCATAGTATCCGTTTTATACGGTTTATTTGCCGGAGAACAAACCGGTTTAAAGCTGTTTTTGCTGGTCGGGGTTTGTACGCCCGCTACCTACGTTGAGGAACTCTGCTGCCTCTTCATCATGCGCGACTGTGTGAAGCTATAAAGAACAATGCGCACTGCTCCCCACTCCCACAGAGTACACACAACTGAGAAGCCCTATAAATGCATGATAAAACTGGCCATCGGTGGGGTGGGAACCATGTAAACTTTTCTTCGACTGCATACAAAGACTCGACTTGCCAATCAATTCCAAAATTTAGAATTAGTAAATCAGATTCAGATTAATCAGATTAATCAAATCAGACTGAGTGTGCGTTTCAAATAGTCTACTGTAAAATCACCGTCTTTGAATTTGTAATAACTAAATTTCGTAATTATTTGTTATCTTAATGAAAAATAGCTGTTTCTTTTCTCTTTACATGTAATTCACATTAAGACCACACGATTTCACCAAATTATTTTCCAAACAATTTCCCTGGCTGCCTCTTCTCTTACTATCCATAAAACAAAAGTTTTACATATCTTCCAATGAATTTAGATCTATAATTGTTTTTTTAAATATACAAGTACGAAAGCCTAAAGATAAATAATGCAGAGAGTAATTTAGATCATTTTCGAGAAAAGTAGTAATATGTTGGATGAGTGTGTTGGGGACGAAACTGGCCCCTGGGGCCCCTTTATGGTTATGAATGTGTTTCTACCTGTCATTTAAAATGACTAGTCCAGTTAGCGCTAGTTTATGCTAACTTGCTAGTTAGCAACTTCACTAGCAGTAAATGCTAGCCAGCTCGCTAGTTACCATAAACTGCTAGGAGTGATGGATGAACAATAACAAAAAAAAAGTGTAAACTGTAGTCATTTATTTCCCTTTCTAGTTTATTCGCCTAAGCATGACATTCATCCACATACCATTTTTTTCCCCAAACGTTGCTTTTTTTGTGACAGCAATTAAACATTGTTCTTAGTATGGGCTAGTTACCCCCTAGTACTCTAATCTAAACGAAAAGTACTGGGATCCTCTGGAGTTTAGTAAAGAGTTATTTTGCCGGTGATGCTTGGCGTGTGAAGTCTGAGCAATAATTGCCGGGAACATTGTTATATTCCTTATGGTCCCGTCAGAACTGGCTATTTGATGGCAGAAATAGCATAACAATGATGGAGTTCTAAATCGCAGTGCACCTCCTATGGCCCTTGACATGAAAGGGCAAAATAGTTAATGTTGTCAACAAGGCAGCATGGTGTATCATCCAAAATCTATTTCCCATAAAATATATATGTTCAAACTAGTTTTCGTTGGGACGGCAGATAAAGAGTCTCCATCCAAAACTGTTTGGGCATAATCCTACTCATTAGGCTGCTTAATCTAGCCTGGCTCACACCCGGGAGGCCATGTAAACTCCTCCCACTGGGGTAACCCGGGCCAGATAATCAAATCCCCTCATTAGCAATGTACATGCCCCGCCCACCTCAGGATTCCCCTAGTCACTTAGGGTCGTAGCCAGGGTTGCCATTTTTCTAGTTTTCCTGTAATTTGGCTACTTACAAAATGATGTCGCGGGTGAAAATGTGTTGATTGCGGGCTGTTGGTTTTTTGGCTGCTTAGTTCTAAATTGCACCGCGACTGCCATGGCATTGTTCTTAAAAAATACAAATCTATTTCCCTGTGACCTGCTGTCAGTGGTGTAGTGGTGACTGGAGAAGTAGGTATACTCAAAATTTGCCCCCAAAATTCGAACGGCCCACCCTGCAAAGGAAGGGCGCCCTGTGTAAAAACATTCCATGAGAAACAGTGACATACACCCTTAATGACCTAAAATTATGAATCCCATACTGGTCTTTCACTGTCAGGCCAACCCAAGCTGCAAGTGGGCTAATAGTAGGCCTACTATTGAAACAGATAAATGAGACTGTCAACTGAGTTTGAAATTCACAGGTTTCAGATTTTCCCAATTTTTGGGGATTTTATTTTTGTCATTTTATCATATGTTCTAAATCCATGACAATGCTCAAACCACATCAGGAGACCACTTTTGAGGTCTGGGAAAAATCAAAGAGATTTTTGAGTGTAGTTACCCTTTAATTCAAGTGTGCAGGTACGTAGCACTGTTATTTGGTTAGCTGTGTGTCTGTTGCACATGAGATGGAGTAGGCAAAGGAGATGGACACTGGATTAAAGCAAATAATAATGTTATCATTCTGACAGGTAGGCATAGGCTTTGTAGCTATTTAACATTTAGTAAGAAGGTTTTGGGGAAAGCCTTTCCATCTACCTATCATTAGCATTGATATATTTTTCCTATTCCTTAATTGTTTGACACCTGGAGATTTGATTCAATATTATTTCACATTTGGCTATAGGCTTCTTTATAAACGTGGAGGCAATTATTTTTATTAAGATTTACTCATATGTGTTCTCCTGTTCTATTGGTTTTCTTTCATTGTCTAGCAGCCAAAGGCATTATCCTAGTCATATTAGCAACCCATGATAATCAAATCCAATTTTATTTGTCAGGTGTGCCAAACACAACCTGTGAAGACCTTACCGGGAAATGCTTACTTACAAGACCTTAACCAGCAATGCAGTTTTAAGAAAATAGTTTTATGAAAAGATTTACTAAATAAACTAAAGTAAAAAATAAATAATGAAGTAGCACAATAAAATAACAAAAATGACGTTATATACATGGGGTACCGGTACCGAGTCAGTGTGCAGGGGTACAGGTTAGTCGAGGTCATTTGTACATGTAGGTAGGGGTAAAGGGACTATGCAAAGATAATAAACAAGTGGTAACCAGATTATAATAGCAATAAGTCTCCTCTAGGGTGTGTGCTATATGGCCAATATATCATGGCTAATGGCTGTATCCAGGCACACTGCGTTGCGTCGTACATAAGAACAGCCCTTAGCCATATATTATATATTGGCCATATACCATACCCCCTCGTGCCTTATTGCTTAATCATAGCAGTCAAACAAGTTAAATCGACATCCATTGATGGAAAATTATCTGGCGAATTTAATAAAGACAAATGATCTTTCCTTTGCGACGTATTCAAATTCCTTTATTACGTCATGTCATAGCTAACAATAATATATATTTTTTAATGAAAAACAAATGTAGCTTCTAATGTTGTTTCAAGTTAAGTCAATATTCCTTTGCATATGTCCTGATGTTACCATGACAACCACCCCAAAAATTAAAGGAACAGTGACAGGAAATTAGCATTGCATCTATGTGCTACTTCAGAAGCTACATCAGTGTGAATGTGCAAATCTGATATGGGTAACAAGTAAAACTGAGTGTGGACTGTGGAAAACCAGAAAAAAAGATTGGATATAGAAAGAAAATCAGTTTGGGGTTCTTAGGGTGGCTATGTAAACACAGCCTTAGATTGACAGGCAGTGCACTTCAAAATTGACCCACAGCTAACTTGAAATGCTTGAGGGGCGTCTAGAAAGGAATGTTGGCAATTAGCAACACACAACGTATTCAAGCAAGTTTTCAAGACATTAAACCTAATAGTGCTATACTGAGTCAGCAAAATCCTGGTTCAACATAATGAGGGTAATTTAGTGATAATGCCTCAAGTTACACCCATAACCAATAACGTGATTTATTCCTTATGCACACGTTCGATAATCACAAATCAGCCAGATCTGTCATTGGTTTTGCAGAAAGTTAGTTTCCAGCAACTATGTTACATTTGATTGATGATAAGGACTTTTAATTGTGTCCTTCAAGAGTAAATTCTTTCCTCAGCTCAACACAAATTGAATGCACAGTATTGCAACAATTGTACCACACAGGCCAGTAGAAGGCATACAGCTCCATTCTGGGTTATAGTCCCGACTCTTGAGGGATTTGGGAAGAGTGGAGATATAGGCACGTTTTTTTACACTGTAGAACCTAATGTTCCAAAGGAACAAGTTCCAGCCCAGGTTTTTACATGGTAGAACCTAATGTTCCAAAGGAACTTTGATGCAGTTTCCCACAGTCAAACTCAGAGGGCTTTTACGGGACGACATAGAATTCGTAATCCCCTTCTCCTCGAAAAGAGAGGGAAGTACTGAGAGTGGAGTACAGTTAATTGCATTTTTCTCTGGCATTGCAATAACATGTTACTTCTGACCAGGTGACTTAATAAACTATATTAAAGAAAGTTCAATAAAGCTTTAAAATACATTATTATTATTTAAATGTTATATTCAGCAATGATAAAATCAAATCATGTTACACTCAATATTGATCTCTGACTAGCCTGCAGTGCATTCGGAAAGTATTCAGACCCCTTCACTTTTTCCACATTTTGTTACGTTACAGCGTTGTTCTAAAATGAATTAAATAAAAAAATGTCCTCATCAATCTACACACAATACCCCATAATGACAAAGCGAAAACAGGTTTTTAGATTTTTTTGCAAATGTGTTAAAAATAAATAAAAATACCTTATTTAAATAAGCATTTAGATCCTTTGCTACGAGACTCGAAATTGAGCTCATGTCTCCTTGAGATGTTTCTACATCTTGATTGGAGTCCACCTTTGGTAAATTCAATTGATTAGACATCATTTGGAAAGAGACACACCTGTCTATATAAGGTCCCACAGTTGACAGTGCATGTCAGAGCAAAAACCAAGCCATGAGGTCAAAGGAATTACCCTTAGAGCTCCTAGAAATAATTGTGTCGAGGCACAGATCTGGGGAAGGGTACCAAAACATTTCTGCAGCATTGAAGGTCCCCAAGAACACAGTGAACTCCATCACTCTTAAATGGAAGAAGTTTGTAGCCACGAAGACTCTTCCTAGAGCTGGCCGCCCGAGCCAAACTGAGCAATCGGGGGAGAAGGTCCCTGGTTAGGGAGGTGACCAAGAACCCGATGGTCACTCTGACAGAGCTCCAGAGTTCCTCTGTGGAGTTGGGAGAACCTTCCAGAAGAACAACCATTTCAGCAGCACTCCACCAATCAGGCCAGACAGAAGCCACTCCTCAGTAAAAGACACACGACAGCCTGCTTGGAGTTTTCCAAAAGGCACCTAAAGGACACTCAGATCTTGAGAAACAAGATTGAACTATTTGGCCTCAATGCCAAGCGCCACGTCTGGAGGAAATCTGGCACCATCACTGCCATGAAGCATGGTGGTGGCAGAATCATGCTGTGGGGATGTTTTTCAGAGGCTGGGACTGGGAGACTAGTCAGGATCGAGAGAAAGATGAATGGAGCAAAGTACAGAGAGATCCTTGATGAAAACCTGCTCCAGGGTGCTCAGGACCTCAGACTGGGGTGAAGGTTCACCTTCCAACAGGACAACAACCCTAAGCACACAGCCAAGACAACACAGGAGTGGCTTTGGGACAAGTCTCTGAATGTCATTGAGTGGCCCAGCCAGAGCCTGGACTTGAACCCAATCGAACATCTCTGTAGAGACCTGAAAATGGCTGTGCAGCAATGCTTCCCATCCAATCTGACAGAGCTTGAGAGGATCTGCAGAGAAGAATGGGAGAAACTCCCCAAATACAGGTGTGCCAAGCTTGTAGCGTCATACCCAAGAAGACTCTAGGCTGTTATCGCTGCCAAAGGTGCTTCAACAAAATACTGAGTAAAGGGTCTGAATACTTATGTAAATGTGGTATTTACATTTTTTTGCTTTGTCATTATGGGGTATGGGGGGAAAAAAACAATTTAATACATTTTAGAATAAGGCTGTAACGTAACAAAATGTGGAAAAAGTCAAGCGGTCTGAATACTTTCTGAATGCACTGTATGGAGAAATAATGACGCTTACACAACCAATATCATACAGACGCAGCCTGGATACAAGTCGGTTTAGATATTCCCCACATTGTTCTTTGTGTCATATGCATGTTTGGCAGATGACAGAGTACAAGGAGTGGAATGTTATCAGAAATTGACTGGTAGCCAGGCTAATACAAACGCATATACTATAACACCAAAACCAACCAAATCAAGTCCTTACATATGGGCCATATTTAAAGACTTGATGTGTCATTTTGATATTACAGTATGTTCTGGACATGAGGTACCAATGTTAGTTTGGTCTGAAAACCAGTCCAAACCAGCTATGGAGATCCCCATTATGCTGCTGATATGACCCTCCAAAGGTCATGGGGGAGTGGTGATTGACACTTCAGCAAATGTAGGCCTCTTATAACTTTAGTTGGAAAACATACTTACACACTTTTCCCAGCAGCTCTGGGAAGATGACCAAGACCGACACCTTTAGAGAGGCTAAATGTTATCCCTTTCTCGCAGCAGCATCTGTCCACATTCACACTAATGTAGACCTCAAGAGCAGCAACCAGCTGTTCAGTTCCATGAAACCCATCATGGTGAGCGGGTCTGTTGTTGAAAAAACAGAAATTCCCCGCAGGGTGAATAAACGCCAGTGTATGCTCTGCCACCAGGTTCCGAGAGCCCGGATTAAAGGGCATGAAGCTCTTAACAGTATGGCTCCTTTCAGAGTCCAATCTGGATTCCTGCTTGGATTAGCTTGAGTTACTTAGCTCTGCATGATTAAATAATTACATGCAGAGGTGTCTATCATTTAACATGTAAAAAAATATATTAAAAAAACAATTTAAAGTTTAAAAAGCTCTTTCAACATGGCTATCGCATACATTGTTTTTTTTTTTTTTTGGTCCAAATGTGTGAATGTGAATCAGTCATCTCCTGCCACCCGACCTGAGGCCGAAATCTGCAGGATCAAGTTCCTGCCCAGTCCTTGGGGTTATTGCAATCATATTTAATCTCCCTGGAGAGTGGAGTCAAGAAAAGCTGCTTTCCCCACTGGCTTGAACCAGTCCAAACCAGGCAGACTTGACGTTTGGGTGTGGGTGTATAGCCAGGGGGCGAGAGGCGAGCTATTGAGAGAGCTGCTTGAAATGAAATATTTTTGAAGCTAGATGAACATCTAGTTTAGGGTGCTAAGGGGTAACAGGAGAAAGCTGGGCTATTTATCTAGTATCACACACACACAGCGGCTCAAAGGTAGAGGGGATTACTCAACAGTCCGAGTGGTTCTGGTATTGGGAATAGCATAGTTCCTCGCCAGAGTGGGATAGCGTTTGACTGAAGCCAGTTGACGATTGAATTGCCCATTGTCCTCTGCTTTTGCTGTGCCACCAAGAAAACACTTGAATGTTGGAAGTGAGGGTCTGTTTTCAGGACTCAAAGGCTGAGACATTCCGGACATTACTCTCCTCATATTAACACTGACACAGACATCACATTAACACCTTTGGAAATATAATTTCCAGTCAATAACTTTATTAGTGCCAGAGGTTCATTTTACATAATAGAAGTTCAGCTCAGGGTTATGCCTAAAACAAGAGGGACTGAAATAAATTTTACAGAACAGTGCATACTTCAGATAAGCCACAGTTGTGTATTCAATGCTGGTATTAAAATCTAAAATCTGTCAGAATACACTGCGTGTAGAAAACATTAACACCTGCTCTTTCCATGACATATACTGACCAGGTGAAAGATATGATCCCTTATGGATGATACTTTTTAAATCCACTTCAATCAGTGTAGACGAAGGGAAGGAGACAGGTTAAAGAAGGATTTTAAAGTGTTGAGACTATTGAGACATGGATTGTGTATGTGCGCCATTCAGAGGGTGAAAGGGGAAGACAAAATATTTGTGCCTTTGAAAGGGGTATGGTAGTAGGTGCCAGGGGCACCGGTATGTGTCAAGAACTGCAAAGCTGCTGGGTTTTCCACACTCAGTTTCCCATGTGTATCAAGGATGGTTCACCATCCAAAGGACATCTAGTCAACTTTATACAATTGTGAGCAAAAGGGAGGCGTGAGAAGGAAACAGCAAGATAAATTGTGTTAATAGGGCGTTGGACAACCACGAGCAGAACAGCGTCAATGGGTCTGGAACTCTACTGGAGGGATGCGACACCATTCTTCGGCATTTTGTTGATGGTGGTAGAAAACACTGTCTCAGGTGCCGCTCCAGAATCTCACATAAGTGTTCAATTGGGTTGAGACCTGGTGACTGAGACTGCCATGGCACATAGTTTACAGTTTTCATTCTCATCAAACCATTTAGTGACCACTGTGGGTGGATGCATTGTCATCCTATGGGGGCATAGCCATGGTAGTCAAAATGATGGCCTACCCAGCATTTTTATACATGACGTTAATTGCTTAATTCAATTCAGGAAACCAAAGCTATGCGGAAGCACCTTCTTTCAATATACTTTGTATTCCTAATTTACTCAAGCACTTCCATTATTTTGGCAGTTACCTGTATACACTTTCACTCAACAACCTCCAGTAAAACATGAAGTCAAGAGATGCCACATTGTGCAAAACAAACAATCAAATCAGAATAAATCTTCAAGAGCTTTTAATCATACATAGAAATGTAGTTCAACAGTACCATTCATTTAGAATGTTATAGCAGTATACTTAGTGTAAAGAGCATTGTTGTTTTCTGACGAGGAATATCCACAGAGATGATAGAAGCTTCTAGAACTACATGAGAGCGAGAGAGACAGAAACGAGTACATGACTACATACATTGTAACACCTCAGACTACATTTTAACACCTCAAATAGGCAACATTTATCTGTGGTTTATGTACCAGTGTCCATCTTCCTTGTTGTAGTTATTTTTTTGACGAGCAGTGTGGCATTAAAATTCTTTCAGGGGAAAAAAAAAAAAAAAACATTTGCGCTAGCTCCCGCTGATCATCTGGGATACAATACATCTGACTTAAGCGATTCTTACTGGGATGCAACTGCTCAAGTTGCTTTTAAACAAGGGGGTGCACATTAATGCAGTTGAAATGTTGTGGTATTGTAGACATGGAAGGGATCCAACACACCCTGCCCACAAACACCACCACAGACGCTGTTACCATACGTGTTGGTTGTCAGTGCCACAATAACAATTCCAATCGGGGACAGTTCTAAGCAAAAAAAAAAAATGTACAAGACAAGGTGAATAGATATGGGCCTACAAATCCCAGAAGCGCTGTTAAAGTCAATCAATTCCTCATAGAACGTCCTGTGTTGCTTCAGGTCTTCTGCCAGCTCATAGAAACTTGCTCTGTGGGGTTTCAACTCCCAGGTTGTCGAAGTAACGTAGCATGAAATAGCACACATTTTAAGGCTGGGAGGGGGGATGCGCTGCATGCTGCGACATAGCTGCCGGAGAGGACATGGACTGGACCATCGGCTGGGCCGGCGGGGGGAGTGGGTGCAGAGGCTGCGCCCCTGAGTGTGTATTAGGGGAGGGCGGTGGTGTCGGACGTTTGAACTTGTCGGGGCTGTTGCTTCTTCTCGGGGAGGGCCTCTGTTTTGAAGAAAAGAGGGAAGACAGATGGATGAGAAACATTCTCAGTTAAGTCAATTCTCTTTCAAAATATCCCCTTCTCAAAAGCTTGTACCAAAAAATGCAGTCTCAAATAGCCACCTATCCCTTTTAAAAGCTGGGCAACGGAACCCATATCAAACATCAAAACCTGTTTAAAATATACGCTGGGTCTAAATGAATTGTCAACGAAGTCACCATGAATTACCATGACATGTATACGAGGTTCAATGATCGATTTGTTACATTAAATAATTTAGTAATGACTCAAAACATGTTTTTAAAATCACCAGGAAGAAACTGCTAGAGAATTGCTAGCTAACTTGTAAGGACAAAAAGAGTTAACTTCAGGAGTACAGACCCCCAGTGGCTAAAGTAAGAATTGCTGAAAATGTAGTCAAGAGAATAAGGGAAAGGGGGATACTTCAGCTGTACAACCGAATGCCTTCAACTGAAATGTGTCTTCCGCATTTAACCCAACCCCTCAATCTAATAATTATTCTGTCAAGGGAAAGTTTTCTATTTCATTTTTAAAAAACAAACACATACTAAGACAAAAGAAACGTGACAGTGTATCAACTGATACATTTTTTTTAAAACTCTGTTTATTAAGTTTTACACACACACGACAACGCAATATAAATAATACTCACACACAAGACAAAGCAATATAAATAATATACTCAACTAGAAAAAAAATACAAATTAAAATAAAAAAAATAGCTTTAAAGATACCATACTTTAGACAAGTTAAACATACTAGGCAGAAGGCTACAAAGGTTAAAGGGCAATCTATAGTACAGGGACAGAGCAAACACCTCACCATTGTTCCTGTAAACAGTCAAGGGATAAGGGTGGAGAAATGCAACCACTCACAGAGAGTCATGGCCACAGACCGACCATCCACTGGACAATGCTTTAAAATAAAAAAAATAAAATGATTATTCATGTAGGCGTGAACAAAGCTCACACTTCAGTCTCTGCCCGAGCAAGATGAACAAGGCATCTGCGGATCACAATCAATAAGCACATGGACCTTAATACCCCCCCCAGCAAAAACACAGAGAGAGGCTCCTCCAACCCTTAAGTCACAAGCTTATTTTAGTATGAATTGGAATGCCATCAGAGGATGGACTGTTTAAAGTAAGACCGGAATGGAGCCCAAGCCTCATTAAACAGTTTGGGGTTCCCACGTGATTTGAATTGGATTTTTTCTAGTTTCGGAGAGCACAACACATCCCTCACCCAATATTTATAAGATGGGGGAGCTGCCATCTTCCAATTCTGTAGTATTAGCCGTCTAGCTAAAAGAGTTGTATAAGCAACAGTGTCCGACAGGATTCTTGATAGGGGGGGTACCCATGGGCAGTACTCCAAAAAGGGCTGTAAGGGGAGACGGATCTATAAGTGTCATATATAGAGAAACATTTAAATATTAATTCCCAGAAACCTGACAGTTTATGACAGCCCCAAAACATATGCAACAGTGTGGCTGGTTCCACTTTACATCTGACACAGGTAGGATCAAAATCAGAGAATATTCTTCCAAGTTTGGCCCCCGACCAGTGGATACGGTGAACCACCTTGAATTGAACGAGGCTGTGTCTAGTGCTAAAAGAGGACGAGTGCACCCTGTGCAGCACAGATTCCCAGGAGTCTTCCCCAAGTTCCTCCCCAAATCCTTTCCCCATCGAGTCTTTAAAGGCACCAAAGAAGGGTTCTGTAAGTCATGAATGATTGCATATACATCTGAAATTGCACCCCTAGGAAGCTTGTTCAGCTCCAAGATGCTCTCTATAGCTGTATTCGCAGGCCTATTGGGAAATCCATGTGTGTTAGCCCTGACAAAGTTTCTAGTCTGGAGATAGCGGAAAAAGTGGGATTGGGGAGATTGAACTTGTCCTGCAGCTGAGAAAGAGGCAAATGTATCATCAAAGAATAATTGGGCTAGCGAGGAGAGGCCTAGTGAGTGCCAAATGCCAAAAGCCCCATCATTCAAAGATGGAGGAAATAAAATGTTCTGATCGATTGGGCCTGATAGAGAAAAGCCTCGGAGGTTAAAGGCTAAACGGAACTGATTCCAAATTTTAAGAGACTGCTTTACAATTGGGTTGACACACCTTTTGCCCAGGGACACTGGGAGAGACGAGCACAGCGGAAAGTGCTGCAGGTTTACACGATTCAGACTCCATCTGGACCCAGAGTGGTCTAGGGCCAGTAGGATCAGTCTGCAGCCAGTACAGAACGGCTCTGAAATTTGCAGCCCAGTAGTATGTCTGAAAATTTGGCAGAGCTAAACCCCCCAATGACCTAGGCTTCTGCAAATGTTTTCTACCAATCCGTGGTACCTTGCCATCCCAAATAAAATGCATGAATGTTTGATCCAGTGAAATAAAAAGATGTTGGAATAAAAATGGGTAAACATTGAAATAAATATAAACATATGGGCAACACATTCATTTTAATGACATTAATCCTTCCGATAAGAGAAAGGGGTAGCGAATTCCAAAAAGTAAAAGACAGATTGTTTCAATCTGCTAGAGCAACAAAGTTTTCCTGAAACAAATTTGAATATTTCCTTGTCACTTTTACTCCCAAGTAAGTGAATTGATCCAGGACAATCCTAAACTGAGAACTTGTAAAAGAGCACTTTAAAGCAGCCTTGTTTACCGGAAAGGGCTCACTCTTGCCTAGATTCAGCTTGTACCCTGAGATTGATCCAAACTTTTTAAGAACAGATAGGGCACGTGGCAATGAGGTATCAGGGTTGGAGATAAACAAAAGGAGGTCGTCAGCATATAGCGAGACTTTCTGCTCCCAGCCCGCCCTGATTATACCTTGAATGGCATCATTAGAGCGTAGTGCAATGGCGAGAGGCTCGATTGCCAAAGCAAACAACAAGGGGGAGAGTGGGCAACCCTGTCTGGATCCGCGGTGCAAGGGAAAATAGTCAGAGGACAAGTTATTAGCTCCGTACCGAAGCCATGGGGGAAAAATAAAGAATCTTTATCCACGCAATGAATTTGGGGCCAAAGCCAAATCTATAAAGGGCTGCTGTTAGGTAATCCCACTCAACGCGGTCAAACGCTTTTTCGGCATCAAGTGAGACCACCACCTCCGGGTCCTCCGACGCTGGGGAGTACAGTATATTCATAAGACGCCTAATATTGAAAAATAAATGCCTATTTCTCACAAAGCCAGTATGGTCAGAGTGTATTACTTGGTGCAGCAAGCCTTCCATACGGATGGCTAAAAGCTTAGCTAGGATTTTGTAATCACAGTTTAAAAGCGAGATTGGACGATAGGATCCACATTCCACATTCTTTGTTTTTCTTTAGTAGTAATGAAATTGAAGCCTGATAAAGACTAGGCGGTAGCTTTGAAGTATTGAGGAACTCTGCAAATAGTCGAGACAATGGGCAAAGCAGACCAGAAAACGTCCTGTAAAATTCGGTTGGAAAACCGTCCGGACCCGGTGATTTACCACTTTTCATTGCGGACACTGCTGTTGCAATCTCCTCAAGCGTAAATTCTTCTTCTAGATAGTCATGGGAGTCTGTATCAATTGAAGGCATATTCAAGCCATTAAAGAAGGAGTCAATCAGCAAGGGGTCTTGAGGGGATTCAGAGGTGTATAGCGCAGAGTAAAATTGTTCAAATTGATCATTGATCTCTTTATGTATAACTGTGGTGGCACCAGACGGGGTCCTTATTTGTGGGATTAAACGTGAGGCCTCAGATTTACAGATCTGATGCGCAAGGAGTTTACTGGCCTTGTTCATAGACTTTGTATCGAGCTCGCAAGAGTAACTGTTCAGCTTGCCTGGTAGAAAGCTCATCAAATTCAGATTGGAGTAGTTGGCGCTCTTTATGCAGATCAGAGGAAGGATCCGTAGCATACTTCTCATCCAGTGTGGCTATGGACTCGCTCAGGTCCCGAAGTCGCTGGGAGCGAACTCTGTTTTGGTTGGCTGTATAAGAAATAATTTGGCCACGTAGGTATGCTTTGAGAGACTCCCATATGGTAGAGCAGGACATACCTGGTGTTGAATTAGTTTCTAGGAATAAGGTGATTTCAGAAGAGATGAAATTGACAAACTCCTTATCTGAGAGTAAAATGGGGTTGAGACGCCATTGATAACACATAGGAGGTCGCTGGGGAAACTCTAGTTCAAGCACTAATGGTGAATGGTCAGAGATAACAATACTCTCGTAAGTTCACCCCCGAGGGTTAGGCAGAAGTTTTTTGTCCAAAAATAAGTAATCAATCCAGGAGTATGTTTGATGAACATGAGAATAAAAGGAATATTGTCTATCTGGAGGATGTAGGAAACGCCAGGCCTCAAACATTGCCTATTTCTGAAGAAAGGATTGAATAAGTAGGGCACATTTAGATGGGCCTGTATTTGTTTGTGAGGAGTTGTCAAGAACTGGGGACATTTTACAGTTGAAATCCCCCCCTAAAATCAACAAATGAGAATCTAAATTGGGAATAGTAGACAGAAAGGAAAAATGAAACTTGTGTCATCCCAATTGGGAGCATAAACACTAGCCAAAACAAGAGGGGGAGAAAACAGTTCACCGGTTACTATGACGTATCGTCCCTTAGGATCAGCAATAACCTCAGAAGCTACAAAGGGAGTAGCTTTATCAACCAGAATAGAAGCACCTCTTGATTTACTATGAAAGTTTGAGTGGAACACTTGACCAACCCAGTCCTTATGCATCCTAAAATGCTCACCAGTCCTCAAGTGAGTCTCTTGTAGAAATGCAATATTTGCATTCAAACCCTTTAAGTGTGTCAACACCCTCTTACGCTTCACCGGGTTGTTAACCCCTTTGGTATTCCAAGAAATGTACTTGACCGTATTATTTCGGCCCCTCTGGGCATTCCCGTTATTCAACCCTGTCATTAGAGCATAGAATGGAAAAGCAATGAGCGCCCAAAACCCCCAGAATAACTTGTCTCAGAGTAATAATGTACGGTGGTAAATGTTTGGGAAAAGTACAGAAAAAAAAAAACAGATAAAAAAACTAAAAAGACAGAATGACAACATTAGAACTGAACAATTCAACCTGCCCCCCTACCCCCATCACCGACAATACCACCCCAAACGAGGTACAAGCCTAAATAGAACATGTTCTCGTCGCACAGTATGTCTGAGAGAGTGCGATCTGAAACCTAAATCCACAGTCCCGCTCTTTAAAGTCACGTTTTGTTAGTGGATCAAGCAGCAAAAAGAAAGATTTGTATGTATTTTTTCAAATAAAAAAAAAGGCAAATCCCTTGTGCAAACAGAATGACAAAAGCACCACTTGTAGATGTATATAATTGTATTCCCAGTCTTAGAACAGGCATTGAGGGGAAAAATAAATACAATGTATAAAGGCTCTCAGCCAAAAATCGAATTTAAAGTAAGGAAATCATAGTAAGACAATCAAAAATAATAGTAATTATAATAGTAGTCTAGTTGAAGCTGAGACAGCTTACAACCAATACCAAAAAAACTGTGTGCGCAACGTTGAACGTTTGCTGGGCATAAATGACGCTCAAAACTTAAACTGAGGCCCCAAAAACCGTGTAGCCTTGGGAGACATTTACTGTTAACTGGGTCAATGCAAACAGATGCAGTAAACAAATAACCAAAAATATTTTGAGTCACCGAGACAATGTGTAAACAAACTAAATAGGTGAGCGAGATAAGGCATGCACACTCGACGATCAAAACATTAGATCACCTCAAATAGGCCTGAATAGTTTCACCAACTATACAAGACTAGCCTGTTATGCCTAAGCATAATTGTAGAAGCCTGGGTTACTTACTAACCACAGTACGCAAGCAACAGTTGCTGAACTGTGAGCATATTCAAGACTTCTTGATGTGACGTTGAATGTGAGCCATAGCCTCATCCGGAGATTCAAATGTGTAGTCTTTACCCTCGTGAGATATCCATAAACGGGCCGGGAATCGCAGTCCATACTTCACACTTGGATGGTCCCGAAGTACTCGTTTGGCCTGTCCGAAAGCTGTGCGCTGCCTGGAAACAGTGGGGGAGTAGTCCTGGTAGATGGAAAAGCTCTGTCCTTGAAAGCTCAGAGTGGTATTGCGGGCTCGTCGGAGGATCTCAATCTTCTCTTGAAAAAAGTGCACTCGAAGAATTGTCACGGGGCCTCTCCCCATCCCAGGGCTTTGGGCGCAGCGACCAGTGGGCTCGATCAATCAGGGGCTTTTCATCTAAGGCAAGAACATCCTTCAGCAGCCCCGAAACAAAATCCGTGGCACGATGCATTTCGGCGGACTCTGGGACCGATACAAGTCTCAGATTGCGGCGAGAGAATCCCTCTAGACTCACGCAGCTCTCCTTCACCTTTTTCAAATCCGCAGCTAGGCGTTTAACTTCAGCCTCCAGGGATGTAGTTAAATCGGAGACATTAGTAGCGGAGGCCTCCAGTGCCGCAATCGTTGTAGTGTGTGACGCAGTTGTTGTTTTGAGTATTGTGATTGCTGGCAGTCTCGTTCCGCAGGATGGTTAAATCTGCTTTTAAAGTATCAGAAACCTCCTGTATTCTGGCCTCAATCGTAGCAACCACCTGTGTTTTCATTTCAACTATCTCAGAGCGTAGTAGTTTGATGGCCTCGAGAATGTTCATTTCAGCGCCGCCAGGCCAAGCCGCGTCCCCGGTTAAAGTATGCGTCCCCGGGCCCTCAGACTCAGGAGAGGGCGGTGATGAGAGCGGGTCTTGTAGGCCGGGTTCTCTCAAAGTCATGCTTTTGGCCTTATGCTTGGTCGACATGCTGACATTCGGAAGCAAAGTAGTCTTGTTTTTTACGGAAAGGGATCACCAAATTAATATTTGAAAATAAATACGGTTCTGCTGCAGAATTCACATAAACTTTAAGAATACCACGGGAGCAAACGGAAAACACGTCAGTCGCACATGGCGTCCCCTACCATCCCCCAACTGATACATTTTTTAAAAATTTCCTTCACTGTGTTATTAAAATGCTAGACGTGAATGCTGGAATTAGACAATTAACTATGCAAATGAGCAAAAGCTGTGTGTTAAGGAAATAGCAGCCAGTCTCTAATAAGCGCCTGTTGTGTTCAGTGATTTAAAACAAATAAACTCCCGGGCTATTAATTGAAGATTTACAGTATTTGAAATCGAACACCATCAAATACTTTTCCTGTAAACCATAACCCTCTTGTGTGAGCATTGGCAAGTCAAACAAATTCAAAGTGCTGGCGAATAGCTGGTGAACAGACTCGGGCTTTGATGAGTGTCCGGGTGGCTGGCCTGAAGCTCCCAGTCACCACCACTTAGTGCTAATGATCTCTAGGGTCTTCGTAATGACGGCTGCCACCCAGAAACTAACACACTTCAGAGGCACACGCTGACATAGTGCTCCATGGATGAGTACTCAGTGTTACCATGGAAACACGCAGGGAAAAAATAAGAGCGCTTGTTCCTTTTCCTATGGGAGATCGCAAGGAAACCGAAAACTAATTTCAGTTGGAGAAAATAAATCTTCAGTTCAGAGTAATCTCTCTGAGCCCTGACTGAGCTGAAACCAGTTTCAACCTCAGGATGTTCCTGGTACCTAATGAGAGGAGGGTAAACTCCTATGTCTCCTTCCAGCCGCCAGTCAGACACATGGAAACAACGTTGGTTAACCTGTCTCCATAACCACAGGGAATGGCTTCACTCTACAGAGACAATGTTGACATTGAGCCGGGAGGAGTCAGCAGCAGAAAGTCACTGATGTAATCACAAGATGTTCTACTCAGTCTCCTACTCAGAACGTTTGTATATTTTAGTGTCCATTTGCAATGAATTATCCATATTGCTCTAGACTGCTCCCAGGTCTGTCTGTGCAGCAATGGAACAAATGACATAGTGACCTGCATAGGGAAGGGAAGTGCGAGGGAACAGAACATCCTAAAGCCTGTGGTAATGAGAGAGATGGAACAGCAGACACACACAGGTCCTTCTGGCACTGGGAGAGGACCTGCAGAGTTTAACACAGGCACTGGAAGGACACTTAAAGACAGGCAGGGAGGTCCCACAAGATTGTTACCAATGGTATGGGAAAGGTCATCTTTGGGCATATAGGCTATGGAACTGAAATATACTACACGGAACAGAAATATAAAAACGCAACATGCAAAGTGTTGGTCCCATTTTTCATGAGCTGAAATAAAATAGTAGAAATGTTCCATACTCACAAAAAGCTTGTCTTACATTTTGTGCACAAATGTGTTTACATCCTGATTAGTGAGCATTTTTTCCTTTTATCAATATAATCCATCCACCTGACAGACAGGTGTGTCATATCAAGAAGCTGATTAAAACAGCATGATCATTACACAGGTGCACCTTGTGCTGGGGACAATAAAAGGCCACTAAAATGTGCAGTTTCGTCACACAACACAATGCCCCAAATTGAGGGCGCGTGCAATTGGCATGCTGACTACAGGAACATCCACCAGAGCTGTTGCCAGAGAACATAATGTTAATTTCTCTACCATAAGCCACCTCCATACTTTCAGAGAATTTGGCGGTACTTTCAACCAGGCTCATAACCGCAGACCACTTTTATGGTGTTGTGTGGACGAGCAGTTTGCTAAACTGTGGGGTTATGGTATGGGCAGGCGTATGCTGCGAACACAATTTAATTTTAATCGATACCATGAGATCCTGAGGCCCAGTGTTTAAAAGTATCTGTGACCAACAGATGTATATCTATATTCCCTGTCATGTGAAATACATAGATTAGGGCTTAATGTATTTATTTAAATTGACCGATTTCCTTATATTAACTGTAAATCAATGCAATTGTTGCAATTATATATTTTTGTTCAGTATAGATCAAGAGCATTCTACTACCTTATCAATGGACTTGAGAGTGTCTACATTGTCCACCATAGGTGTATTAAATAGGTTTGACAATACAAGCACAACGATGCTAGTTGGGCAAAATTCTATATGCCGATCGATTAGACCGGATTTGATTCATATAGTGGAATACCATACAGGCTAGTTATGTCAAATGACTGACAAGTCCATTGCTAGTCTTGATAGGTGCAGAGCAGACTTACCGCTATGGCGTGAGAGGCACTTCCATGGACGTGCAGGGCGGGGGCGTTGAAGTGAGCAATGGCAGCTCTGGACAGGGTGGCCGGGGGAGTGAACCCAACTGTGTGACTGCCGTACGACAGACCTAGAGGAGAGAAAACGCTATTGAGTTTGCAATGTGTTTTACAGGGCATTCGGAAAGTATTCAGACCCCTTGACTTTTTCCACATTTTGTTAAGTTACAGCCTTAGCTACACATTATTTCCTTCAACTCCATCTGATAACATAAACCACAGTTGCTTAGGTGTGATGAATACGGAGCCTGTGTGTTGCAGGTAGGGCTGGGCGATATATTGTGAATACCGGTATGGATGTTTACGATACCATCTACAACAATGTTTTGATACAGTGCTAAATTAAATGAAAAGTTATACAAATTGGACTACTTCACTATCAGTTGTCCCAGTTTGGTTGAGTAGACAACCACCAGAAAAAGACAAATAAAATCACTGGTTTCCATTCTAGGGTCAAGCACTAATCATAAAACATATTTAGAACTTGTATTATTCAGAAATATAAAATAGCATAAACATGTACAAATATTTTGACATGATATTTTGGCTATATCACCCAACCCTAGTTGCAGGATCACTCAAAGGAACTTGCTGCTGGCAAAGGATGTCACCGAAACAGACTAATTTCTCCTTCAATTGGTATTAACTTTGGAAACTGTCAAGAAATGTCTGTCATTTTCAGGGAAAACAATGTGGTTAGGGATATACAGTGCATTCGGAAAGTATTCAAACCGCTAGACTTTTTTCACATTTTGTTAAGTTACAGCCTTATTCTAAAATGGATTAAATAATTAAAAAAAAACTCAATCTACACACAATACCCCATAATGACAAAGCAAAAATAGATAGTTTTAAATAAATTATAAGAAATTGTCAAACTGAAATATCACATTTACATAAGTATTCAGACCATTTACTCAGTACTTTGTTGAAGCACCTTTGGCAGCGATTACAGCTTTGAGTCTTCTTGGGTATGATACAGGTGTGCCAAGCTCGTAGCACCTGGGGAGTTTCTCCCATTCGTCTCTGCAGATCCTATTAAGCTCTATCAGGTTGGATGGGGAGCTTCGCTACACAGCTATTTTCAGGTCTCTCCAGAGATGTTCGATTGGGTTCAAGTCCAGGCTCTGGCTGGGCCACTCAAGGACATTCAGAGGCTTGTCCCGAAGCCACTCCTGCATTGTGTGCTTAGGGTGGTTGTCCTGTTAAAAGGCGAACCTTCACCCCAGTCTGGAGCAGGTTTTCAACAAGGATCCATCTGTACTTTGCTCCGTTCATCTTTCTCTCGATCCTGACTAGTCTCCCAGTCCCTGCCTCTGAAAAACATCCCCACAGCATGATGCTGCCACCACCATGCTTCAGGGTGGGGATGGTGCCAGGTTTCCTCAAGACGTAACACTTGGCATTCAGGCCAAAGGGTTCGATCTTGGTTTCATCAGACCAGAAAATCTTGTTTCACATGTTCCGAGAGTCCTTTAGGTGCCTTTTGGCAAACTCAAAGCAGGCTGTCATGTGCCTTTTACGGATGAGTGGCTTCTGTCTGGCCACTCTACCAAAAAGGCCTGATTGGTAGAGTGCTGCAGATATGGATGTCCTTCTGGAAGTTTATCCTATCTGTCAGAGTAACCATCGGGTTCTTGGTCACTTCTCTGGCCAAGGCCCCCCCGAATGCTCAGTTTGGACAGGCAGCCAGCTCTAGGAAGAGTTTTGGTGGTTCCAAACATCTTCCATTTAAGACTGAAGGAGGCCACTGTGTTCTTGGGGACCTTCAATGCTGCAGGACATTTTTAGTACCCTTTCCCAGATCTGTTCCTTGACACAATCTCGTCTCGGCACTCGGACAATTCCTTCGACCTCATTGCTTGGTTTTTGTTCTGACATGCTGTCAACTGTGGGACCTTATATAGACAGGTGTGTGCCTTTCCAAATAATTTCCAATCAATTGAAGTTACCACAGGTGGACTCCAATCAAGTTGCAGAAGCGTCTCAAGGATGATCAATGGAAACAGGATGCACCTGAACTCAATTTCAAGTCCCATAGCAAAGAGCCTGAATACCTATCTAAATAAGTTCCGAATACATTTCCGAATAAATTTGTAAAAAAATTCTACAAACTTGTTTTCACTTTGTCATTATGGGGTATTGTGTATAGATTGATGATAATTATTTAATTTGACTTGTTTTTTTGTCCATTTTGGAATAAGGCTGTAACCTAACCCAACAAAATGTGGAAAAAGTGAAGTGGTCTGAATACTTTCCAAAAGCATTTAATTTCAGGGGATAAGTCATGCGCTGCCTGAATCTGTTTACAATTGAATTTAAGAATAAATGTAATATTTTGATAGACCTGTTGACCCGACGTTCAAAACAAGCAGAGACCTTGCAACCGAGACAGGACTTGTACCAAGGGGACCTTAAATTCACCCAATTATCAGTAAGGATCTATCAACCTGTAGCAGAGCGTTCCAGAGACACAGCTAGATACAATGTTACTTAATAATTAACGGAATACATCTATTCATATTACAATACAATATACAAAGGTGCTCTTTTTGTACGTGGACCTTTCTCTTCCTTCATCCAGTAGCATAATAGATACTCGTAAAACAGAGTTTAGTGGTTATGAGGTGTTGGACATGGGCCATGGACTTCCTGTAACTATACCCTACCAGGTGATATGGGTCGGCTGGAGCTGGGGGAAGGAGTGTATGGGATGGGACTGGACACTGTCCGTGCTCGCAGGCCTTGTGCTGACATCTCATTGAAGTACCTGAAGGGTAAAAAGTCCATAGTTTAGACAATTAACTTCTGTCTCTAAATATCACTCCCATTTCCCTGAGCAATGATTTGGTGTCTGAAACAGAAAGGAAGTGAGAGTGTGGGGTGGGGTTGCTTATTGGATGGTTGGTTAGGCATGGCTGACAGTGGAGCAAAGACTAAACATTGGTTGGAGATGGTGAAGTTGGACCAGAGGGTTTCATGTCTACCTCTCGTCGTCCATCTCCAGACTGGACTCGCTCTCAGACAGCTGTCTACACAGGGCTTCGCGGCGCTCCATCTCTCTCTGCAGCTTCCTCTGCAGACGGATGTTCTCCTCACGCATGTGCCGCTCCTCCTCAATGTACTGGGCCCGCTTCTCTGTGTCTGGGAGGGGACGGACAAATAAAGTTTCATCAAAAACCAATGCAACGCCATTACACAACAACGAGTCATTACACAACAATACATTTTTCTGAGAGAGCAAAGATGCAACAGTATTTTCCAAAAGTGCTCATCTATGCTCTTTATTGCTGTAGTACAGCAGCTATTGCACCTAAATATAATAGGTCAAGTCTGGTCTCTAATAACAGAGGTTTCTGGTATTGAAGTCCATGATTTCATCAGCTTGTTAGCATTTTGGTCCAAGACCTTTAGACAGAATAGATTGATATGACAGCTCCCTCTGGTGGCCAAATATTTAAACAGAGCATCCTTCTGCTGAACTCAACTCCCTAGGCCAGTGTTCCCCAACAGCACACATTTGTTGTTGTTGCCTGGTGATTAGTTGACAAATTGAATCAGGTGTGCTTGCCTAGGGCTAAAACAAAATGTGTACTGTTGAGGATACACAAGGACTGGAGTTGGGAAAACACTGCCCTAAGCCAGGGGTATGCAAATAGTTTCAGCCACAGGCCAATATTTGTCAGAGCGAATGGTCGGGGTGCCAGAACACAATTATAATAATCTGTACATGGAAACTTTACCACAACTAAGCCCAAAAATAGATTGTATTTCATACATTGATTACATTGTGACAAGATCACTCGCTGGCCAGTTTTGGCCTGTTGCTGACCCCTGTCCTAAGCCAACAGGTTGCCTCCCACAATGTAAACAATGTTCCATGCCGTTGGCCTAGGTCTAGGATTTCCGAGACTCTGGCTGAACTGGACCAGTCAACTACTAAAATAGAGTTAGGTTTCACTGAGAAAGTTAAGGATATTTGAGAAGAAATGACAGATCTGCCCAGAGATAATATTGGGGGATTGAAAAAGAGCTTGATTATGGTCTACTTGGAACCTGCCGTTGGAAATGTGAGTGCGTGTTCGGTCTGAGGGTGAAACTGCGTGTCCACATTGGTTTGAGTGATAATATTACCATTGTTCCCAAATTGAACATGCACCTGTAAAGAGGAGCACTCTACCGTGACCCACTACCACTGTTGTTCTAAGATCACATGGTAAAGCAACTCCACCGCCAACTCCATCACCAAGACGCGGGCAGTACAGGAGCATCATGTCAAACTGGAAGACTGGCCAATAGTTTCTACCATCAGGCTGCTGAATAGTCACCAGTTGCTGCTCCAACCACTACTCCCCTTATGGACATGTTCCCCCCACCCAACAGACTTTTACTCTGCCCCCACCCCAACGACATTCATCACCAGTTCAGTTGTTAATAATGTTTTATTTCACTTGGTCCCCACACCCCCTCAATGGTCATGCTGCTCCCCTACGGTCATTCCCCCCACCCCCTCAAGTCTACTCTGCCTCCATCCCAATGGATATATATTTATTCATCATGGTTACAGTTATGTATATTGTGCTATTTCTATTGTTGTTTTTTTATGACCATTTTCATTATTTTATAACTTAGACCTGCATGTTGGCACTTAAGATTTGTACTGTACCCTGCAATCACACCTGCAACCATGTCCATGTGACTATTAAACACTTAGAATCTGAACAGAACACATTAGTTAAAATAACTGACAGTAAATCTACAGCAAAGCCATATGAAAGCCTCCTTGAGCACCAACATTTTTCCAAATTGTGGCAAAGACTACTGCATCTAGTTTTATGGGTTCTACATAACCAGGTCACGTCATGGTAAATTCACTGTTGACCATTGGTCTTTGAAACTCACGTTGCAGCTCGGTGGTACGGAGGCTCTTCTTCAGCCTCTCCACTTCGTCCTTCAGGAAGCGGATATGCAGCATCATGTTCTCCGGAGAGTCAATCTCCATGGAAACATCCCTGGGGGAGGGAGGAGCAGACACAGGCTGGTCCAACTTCTCCTGGAGGATTCTGTCAAAGACAAGTGAGCTCCAATGAATCAACACAGGGAAAAGTCAACCTTTTACCATTGTATAGGTTATTCCTACAGTCCTAATAAAAGAGAATCAATAGAGAGCATACAACAGTGTGAAGGTTCATTTAGTTTACTTTCAACCATTCCCAGACTCCAGCACCTAGGTTTTTCTAGATCTAAACATACTACTCCTAAAGAATATATGGTTGCTACAGAACAAAAGCCTACCTTTTCTCTGCCTCCAATTTGTCCATGCGCTTCCACAGTCTATTGACAAGAGCCTCTTGTTCTTGCTCTAATGTGTTTTCGAGGTCAATCTTCTCACGCCTTAGCTGGAAACAAAGGGAACACAGCAAAGAGATATTCAGCTTGAAAACATCTTACCTTCCACAAAGAAATACGCACCCACACACAGAATTCTACACTCCATCATGATAATGCACATGCCCTTAAGTGGGAGTGCCGACATTATGTCTTCAGGAGAGACTCAGCTGCACCAAGACAATGGCTGTCTCTGAAATCTGTCTTGCCTACCACTTACTAAAACTGTATACTGTGTACTAATGGTACTACATACTATTTAGAACATACTGATAAGTAAAATTGAACGCAGTAAGCAAAAAATATTAACATACCAAGCTCATCCATACTGAGAACATGTCATCTAATGTGCAATTACGTTGATTCACACCATTTGTTCATTTTGGTACAACGCGTCACCATATCTGATTAACAACTGTTGTTAAATACAGTGGGAAAAAAATCATAATCTACTATACTGAACAAAAATATAAACGCATTTCATGAGCTGAGATAATATGTTCCATGGGCACAAACATTTGCTCTCTCAAATGCTGTTTACAACTCTGTTAGTGAGCATTTCTCCTTTGCCAGGATAATCCACCCACTTGACAGGTTTGCCATATCCAGAAGCAGATTAAACAGCATGATCATTACACAGGTACACATTGTACTGGGGACAATAAAAGGCCACAGATGTCTCAAGCTGAGGGAGCGTGCAACTTGCATGCTGGCTGCAGGAATGTCCACCAGAGCGGTTGCCAGAATATAATGTTAATTTCTCTACCAAAAGCCAACTCTAACTTTATTTTAGAGAATTTAGCAGTATGTCCACAACCGCAGACTGTGCAATTGTAACTACGCCAGCACAGGACCGCCACATCCGGCTTCTTCACCTGCAGAATCATCGGAGACCAGCCACCCAGACAGCTGATGAAACCGAGGAGTATTTCTGTCTGTAATAAAGCCCTTTTGTGAGGAAAACGTATTCTGATTGCCCGGCCTGGCTCCCCAGTGGGTGGGCACAGCTCCCAAGGCCTACCCTTGGCTGTGCCCCTGCCCAGCCATGTGAAATCAATAGATTATGGCCAAATACATTTATTTCAACTGACTGATTTCTTTATCTGAAATGTAACTTTGTGGAATTTGTGAAATTGTTGCACATTGGGTTTATATTTTTGTTTAGCATAGTTTCAACATTATTGGTCTATTTACATTTCTTTGTAGTTCTCTCTCAAAGATCTGACCCCTTTTCCCCTTAAATTTTCACCTAAAATGTCAAACCCAAACCTGTAGCTCAGGACCTGAAGCAAGGATATGCATATTCTTGATACCATTTGAAAGGAAACACTGAAGTTTGTGGAAATGTGAAATTAATGTAGGAGAATAACACTGTTCAAAATGTTGCATCAAGTCTGCCCAAATGTGCCGAAAGGATACATTTTCAAGTACACAACTATATAGAACATATATAGAGAAGACAGCAGGGGTTAGAGACCCAGCAGGGGTTCAAGCTGTAGAACACAGTTCTTACATTTTAGTATAAAAATTGATTGTATCAAACAAAACTATTGTACATTTTTATCTCTGGGACACTAAGGATGACAAATAAAAGCAAGATTAGTGAATGTAAGTATATTATTTACCTTCAGATGTGAATGTATCAAACCAGTTGCCGTGATAAAAGTTGTTGCTGTTCTGCACTCTCAAACAATATCATGGGGGGGGTGACCCATTGCATTACTACTTCTACTTAAGAGAGAGAACGATAGGGGGTGACGACGACCGAACCTGTAGAGGTTCACTTAGCTAGATATCTAGCTACCTACTAATTTAGCGAACCAAATGCACAACTGCAGAGCATTTAGCGCATTTTAGACAATTAACTTAATAGTGATAAGGCGTCTAGCTGGCAAACATTTAGTTGTGAATTCCATACTGTAACTAGATCACATGTGAGTGACTGGGTCTCGTAGTTTTGTGCTGGCTAAACAAACACCACCTCACCACCTGTAAGTTTCAAAATTATGTGATGGGTTAAATGAAGAACGTGATGTTCTTTATCTCCTAATGTATTGTACAAGTTAATTAAAGGTATTTACTTAAAAAGTAGCAACAAATATTCACATTTAGCTTCTTCCAAAATCAAGCTCTGCTTGATTTGCGTATTTAATATTTGTTTTGTGCGTACAGAAAACTGTAGCAATTTTGAGTTACTTGTATAACTTTGAGCTGGGAAAGTTATACAGTTTAGGTCAGAGACTATAACATTCAGTTCGCATTCTCTATAGGATTTTACATGTACTTGTTACCATTGCTAACCTTTGGATTACGAGGGCTCAGTTGGGTTTGAAAATAGCACCCCTTGTGTTCAGTGCCAGTATTGACACAAGGTCAGTATGAAGGTATGACAATCTGGATACTGCCCAAGCCGACTATTTAGAATGCAAGTATGGGTATTCAGACACTGTCAATGTCATTTCACATAGTGTCATTGTGTCACTGTACCTGCTCCAAGGTGAGCTGCTTTGATATAGTGTCATTCTCCATTTTTTTTATCTTCTTCATGAGTTTGTTGACCTGGAACTCCTGCTCCTGCTCCAAGTGCTGTTCCAACTCAGCCTTCTCATGTTGTAACTGTGGGAGCAGAAATCAATGTGACTAATAGAAACTAATGAAAAGATTTGCATTAAAGCACTGTGGTTAGATGTTGATATATCTTTTTTATAGAGAGGGTAATAGGTTGGTGCTGCTTGTCTCAAATTATGGAGATCTGGAGAAGAATGTGTTGTGAAATGGCGGCGGTGCAGCTAGATATTGCCAAAAGCAACCAAAGTAACCACATTTGGCCATCTACCAATAAAAAGGGTGTGGCTCATAGCTTGTTAAAAATTAGACAATTGTGACTAATACCTAGCACTGACTAATCATCAGATCAAAATAAAACATAGGACAATTGAGAAAGAGGGGGTTGAGCCATTTTAGTTGCATGCTAGAGTTCATTTTGACAATCTAACCTCACGTTCCTCTGTTCTCGGGGCACAGACGGTTATAGAAACACCACAACAGACTGGAGTTGTGCAGCCAACATTCTCAGAGATGATCAACAGCTTCAGGCCACATCAAGTGTTAACATTCTCTTATATTAGCCTAAAGACGCTCTGGTATTTAACTGCTATGCATACCATCTTACTGACAAGAGCTAAGAGTTTTGTTTGAAGATAAACATAATTTATGAAGCCTCACAACAGTTTAGAAATGGGCAGCCCCACAGAGACCTGTGTCTGAAGGTGGATACAGGACATCTAGGGTATAGATGGCCCACTCCTTATAGTAGTAGTAGCCTATACCACTGAAAATACTAATACTATTAACCATTTACTGTTGAAGCCTGGGGTGTGGTGGAACAGGGTTTCCAGTACAAATTCACATTAGCGTTGCTCTAGCCTGGTGCCTTAGAATACATTTTACAAGAAAAAGTATGTCAGACATGTCTCCATGTTTACAGAAGTGGCTCCTTACCACAGACATGACTACGACAACTACCATTTTATAGCGACACTTGGGGGCGTCTGTCGACACTAAAGAATAGGAGCAGAAGCAGGTCTGTTTCATGTTAGGGAACAGGACCAATAACAATAGCCGCCAGACCTTTAACAAGGGTCTGGTAAAATACATGAGTGGTCCAGTGAGATTCATTCTTCTTCTCACATCAAACCATTAGTCAGTACTACAAAAGGTCAACAGCTCATATTTGCCACAGGGCCACATGTGGGTCAGTTGCAAGAGAGACCAAATAACCTAACCAAGGAATAGGAGGAGTCAGTCAAGAGTAATTTAGAGTCGCAATGAAGTCGGTTAATAAAATACTTAAGGCAAGAACCATTACTGCTGTTATGCGCTCCACCCCAAACACAAATCCTTCCATTTTCACTCTGCGACAAATACTTGGCATAAGTGCCTCAGAGCCAGTTCTCTTTCGGCTGTCACTTACTTGCATGAGTTTTCTTGACAGTTCATTTGTGAGAAATTCCTCCTCTTTCTCATAGTTGACAGCGAGGGTCTCCTTCTCCTTCTGCAGGGCCTGGATCTTCTTGAACAGGGTGTTGCTGATGAACTCCTCCTCCTGCTCAGCCCTGGCTTGCTGCAGTCACAGAGAAAGGTAACATTTACAGAAAAGAAGAGTGCAGCATTCACAGCAAGATGGCTCACAGAATAAAACATGCCTTAATTGTGTTAAGAGATGTTTGGAATGGGTAACAATGGCACCATATGAAGTTATTTGTCATTGCCAATCTAATGTCAACCTTTACCACACTGCTAGGCAGAGCTCACAGCTGTCTGTGCTAAAATATGGTATTCCTATATGTTAAAGACTTTTAATTGACTGCAGTAGCATCTGTGCAAAAACAAGGAATAGCACAGTGCAGGTTTGCTGCATTGAAGGTCTGTGTCAGCTGGAGAGGAAGCAGTTAGTCAGTCCCCCCCCCCAATGACTCAAGCAGTAGCCCATTGCAGTAACTGAAGGAGTGAGGAACGAGCTATTTTTTGCTTTACTGTCAATAGTCATAGCGACGAAATAAGAGACAGAAAAGGGGGTGGTGGGGGGCGCAAAACAGGGGAACAATGAGAAAGAAAATCAAAACCATGCTAGTCATACCGATGCATTGGACAGACAGAGTAGGTGTTAATGAACTAGGCTACGTAGTTACTGTATGTCATGATTTATTATAAATTCAACAGTTGTCAAGGGTTAGCTGTAAAGTTAAGCACAAAAACAACGGAAACGCCAAGTCTCAGCAAAGGATTCAGTGAATAAAAAAAATAAGAAATGGTTAACGTTTGATACAAACGTCACCACTAACTGTTCAAATTGATCGATTGGTGTTAGCAAATTAACCTGGCATTGGCGAACTAGCTAGCAACACCAAAACATAACGGGCTAGCTAACATTTAGGTTAGCTAGTTAACCATCTAGCTACGCTAGCTCGCTAAGCTAACTAATGCTAACTTCTTAACATGGCTAGCTACGTCCGTTGCCTTTATTTCGCTACCAGTTAGTTAACATTAGTTTGTTAACCTAGTTGCAATTTCGTACGTTTAACGTACATGTCTAGATGCATTTTTTAATGTAGCTAATGTCAGCTAGCTAGCGAGGATAATCAACAACAAAAAAAACAAGTTACTCACAATGGTGACGCTGGCTTTACGCAGGTCCCTATTCTCCTCCTGTAGCGCCTTGCACTTGAGTTTGAACGTCTCTAGCTCAATTTTAAGAACTTTGTTCTCTTGTTGTAGTGAGGCTAGTCTGTTCGTTAACTCCTCTAATCGAAACTGTGAAATGACTACTCCCGGCTTGCTAGAATTTGAGGCTGAGGATGACATCAGGGTAACCGAGCTACTCCCTGCTCCGTCGGTGTCGCTCTCGCTTGCACTGTCCGCCATGGCTGTGTGCGACAATGTGGAGGAGACGGGAGCTGCAGTGTTTGTAGTGCATCAGCCTACGAACATTCGGTGTGGTGTGACCAAAGACTGAACATGGAGCAAGATGTTTTACCGGATGTATAAATCTGAAGCATCCGTATGGCATTTCCACTCCACACCAAATATGGCGAGGAGATGAAGCCCAGTAGCTGGCAGTGAGCGAGATGGAACTGGATTTTGCTGCTGATTTTCTCATCGAACAAAAGCCCGATTTCAATACAATTTCTGTTCGAAAAACGAAAATATGTTTTTAATTGCAAGGAGTGCAAGGGCGAATTTAGTTACTGCACACGCGCACTTCAAAGAGAAAGTCGTTCGTTAACGGAAATATGCGAATACATGCTAGAACGCACCAATAGGATTTCGCTAATTTGCTCGTCCTTGGCTCTGCCCACATACTTGTTTGTGCTATGCGTAATTTGCTCCCATTGAAAACGACACGGATTAACTATCTGGTTAGTTATATCTTTGGTGTGACCTTGCTCTGGGTTTCAACCAAACGCGTGTTAAAATAGCGTCACCATGTGGAGATAGCTCTGTGGGAAAAAAACGCGCTTGTTTGAAATGGAAAAGCGTTGTGGTAGATATTGATAAAGAAGAACATCAAGACAAAGCAGCTGCCTTTTACAGGTGGGATGCAAGCGCTTCATCCCGAGGGGTTCATGTTGATTGTAACGGAGATTGTGACAGCTGGTTAAATTGCGTCCCTTGACAAGGCAAGAAGAAGATGTATGTCAGGAGAAGTGCAGTATTATCACGAGAAGAGTTATACTTCGAGTAGGGAGGAGGAATGGAGGGGACAAGAGAGGCATAGGGTCTAAGAGAGAGGGGCAGAGGGTGAGCTTGAATCGGTAAAAAAATGGCTGAAAATAAGGAGATGGTTTGTCAAAGAAGAATGGTAGAAAGTGTAAGCAGAGTGAGTTGAAGACAGGATAAATTAAAGTGAATGCGGGAAAGGTATCGGAGGTGGTAGGTAGTGGGGAAGTTCTTGGAGCCCGAGACTTGCACCGAGGGTCGGGATAAACATGAGTTTGTGACCGGAGGGGGGGAGTTTTTGGAAAAAGTCGACCCTTGCCTTTTGGCTGATCCATTTGCGGTTTCAGGGTGGGTGAAAACAGAGGTGGGTGCTGTGGAATCGGTGAGGGTAACGAGAAGTGATAATTGTATGTGTTTCTGCAGGTCAGAGGGAGCAGGCGCTCAGTGTTGAACTAATGGGGGCAAGAAATTTGAATGGTTTTGCTCTCAAGAAAAGGGCGCCATTGAGAGGAGTGATTGCTGGGGTCGCGGTAAATGTGAAAGCAGACCAACTTGAAGGGGAAGATTCGCGGTGGTTTTGATGCACGTCGTTTGGTGTGACGCGGACGGGGTGGCGTGAGTGGTGAAACAAGTCATTGTCACTTCTTTTGAGTTTTGATGTTGAGTCTTTCCCCGACAAAGTGATGTTAAGATATACAGTTGAAGTCGGAAGTTTACATACATCTTAGCCAAATGCATTTAATAATAATATAATAATATATGCCATTTAGCAGACGCTTTTATCCAAAGCGACTTACAGTCATGTGTGCATACATTCTACGTATGGGTGGTCCCGGGGATCGAACCCACTACCCTGGCGTTACAAGCGCCATGCTCTACCAACAGAAGGACCACACATTTAAACTCAGTTTTTCACAATTCCTGACATTTAATCCTAGTAAAAATTCCCTGTCTTAAGTTAGGATCACCACTTTATTTTAAGAATGTGAAATGTCAGAATAATAGTAGAGAGTGATTTATTTCGGCTTTAATTTCTTTCATCACATTCCCAGTGGGTCAGAAGTTTACATACACTCAAATAGTATTTGGTAGCGTTGCCTTTAAATTGTTTAACTTGGGTCAAACGTTTTGGGTAGCCTTCCACAAGCTTCCCACAATAATTTTGGTGAATTTTGGCCCATTCCTCCTGACAGAGCTGGTGTAATGGAGTCAGGTTTGTAGGCCTCCTTGCTCGCACACGTTTTTTCAGTTCTGCCAACAAATTTTCTATAGGATTGAGGTCAGGGCTTTGTGATGGCCACTAAAATACCTCGACTTTGTTGTCCTGAAGCCATTTTGCCACAACTTTGGAAGTATGCTTGGGGTCATTGTCCATTTGGAAGACCCATTTGTGACCAAGCTTTAACTTCCTGACTGACTGATGTCTTGAGATGTTGCTTCAATATATCCATATAATTTTCCTGGCCAAACAGTTCTATTTTTGTTTCATCTGACCAGAGGACATTTCTCCAAAAAGTACGATCTTTGGCCCCATGTGCAGCTGCAAACCATAGTCTCTTTTTTATGGTGGTTTTGGAGCAGTGGTTTCCTCCTTCCGGCCTTTCCGGTTATGTCGATATAGGACTCGTTTTACTGTGGATATACAGTGGGGAGAACAAGTATTTGATACACTGCTGATTTTGCAGGGTTCCAACTTGCAAAAAGCATGTAGAGATCTGTCATTTTTTTTTATCATCGGTACACTTCAACTGTGAGAGACGGAATCTAAAACAAAAATCCAGAAAATCCCATTGTATGATTTTTAAGTAATTTGCATTTTATTGCATGAAATAAGTATTTGATACATCAGAAAACCAGATTTGGTACAGAAACCTTTGTTTGCAATTACAGAAATCATACGTTTCCTGTAGTTCTTGACCAGGTTTGCACACACTGCAGCAGGGATTTTGGCCCACTCCTCCATACAGACCTTCTCCAGATCCTTCAGGTTTCGGGGCTGTCACTGGGCAATACGGACTTTCAGCTCCCTCCAAAGATTTTCTATTGGGTTCAGGTCTGGAGACTGGCTAGGCCACTCCAGGACCTTGAGATGCTTCTTACGGAGCCACTCCTTAGTTGCCCTGGCTGTGTGGTTCAGGTCGTTGTCATGCTGGAAGACCCAGCCATGACCCATCTTCAATGCTCTTACTGAGGAAAGGAGGTTGTTGGCCAAGATCTTGCGATACATGGCCCATCCATCCTCCCCTCAATACGGTACAGTCGTCCTGTCCCCTTTGCAGAAAAGCATCCCCAAAGAATGATGTTTCCACCTCCATGCTTCACGGTTGGGATGGTGTTGTTGGGGTTGTACTCATCCTTCTATTCCTTCAAACACAGCGAGTGGAGTTTAGACCAACAAGCTCTATTTTTGTCTCATCAGACCACATGACCTTCTCCCATTCCTCCTCTGGATCATCCAGATGGTCATTGGCAAACTTCAGACAGGCCTGGACATGCGCTGGCTTGAGCAGGGGGACCGTGCGTGCGCTGCAGGATTTTAATCCATGACGGCGTAGTGTGTTACTAATGGTTTTCTTTGAGGCTGTGGTCCCAGTTCTCTTCAGGTCATTGACCAGGTCCTGCCGTGTAGTTCTGGGCTGATCCCTCACCTTCCTTATGATCATTGATGCCCCATGAGGTGAGATCTTGCATGGAGCCCCAGACCGAGGGTGATTGACCGTCATCTTGAACATCTTCCATTTTCTAATAAATGCGCCAACAGTTGTTGCCTTCTCACCAAGCTGCTTGCCTATTGTCCTGTAGCCCATCCCAGCCTTGTGCAGGTCTACAATTTTATCCCTGATGTCCTTACATCCTCTCTGGTCTTGGCCATTGTGGAGAGGTTGGAGTCTGTTTGATTGAGTGTGTGGATAGGTGTCTTTTATGCAGGTAACGAGTTCAAACAGGTGCAGTTAATACAGGTAATGAGTGGAGAACAGGTCTGTGAGAGCCAGAATTCTTACTGGTTGGTAGGTGATCAAATACTTATGTCATGCAATAAAATGCAAATTAATTACTTAAATCATACAATGTGATTTTCTGGATTTTTGTTTTAGATTCCGTCTCTCGGAATCTAGTGTACCTATGGTAAAAATTACAGACTCTACATGCTTTGTAAGTAGGAAAACCTGCAAAATCAGCAGTGTATCAAATACTTGTTCTCCCCACTGTAGATACTTTTGTACCTGTTTCCTCCAGCATCTTCACAAGGTCCTTTGCTGTTGTTCTGGGATTGATTTTCACTTTTTGCACCAAAGTACGTTCATCTCTAGGAGACATAATGCATCTCCTTCCTGAGCGGTATGACGGCTGCGTGGTCCCATGGTTATACTTGCGTACTATTGTTTGTACAGATGAACGTGGTACCTTTAGGCATTTGGAAATGTCTCCCAATGATAAACCAGACTTGTGGAGGTCTACAATGTTTTTTCAGAGGTCTTGGCTGATTTCTTTTGATTTTCCCATATTGTAAATGTAACGGATGTGAAACGGCTAGCTTAGTTAGCGGTGCGCGCTAAATAGCGTTTCAATCGGTGACGTCACTTGCTCTCAGACCTTGAAGTAGTAGTTCCCCTTGCTCTGCTTTTGTGAAGCGATGGGTAACGATGCGTTGTGTTGTTGATGTGTGCAGAGGGTTCGTGCCCGGGTATGGGCGAGGGGACGGTCTAAAGTTATACTGTTACATAAAGCAAAGAGGGCTTGAAGGTAGGCCTTGAAATACATCCACAGGTACACCTCCAATTGACTCAAGTGATGTCAATTAGCCTATCAGAAGCTTCTAAAGCCATGACATCATTTTCTGGAATTTTCCAAGCTGTTTAAAGACACAGTCAACTTAGTGTATGTAAACTTCTGACCCACTGGAATTGTGATACAGTGAATTAAGTGAAATAATCTGTCAGTAAACAATTGTTGGAAAAATTACTTGTGTCATGCACAAAGTAGATGTCCTAACCGACTTGTCAAAACTATAATTTGTTAATTAACAAGACATTTGTGGAGTGGTTGAAAAACTAATTCTAATGACTCCAACCTAAGTGTATGTAAACGTCCGACTTCACCTGTATAAGTTATCCTGTACGAGCTTTTGTGCCGACTACATTACGTTGTTACAGGTGTCAAGCTTATGGGCATGTGGCTACAGTGTGTAGGAGGGAGGTTCCTAGGTGTGAGAAGTGTGCAGAAGGTAATGAGACAAAGGGATGTGTAACATTGGGGGGTGCCCCAGTAGTAGTAGGGGTGCCCCATGGGGTTGGGGATCAGAAATGTCCAGTGCAAGAGAGGCAGGTTGATGTTTCCAGGGTTAGAGTAGAGCAGAAGTTGTCATATGCTGAGGCAGTGAAGAAAATAGAGGAAGATGGGTCAAGGGGGAGGGATCCTGAGAGTACATAGGGATAAACCAACAAGTCATATGTTTCTATAATATTGGATTTTTTGGCATTTGTAGTAATTGTTATCAACTGTACTGCAGGGGTGGAACATAAGTCATAGAAAATAGAGGTTGTGGTGGTATTTGGGTGTGCAAAACTTGACATCAGAAGAGGTACAGGGTGTAGTAAGGGTTGGTGTTTCATCCTTTCAGGCTGTTGGCCTGAAGTAGGACTAAATAGATGTATATAGTGGAGTACTGTATTTATTATTAATGTAGTGTTAGATGGTAGAGTATTTGTTGTATTAAAAAAAAATGTTGATATAAAAAAAATAATCAAAGTATAAGGGAGTTATACTCCAGTCTAGTAGGTGGCGGTAATGCAACATTTATTGGATGCCAACCGCCATTAAACCTCATTGAAGAAGAGCTAGCTCTGTCTTATTTTGTGCCAATGCTCATTGATGCCATAGGATACAGAAAGGTATATAAAGAAAAGTTAAAGTGTAGTATATTGCAATTAAGTGGACAATATTACAGGGGGAACTAAAACCACGGATGTTTAGCTTTATCCAACAGTAGTCTAACAAAAAGGCACAATGCATGAACAGTATGTTTCTGCAGTGTGGGTTTGATTGAATATGCCCCCTTATATCATCTTACCAGTTATGTCTGCGACAACATTTTAAACAAACTCCGAGTCCCGATTCTCCACCCTTCTCCCAAAGTGTGCACTGCCACACTTTCACGCATGGATTTAACAATAGTGGAACCCCCCAGCCTGTCCCCATATAACAGTCACTTCTTGATGGCTTCTTGGGTTTTGTAGATCTGAAAAGACTATAGCCTGAGAACCCACCCCACCTACCCAAGGCTATGATAGTTTGAGAAAGACGTGTTCATATCTCTGGCTTGGCTACTGATTTTTGCCATTTTTTCTGCATTCTTTAAAAGGATAATGAATGTGCTAATAGCAGGTTTTCACTGTGGTGTTGTATTAACAGGGTCAATTTTTGAAAATGTTATTTTGTTATTGATGTACCACCTCTTCTTGTGTCCGGCTAATTGTTCAATCATACATTACATTATAATCGTGTATGTGACCAATAAAATTTAACTTGATCTGCCAACCTCTTATCCCTTAGCCTAAACATTTGACAATCCATTGGAATTTCTTCCAAACACAAGAGATTCAACATCAAATAAACAAACACAGAGATAAAACAGGAACAACTGATTGCAAAATCAATGCATTTTTATTTTGTTTTTAAATTGAAACATTGTGGTGGCGTCATTACTGCTATAGCCTCTAAAAGAAGACTTTGAATAACCAAAGTGCTAGAATAGTTACATTTCAATGGCTTCACTCTGTTAGTAAGAATTGTACATCGAAAAATTAGCTCAGGTGAAAACACATATCAAACAAAATTGATCAAATTAGCCTCTACCCCCTGATTGACATGTAGGATGGGAGATATGATACAATACCCTAAATGACTTCACTTGTCTAAAAATAAAGTCCTTTACTTGGTTGTCATGTCCACAGCATAAACATCATCACACTAAGTCTGAGCCTTCACACCAGAATAACACCACACTTTAACTACATGGGCCTCTAGTCAAACCAATACAAAGAGAAGATTTAATGCAAAGTAATCGCCAATGAGCTATCAAATGAATGCTAGTTAGACACCGCATACAGATTCTCAAGCCAAGAAAGATCACACAATTCATTTGATGCTTAAATAATCGTTTGACCATCCAGTGTTTTTGTCATACATATTCTATTAAGAGCTACAATCAAATAATGTCTTATGTCTTTATGTGAGTAGATTAAATTTAAGGAAGTACTTCACCAAAGCCCAAAAGGAAATTACACCTTTTCTTTAAAACCACAGCAGCCTTCATAAAACCAAATGACACACCGCTAAAATGATTACAAACAGTCTTACAGCGTACAGAGAGACCTCTACACCTTATAGCCAATACACACAATACAGTTATAGTTTTACGGCGAGCCAGTCTACTAGCATATACATTCAGATAACTTCTTTCTCATAGCATTTATGCTAATGCCAGCAGAAGCTGCCGTTCAGTTTTACATAGACAAACGGTAGACTACATTAAACCCTCAAGAAGCTATAGAACAAATTTTCTTCATACTGTTCCTAGTCCCCGACACAAATGCTTTTATGGTATTTTTTTCATTTCAAATATAAAACTGGTGACAAATGTAAGGACTATATGTGTACACAGATAAAGGGTTTTAATTCTCATTTTAATACAGTGTTTGCAAACTTGTAAAAATTGTACTTAAAATAATGTGAACGGCATGCATGAAAATATGAGTACTCTGCTTTTGCAGAATTAGATACATCCCCTTTTTAGGAATCACTTAAATTTGCAGAAGATTTTCTGGAAATGTCCTCTGTTAAAATCTAACCAGCTTTTTTCATATACAAACATTATACCTGCTATAATAATGAATTATACAAGAACGTGTGAAGTTACACTCAAATCTTCCTTAAAAGTGGAACCATTTTGATAATAATGTTGAAAGCACTTGTAAAGTCCTCTCCTGTGCATTATCATCCTGTAACTCATCATTTTTCTATTGTACACATTGTAATTTATATACAGGAAAAAGCTGTGTATTATTTTTAGTTTTAAAAAGGAAAACAAACCCCACAGCAATTTACAACCTGACATTTATGGGTCCAAGAAAAAACTATAAGGCGAGTGTTGGAGGTGGATCAGAAGTGTTCCTCTAGATTTTGTGTAATTTTGTTGATTTTCTTTCTCCTACTACTAGAATTGAGCTTTTGTGCCATCTTTGGTCACAGGTGTATGTTCAGTTGCACCTGTAGTTTTTCTGTGATGGAGTCCTTTTTGTTGTCACCACAATACTCCTCAAAAGCTCTCACGACACCAATGGCACGTTACGAGTCACAAACAGGAAGCAGAATTCTCCTGGTCCATAGACCACAGGAAGTGAGAGCCATACAATTAGAATTCAGATTCCATGGTGAGAACCTTCCAGGTCCCTCAATTGACAGGGAGTGAGATTTTCATGCTCATATTGAAATCAGACGGATCAAGTCCTGGCTGAAATTTCTTGAGTTTTTCAGTTTGTAACTTTCTGCCCTGGAAACAGATGAGAAGAATTCCTGCACACCTGAAAATTAAGAAAATATTACAATATATCAGATATTGACAGCTGTTTGAAAGAAGGTAGCCATTATAGAGGACATAGCCCATGCATTCACTAATGCTTACGAGTCCCTTAGTTTTTACTAATTCAGTTTACGGACTTTTACAAGCCACCCACAAATCTACGGGAGCAATCACCCGACGATGCTAGAGAGCATCAAGAGGTCTGTGGGCTACAACCTGACATGATGACTCCTTGATGTCCCCAGTCCACCTGGCCATGCTGCTGCTCCAGTTTCAACTGTTCTGTCTTATTATTATTCGACCATGCTGGTCATTTATGAATATTTGAACATTTTGGCCATGTTCTGTTATAATCTCCACCCGGCACAGCCAGAAGAGGACTGGCCACCCCACATATGCTCTCTCTAATTCTCTCTTTCTTTCTCTCGCTCAGAGGACCTGAGCCCTAGGACTGTGCCCCAGGACTACCTGACATGATGACTCCTTGCTGTCCCCAGTCCACCTGACTGTGCTGCTGCTCCAGTTTCAACTGTTCTGCCTTATTATTATTCGACCATGCTGGTCATTTATGAACATTTGAACATCTTGGCCATGTTCTGTTATAATCTCCACCCGGCACAGCCAGAAGAGGACTGGCCACCCCACATAGCCTGGTTCCTCTCTAGGTTTCTTCCTAGGTTTTGGCCTTTCTAGGGAGTTTTTCCTAGCCACCGTGCTTCTACACCTGCATTGCTTGCTGTTTGCTGTTTGGGGTTTTAGGCTGGGTTTCTGTACAGCACTTTGAGATATCAGCTGATGTACGAAGGGCTATATAAATACATTTGATTTGTTTTGAATTGTCATGGTCACCCTGTTTGTCATGGAAACCATCAGTTGAGCCACAGTTCATTAGAGTGCCACTACTCTTTTTACTCAGGTTTGCTTAAACTGAATAATTCACTGATGCATATAGTTAACAACACCTTACAGGGATTAACAGTAACCAATCAGATAGCCACCTCTCTCTGTAATGTAATTCCTATAGAATGGGCTGTCTATCAGCTGGCCTGTGGGGGGGGTTAATGGACAAAGAGAGAGTTAGAGAGAGTATCTGTGTGACAATAGGTGTGTTTTGAACATCATCCATGTACCCTTTGTGACTAGTCACCCACACACACAGCTGACAGGACAAAACGCAGCCAGAATCAAAACAGACAAGAGTCGGACTTTCAGTTGGAAACATGAAGGTCTGTTCGCGTGTGTGTACTGTTTGGAGTCGAATGAAGTACATTAATCAGAGCAGGAATGTAGATTGGAAAACAGAACAAGTATAGTGAAATGGAGCAGAGCTGTACCAGGTTTAGACATGTACATGGAATGGATCAGAAAATATTGAGCACTACCACTGAACAGTGTGGGGTATAAAAATGATGATTTTATTAGAGAAGTGGGGGGAGTAAAGTACCTGGTGGAGCACAGCTACCCCTACGATTGAAGCTTCTTCTCTCCCGACCTGCTTTTAGCTCCATCTCCTTGCTGAAACACACATACACATACAAGTGAGGCAAAGCCAATCTCAGAAGCCTATCCTGACAAGCAGCAACCCAACACAGCAACCTGAAACAGCAACCCGAGTGCAACTAGACCAGAGGTGAGATGTTGTAACAATAGCAACCTGAAACCATCAACCTGAAAGCAGTAAACCCCACCACAGAAGCAAATGTTAGCATTACACACAGTTAGCAGGATACCATGAAGTGAAAGCACACAACATACTAGTGGCAAATTCCTGGAAATAAAAGAATAGCCCAGAGGAGTTATATCACCAGAAACAAGAAAAAATAAAAGTGTCGAGGCAGTGTGCACCTGGTTCATGTCAGAACAATCAGTTCTCCAATTGAATGTGGGCCACAAAAAATAGCGCAAGTTAACATCATTTAGCTTGCCCTGGAGGCAGCTCTACAGAGTGGTCACTAGCTGGCACAGCCACAAAGTCATACAATCTGATTTTAAACCTTACCCTAACCACACTGCTAACCCTAATGCTTAACCATAACCTTAAATTAAGACCAAAAAGCTCATTTTATCCCCATACATTTTTACAATAAAGCCAATTTGGACTTCGCAGCTGGCTTATCTACAGGGAAGTTTCTCAGTTCTGCCTCCAGGACAAGACTCATGACAATAAATGTCAACCTGCAACAATAGCTGGGGCAACATCCTAGTCACTGAGCACCCATTGAATGTGCACACACACAAAGACGCACAAACACACAGACACTCAAAACAGACATACACACACTGGTAGCATTAGCTGCAGCACTCCACATCAGATCACAGCACCCCATACTGAGTTAAGGTCCAGAGGTTCTGACCCGCCTGTTTTCTGTTCAGACTCAGAACCCTAGAACCTCCCCTGGGGCAACTCTCTATGCAGCCTATTCCATCGTCATGCCAACCTCTAACTCCTCCTCCAGTAAGAAAGGGCAGGGCCAGGGGTCTCCTCGGTCCCAACTCCCCCTGTCCCCGCCCTGGTCGTCAGGCGTGGGCGTTGACACCCGGCGGATAACCTTTCTGATGACCTGGGAAATGGGGGGAGATAATGATCATGGTCAAGAAGGAGAGAGTATGACCGAGATACACGCACAAACACAAAGAGAGGGTTTAGGTCATTTTGGGAGGAGAGTTTAGAGGTGGGTATGATAATTCAGAGGTGTGTTCTTAGGAAGACGGGTGAATCAGAGTGAAGGCAGATAGTTACTTTTCTAGTGATGATGTTACCGTCTTCATCAGTAAACTGTTCTTCTGTCACTGATTCGCCCGGAATATTCTTTGCCTGTTCTCCCTGTAAGTGTTCATGGTTAGGACTACAATCAGAACTGGTCCAAATTCACCTCAGCCAGTGTAACAGCAAACCATTAACACACTTTACATCACCAGCACCATCAAACTGCAGGCAAACCTCTAGAGAAGAGAGAATATCTTTGAATTCCCCAAGAGTTGTTGAGTCAAGCAAAATCAAAGTGAAGTGTCCCTTTAAATTGCATCACAGAGGCAACAGTGAGACACAGAATGTTCCTTGATTTAAAGTCAAGCCATGAAAGCAGGTTACCAGGCCAGGACACACTAACACGCTCGCACGCACACCATTCAAACACTGTACACACACTGTTTGCAAACACACATTTCAGGCGTTTCCTTTATCTCCCATCGCTTGCTGTCAGTTAAGAGAGCCACACCAGTCCACTGCACACCAGGAGGCAAAGTTAAATGAACTGTCTACCGCCAACCCAAACCAAACTTCACCCAGTCTCAGCAGGGTACCTTGAGAATGACCCGGCGCCGAAACACCCTGGTGGTGACAGTCCGCTCCTCGTCAGAGCCGGACTCACTAAAACGCTGCTGATGAATGCAGTTAAGTAACATTACAGATATTGAAAAGGGGATGGAAACACAAAATGCGTAGGTGGTAGAGAATCTTTTTTGCTTCACACAATCCCAGGGATCTTTCTTCTAACACCTACAAAAATAAACAATGGCACATCTGGAAAAATTGGTCCAGTGAAATTTACAGTTGATTTGAAAGTATAGACATCCACTTCATGTCACTGTAAAAAGGGAACAGCGATGCACCTGATGAGCAGTATTCACTGTAGTAGACACACATTCTAAAAAAAACATTTACAGTACACTATCTTGCATAGTCTTTGCAATTACCTGGACTTTCCTCTCAGATACAAGCGTGCCTTCTTCCTTCCCACGTCCAGTTCTTCCGTTGGCTGAGTCCTGCGATACAGGAAGTGACCCGTCCTGAGGTGGTAGCTCCGTGTTATCGCCATTGTGCCTAGACCTCGCTAGCTCTCCTCTAGAGGAAGAGGTGATGGAGTCACTGGAGTTCTCCTGGCTGTGGGGAGAGATTAGGAAAAATGGTAAATTTGAGACTGAGATTAAATCTCAGATGAATGGTTTAGGATTATAATTGAGATCAACATGGATTAAGATAAAGAGTTAGATTGAGAATAGGATGGGATTGGTATCAAATTGAATGAATAAATTGTGACGAAGGCAGAAAGACTAAGGCGAAGATATTAAATCCCAGTTGTAGATATACATGAAAGTGTATTTATCCTTAATCCATAACTGTGATGGAATAATTTCGTTTTGTGTACCTATTTTCCTGGCGGTCTAGCAGGTCTGAGCTCACACTGCGGCCGGGTGTGGGGGGCTCCACGTTGACGCTGGATGTGTCACTGTGCCAACCTGGAAGTGAACACACGTCTTTTTCTGCCTGTTGCACCTGACTAAGAATCGCCTGAACCCTGGCCTCCGTCATTTCCTCGTCCTCCTCCTCTGAGCCTTCCTCCAAATGAATATCCTCCAACAGCGACTTTAACTTATCTTCTGTCTTCTCGTCTTCGTCTCCATCCTCTTCCTCGGTGGAACCAGACACACCCTGCTCCCCCAATGCCTCAGCCCAGGCCTGGGGGAGAGATATGCACCCCCTTCTTCCACCACCTCAGCCCCATTCTCTACTGCCTTACCCCCCTCCACCCCCACCTTACCCCCCTCCACCCTCACCTTAGTCCCCTCTTCCGCTACCTTAGCCCCGATCTTTGCTTCTACCACTTTATCCCCCTCTTCTGCCATCTCACCCACCTCTACCCCTTCCTCACCACCTCCCTGTACGACGTCCTCAGCCTCCCCCTCAGCCTCCACCGCTGATGCCCCTGTCTGTCTGCTGTCCTCCTGCTGTTGGAGGCTTATGTCCACTTCCTTTTTCTCTTCTTCCACTTGTACCATCAGCACCTGGTCACCTTCAGCCATTCCTGTGTTGGTGGCAGCGGTGGGATCTAAGTGAAGGGTGTGAATGGACAGGGACAGCTCCCAGGGCCTAAGGTGGGTTCTAGTGGAGGTGTCAGGCTCCACACTAGGCTCCATGTGGCCAGTCCAGGGCTCAGACTGGGTGAGGATGAGGGTAGGGGGGTGTGGGTGGAGCTGGACAGGGGTGGGGTCGATGGTGAGGGTAGGGGGTTCAGAGTGGAGCTCCGTGAAGGGAGGGTCAGAGTGCAGTTGGACTGGGGATTGCAGCTCCGCTAGGATGCTGTGATAATCTGTTGGGAGATGATATAAGCACATGGAAGCACTTGACACAAGAAATCCCACATAAAACACACACCACATGGACTGAGTGACAAGGACAAATGCACAGAGACGGATAATAGAGCATGCAACGAAAAACACCCACTAATTGTGGTGACACTCAGAGGGGACACTGGTGTCACAAATCACCAGCATAATATTCAGCACTTTTGATTCACTTGAGAGCTATCTTAGAGAAACTCAAGGTAAAATTGTGATAAAACAAAATATATTTATTTAAAAGGATCAATAGTTATGTCCGTGGCAGCTTTGAACAGTTTTATGACAAGTTTCTTCTGTTAAAGGGATGAATTCATATGCAGCCTTTGAGATGAGATAAGAAAACATAAATAAATTATATATACAACCGTTCAAAAGTTTGTGGACTCTTAGAAATGTCCTTGTTTTTGAAAGAAAAGCAATTTTTTTGTCCACAAAAAATCATCAAATTAATCAGAAATACAGTGTAGACATTGTTAATGTTGTAAATTACTCTTTTTTATGGAATATCTACATGTGTTCCATTGGCACGTTGTGTTAGCTAATCCAAGTTTATCATTTTAAAAGGCTAATTGATCACTAGAAAACCCTTTTGCAATTATGTTAGCACAGATGAAAACTGTTGTGCTTATTAAAGAAGAAATAAAACTGGCCTTCTATAGACTAGTTGAGTATCTGGAGCACCAGCATTTGTGGGTTCGATTACAGGCTCAAAATGCCCAGAAACAAAGGACTTTCTCCTGAAACTCCCACTCCACTTTCTATACTGGTAAGAGCCAGTTTGCGCTGTTCTGTGAAGGGAGTAGTACGCAGCATTGTACCAGATCTTCAGTTTCTTGGCAATTTCTCGCATTGAATAGCCTTCATTTCTCAGAACAAGAATAGACTGATGAGTCTCGGAAGAAAGTGCTTTGTTTCTGGCCATTTTAAGCCTGTAATCGAACCCACAAATGCTGGTGCTCCAGATATTCAACTAGTCTACAGAAGGCCAGTTTTATTGCATCTTTAATCAGAACAACAGTTTTCAGCTGTGCTAACATAATTGCAAAAGGGTGTTCTAATGATCAATTAGTCTTTTGAAATGATAAACTTGGATTAGCTAACACAACGTGCCATTGGAACACAGGAGTGATGGTTGCTGATAATGGGCCTCTGTACACCTATGTAGATATTCCATAACAAATCAGCCGTTTCCAGCGACAATAGTAATTTACAACATTAACAATGTCTACACTGTATTTCTGATCCATTTGATGTTATTTTAATGGACAAAAATGTTATTTTCTTTCAAAAACAAGGAAATTTCTAAGTGACCCCAAACGCTTGAATGGTAGTGTATGTGAGGCATGCCAGGAATACAATTTTGCATATGTGCGATGAGTGGGTTTTATTAGTTAAGATTTGAGTGCGTGTTCAGTCATGCTCACACAGAAAAATAAGAGAAGAGAGGAGAGGGTGAGGGGGCCTAGATTCATATTTCCAGGATAGAGGTGTCGATGCCAACCCAAGGGAGAGGAGAAGAAGGTACAGGAGACACACGGGGACACTGACACACAGGAAAGGGGGACTGGGAATGGATGGGAGGAAGGGCCAGGACTAGGGCAGTGAGACCCTGCAGCTGATATTAGGGGGAGGACAGCAAAGGAGATGGGGTGGGACGAAGGGGGAAATTGGGACCGGCATGGGGTCACATCGGGAGACAGCTGGGGGGTGGGAGTAGAGGAGAGGGCTGTGGCGTCCCCAGTAGGTTTAAGACTTGGTGACTGAGAAGGAGGTGAGGGAATTAGCTGGGGTATAGGAGTAGAGGACAGGTGTGTGGGTTGACTGGGGTCCCCAGTGGGTTGAAGACTGGGGGTCGAGAAGGAGACATGGAAGAGGAGAGGTTGCTGGATCAGGCGGTGGGGACGGGGATAAAGGTCTGCTGAGGTCTCTGGTCCATAAAGGTCTCTGGTCTATGAGTAAGACAGAGGACCATTAACTTGGGGATCGGCTGGGAGATAATGGACGATATGGGGGTGTGGACTTAGTAAGGGAGTGGGGTGTGGAGTCCAAGGGGGAATCAGGGTTGAGGGAATGATTCTCAATTTCTCAATCGAGGGAGAAACTGGGAATGAAGAGATGGAGGAGCTCTCAGGAACAAGAAAACATGCAACAGGTGAGGAAAGACGATTAAAGAGAAACAAAGACATACAAAAAAAATCTAACAAATTACAAAAACGTGTTAGCAACACAAGACAATTATGAATGAGAGGACAGAGGTGATTTTGAGAGATTAGGAAACAGGGAAGGAAAAGGGATTGGGAAGAGCAGAGATGACAGCACAATACTCTTAATAAGCGCTTAAGAGCTGTTATAAGCTGCCCTGGAGGTTGGGCTGTGGCGATGATCGAGAGCATGAGGGGAGGAAGGTAGTCTGGTTTCACAGAGGAGGAAGCTCTGTCATTCTATCCAGGGATGGCTCAGAGGAACTGGAGGTACTGGAGACTAGAGAACTAAACAGATCTAGAGGTATTGATGAATTCAGACGGTTGAGTCTATGGCTACTCCATGCATTAGGGAACAAAGGTGTTTATACAGTAGTGTCCTGTTAAAGGTACAAGGTAATCAGGTAAAAGCAGTGTCTTACAGAATGCACCTGGTTAGCATCATGGATTGTTTTAGTGTTTGCCATCAATTCATCTTTCAACATCCTTCATGCACAAATGCAAATGTATTTTTAGAGGGCTTAAATAATATCAAAGTGGTGATCGGGTCATGGCAATTAAGACCTCTTTAGAAACGTTTTGGGTTTGACATGCTGCCTTCATCATCAGGGTTGATGTCAATTTAATAGTAACCCAGTCATTTCATAACGTGAATTATAATCAATTCCCTGAATTGACTAGGTTAAAAGTGAACCCATGGTACTCTGCATGCTAACATTTCCTCACACTCAATTGAGTGCATGTCAGAAAATGTGTACACTCAAGCTGGAAATAAAGCCATAAAACGAAGGGTCATACATCACCCTATCTAAGATAGGGTACTGTAGTCTCTATAGTCAAATTGCATTCAATAGTATAGCCAGGCAATTTGTTCTTATTTTTGTTACAGTTCTAATGCAAAAACAAAAGAGTGGCAGCAGAGGTAAGAGGTCAGCTAGATGGAGCTAAACTTTACCATCAGCCTGATCCAGGTAAACAGCGTTATCATCGGCAAAACTTCTCGTGCCTGAAATGTTACCATAGTCAAATATCGGCCCCTCCAGTAAAGTCACAATATCCATCCGATTGACTTTGGTCAGCACTCCAGTTAAGGCATCCGCTGTAAGAAAAACAGACAACCCGAAAGTCAGTCAAACAAACACAAGACACTATTGCACAATATGGCAGTTGTTTGTACAATACGCGCGAGGTAATCAATATAAATAGTTTACTATCACACTGCAGTGTGTGAAGAGGGGAAGAGGATTGCCGTTGTCCTCTTCTCTTGTACCAGGAAAATAATAGGTAAAATGTAATTTTCCTGTACTGAACATAATGTACTTAGTAGTTCTAAAAGAATGTTGGAGCATGACAAGGATAGGTGACTTCATATGCAGCGGTTGGAATCTTAATAAACATAGAGGCCATTCTGCTTCTACACACAGTACCAGTAAAACGTTTGGACACACCTACTCCTTCAACTGTTTTTCTTCATTTTTACTATTTTCTGCATCGTAAAATAATAGTGAAGACATGAAAACTATGAAATAACACATATGGAATCATGTAGTAACCATAAAGTGTTAAACACATCAACATATATTTTAGATTTGAGATGCAAAGAGAAAGGACAGCATCATTACTTTAAAACATGAAGGTCAGTCAATCTGGAAAATCTCAAGAACTTTTCAAGCTTCTTCAAGTGCAGTCGCAAAAACCATCAAGCGCTATAATGAAACTGGCTCTCATGAGGACCACCACAGGAGAGGATAAGTTCATTAGAGTTAACTGCGCCTCACATTTCGGCCCAAAATAAATGCTTCAGAGTTCAAGTAACGGACATCTCAACATCAATTGTTCAGAGGAGACTGCGTGAATCAGGCCTTCATGGTCGAATTTCTGCAAAGAAACCACTACTAAAGGACACCAATAAGAAGAAGAGACTTGCTTGGGCCAAGAAACGTGAGCAATGGACATTAGATCTGTGAAAATCTGTCCTTCTGTCAGATGAGATTTTTGGTTCCAATCGGCATGTCTTTGTGAGAGTAGGTGAAGGGATGATCTCCGCATGTGTGGTTCCCACCGTGAACCATGGAGGAGCAGGTGTGATGGTGTTGGTGATTTATTTATAATTCAAGGCACACTTAACTAGCATGGCTACCACAGCATTCTAGTTTAGTTTAGTTTAGTTTATTTTTACAGGGACAGTGCACATTAATCAACGTTTCAGTAAAAGTGCCGGTTTTAGTCAGCCGGCTAATTTTCAACCGCAGTCCCTGCAGCGATACGCCATCCCATCTTATTTGCCCTTACTGGGACTATCATTTGTTTTTCAACTGGACAATGACCCAACACACCTACAGACTGTGGCTATTTGACCAAGAAGGAGAGTGATGGAGTGCTGCATCAGATGACCTGGCCTCCACAATCACCCAACCTCAACCCAATTGAGATGGTTTGGGATGAGTTGGACCACAGAGCGAAGGAAAAGCAGTCAACAAGTGCTTAGCATATGTGGGAACCTCTTCAAGACTGTTGGAAAAGCATTCCTCATGACGCTGGTTGAGAAAATGCCAAGAGAGTGACAGGCTTTCATCAAGGTAAAAGGTGGCTACTTTGAAGAATCTCAAATATAATATATATTTTGATTTGTTTAACACTTTTTTGGTTACTACATGATTCCATGTGTTATTTCATAGTTTGGATGTCTTCACTATTATTCTACAATGTAGAAAATAATACAAATAAAAAATAACCCTTGAATGAGTAGGTGTGTCCAAACTTTTGACTGGTACTGTAAGTCATCTCAGAATGTAATTTACTATGAAACCTTCACAGATACAAATTAAGCTAGAGAGAGAGAGTTCAGAAGGAGAGTGGGATGAAACCGGGTTGTGAAGCTCTGTGGTACACAATCATACAAGTGTAATAGAGTGAGAATGAGTATATAATAACTGTTAATAGAAAGTCACAGGGGGTTTAAATACTTTTGGGAGAAAGAGGGACACTCACTCGTTGCGTTTTTACCGTCCCGGCTGACCCATTTCTTTAGTAGCATGAAGCTCTGCGCTGTCAGGGAGTTGGGGTTCTCCACTCGGATGTGGTTGATCTCGTCGACAGAAAAGTCCATTTCCCGAGCTAGCTCTGCAAACACATCAAAAAGCACATTACATCACATCAGTTCAAGACATCCATTTCTATATCATACAGGCTTACTTTTCTCTGATGTAGCTCTTGCTGCTAATGATTCTCAGATCCACCTCTAGGCAGACAACACCATTCTGTATACATCTGGCCCTTCTTTGCACACTGTGCTAACAAACCTCCAAACGAGCTTCAACGCCATACAACACTCCTTCCATGGCCTCCAACTGCTTTTAAATGGTAGTAAAACTAAGTGCATGCTCTTCAACCGATTGCTGCCCGCACCCTCCCGCCCGACAAGCATCACTACTCTGGACGGTTCTGACTTAGAATATGTGGACAACTACAAATACCTAGGTGTCTGGTTAGACTGTAAACTCTCCTTCCAGACACACATTAAGCATCTCCAATCCAAAATTAAATCTAGAATTTATTTAAACCTATTTCGCAACAAAGCCTCCTTCACTCATGCTGCCAAACATACCCTCGTAAAACTGACTATCCTACCGATCCTTGACTTCAGCGATGTAATTTACAAAATAGCCCCAACACTCTACTCAGCAAACTGGATGTAGTCTATCACAGTGCCATCCGTTTTATCACCAAAGCCCCATATACTATCCACTATTGTGACCTCTGCTCTCGTTGGCTGGCCCTCACTACATATCCGTGGCCAAACCCACTGGCTACAGGTCATCTATAAGTCTTTGCTACGTAAAGTTCCGCCTTATCTCAGCTCACTGGTCACCGTAGCAACACCCACCCATAGCACGCACTCCAGCAGGTATATTTCACTGGTCATCCCCAAAGCCAACGCTTCCTTTGGCCGCCTTTCCTTCCAGTTCTCTGCAGCCAATGACTGGAACAAATTGCAAAAATCTCTGAAGCTGGAGTCTTATATCTCCCTCTCTAACTTTAAGCATCAGCTGTCAGAGCAGCTTACCGATCACCCGACTACCTCATCCCCATATTATTACATACCCTCTTGCTCTTTTGCATGCCAGTATCTCTACTTGCACATCATCATCTGCACATATATCACTCCAGTTTTAATGCTAAATTGTAATATTTTCACCTCTATGGCCTATTTATTGCCTACCTCCCTACTCTCCTACATTTGCACACACTGTACATAGATCTTTCTATTTTTCTTTTCTGTTATTGACTGTATGTTTGTTTATGTGTAACTCTGTGTTGTTGTTTTTGTCGCATTGCTTTGCTTTATCTTGGCCAGGTCGCAGTTGTAAATGAGAACTTGTTCTCAACTTGCCTACCTGGTTAAATAAAGGTGAAATAAAAAATAAATAAAAAACACTAGTATGCAGAGCTGCAGTGCAGGAAGTGTCACTCTGAAGATGGCACTGTTTCCTCACAATAATACAGTTTTGGTTTCTTGAGAGAGGGGAAAGCAGGAGGATAGAGGGCCAGATGGCACTAAGACCATGGAGCACCATTTTCTTACCAGTCCAGCTAAGTCCCAGGTGGTCAGCCACGATGGCCATCCGCAGGTCTGTTCGCTCACAGGGACTCTGAGGACCTGAAGGGCAGAGAACATCTATTAATCAACACTGTTCAGTATATTTTCTACTGACTGAAATTGGAGTACAGAGGACTCATTCCTTTTTTGGCCAATCGTGGAATTTTCCAAATTCATACGGAGTGTTATGCAGCCTCTCCTCTGGGTTTAATATAGACATGTTTAATCAACAGGTTTACTGTGAATGTGAATTGTATTACTCAATGGGTTGGATAGGCTGACAACACTTCAGATTTGGTTTCCAGAATGGCAAGAAAAGGCAGACTAGACACAATATGACCGACTATAGTGTGTTATTTAGACACAGGGGCTCTGTGAATGTTTGTGAATATGTATCCTCAAAGCAGGCAATAATTGTCATAAGAACTATACAAACAAAATAAAGTAAAAACATCGGTCAAAAGAGTCATGTACTTGTAGGAGCTCTAGTGGACTCACAGTTCTTAATGGGACTACACAGTACACATGCGGTCAACCTTTGTGTTTCTACTAAGGCTAATTAGCTCAGTGACACAACTTGAACATGAAATAGAATAAACTAGAACTGCTGTTTTCAGTAGCCACCCTGCACAGACAGACAGATAGACAGACTCAGTAGCCGTCAACAGGAAACTGGCTGTGCCAGTGCACCAGTCACTACTCTGGCATGCTGAGGTATCTGACAACTAAGGGATTGGGGGGAGAAGGAGGAGAGTCTGACAAGGACAAGTACAGTACACAGTACATAGATGACGATGACAGAATGACGGCTACTATTTTAAGAGAATAAACACGCCACAGGCAATCAATCACAACGACTTCATGCAACTAAGGTTTTAACAAGTGTGAAAGTTTTACAAACTAGGCTTGATCTCCGCGACGGGGGGCGCCCGAGGCCCCGCAACCTGACTGCCCTCCTTCCCACCAGTCCGCCTACTCCTCCTGCTCCTCTCACTGCCGGAGGCCCTGTCGACCTTAGCCCTTACGGACAAGGTCCCGGCCTCAGCTCTCGAGCCTCTACCAGACCTCGACGAGTGGGAGGGCTGAGAGGGGGCCGACAGAGAGGTGCTCCTGGAGGTGCTGTCTTCCTCGGACTGTTCTCCCTGTGTCTTTTTCTCTTCATCTGACAGGCGGTCGGCCAGCTTTAGCGTCTCCCCGCTAATGCCCTTAAAGTACTCGATGGTGCGATTACAAACCTCGCTGCCGTTTTCCCTACTCGTCTCACCTGCCGAGCTAACCAGAGATCTGTTTTTAATGGGGAACCTGGAGGGTAACTGTATGGTTACTCTCTCCCTGGTAGACTGAGCTGTTACCTGCACTGATATTGGGCAGCTGGTTGTGCTGCTCTTTTTAATATCTTTGATTGGGATTCTAGACCTGGGCTCTACTTTGGCAATGACAGGCTCTGCTCTTCTCCTGACCTCAGCCTTGACAACCTGTTTGGGTTTTTGCTTCCCTATTGCTGTGTCTTGTGTACGAAAAGACCACCCTGGCGCTTTGACAGGCAGCCTAGACTTTTGCTGCTTCGTCTCAGCTTCCTTGAAGGCTTCACTTTCTCTTTGTTCAGCCTGAACACTGCTTTCTTCTACTCTCTCTACAGAGTCACTACAGAACAAAGCTTCAATCCTACTGGCTTTCTGAAGTGTGGGTTCAGAAGACGACTGCAAATTAAACACGACACTGCCACACTGTATATAGTTAGCCTGCACGCTTGAGGACTCAAGGTTATTGTTGTTATTGCAGTTCTCTGCAGGGTAATCTCTTCTTTCTAACAGCTTTTGGTCTGTGTATCCACTAGACTGACTCTCCACTGACTGGTTTTCCAAGTTAATGTACTCTGCCATCTGACTTTCTGACCTCTCTGCCTTACATTCTTTGAGATCCCCAGAGTCTTTTTTCACTGTAATGGAGACGGCTATTCCCATCTTAATGGGGGTGCGTAATTTGGGGTCAACCTTAGAGGCCGTAATGGTGCATGAGGATGTGGTCTCGGCTACAGTGAGACCAGAAGGAGAATCGCTACAGCCAGTGCCAGTCTGTGCAGGGCTGCACTTTGCTGATGTGCTGCTGTCTGTGGCAGTCTCTACCTTCACCCCTTCACCCCTCTCCCCTGTTTTTGACTGAGAGGTAACTACCCCCGGACTCTTACCCCCTATCCCCTTGTCCCCTGATTTCCCATCAGAGGAATGCTCACCAATCTGGAAAAATTGAAGTCTCTCTTCAACAAAGTCCCGCTTGCTCATGTCAATTGCACCACTGCGCGTCATCTCAAACATCTTCCCCTCGTGGAAGGGGAAAGGGTTAGGCTCGCTAGTCGGTGTGCTCTCGTCAGTCGGGGTTCTAGCAGGGGTAGTGTCTGGAGTGGTGGCTTGCGACTTGTCATCCACAGACAAACCGAAAGGCTTGGGATCTTCTTCTTTCGCTTTGGCATCAAAAACTCCTTCACCCCCTTTGCTTGACCAGGGGTCAAAGTCTAAGCCTTTCGTGGCAACAGTTTTGAAGGTAGAGTTTAACTCCTCTTCAAGTTGATAGCCAAAGAAGTTATCTGCAAAGCCTTGTCTATCGCACTGTCTATCTGGATGTCTCCCCTCGAGAGTGTAGTCTTTTTCATCTCCAATGTTTTGATCTGATTTTGCTTTCCCATTATCCCCTCCATCCTCACTTGGTGTTTTCTCCTCCTCTATGACTTCAAGCTTTGATTGACTAAAGGAACGATCACATGTCTTGCCATCGTTGGATGTCTTAGGGTCTTGCTCACTCAACCCATCATCCTCATCTTGAAGGTCATAGCCATCGAGAGAGTCTATTTCAGTAGCATCTGTGTCATGAGAGAACTCAGTTGTGGCTATGGAGCAGTCTGTGATTGACTGGTCATTTTGCTCCAAGTCTTCCTCCTCTGCTTTAACAACGCCATTAGTACCTGACTCCTTGTTGTTTCCGTTCCTCTCAGGCTTTTTGGGTTTCAGACGCTTCTCTCCTTCCTCATTCTCCTTCATCTTGAAGGTGTACTTTTTGTTGGGGATGGGATGGAAGATAGACTCATCATCGCTAGAGTTGCTGTCATCTGCTCCAGGGGGAACTGGAGACGGAGGCTGAACCCTGATGATGGGCTCTGCAAGGAGGTGCTGATCATGCTCCTCTTGGAGGTTCACCTCCATCATCTCTGTCTCTGCTTCTGAGGAGGCACAAGACCCCCTCTTCTCAGGGTCAGAATGCTCTGCCTCTAAAGGCGGAGGTGGGGGAAACTCAATGTAAGCGACTCGTTTCTCTTTGGGTCGTTTCAATGTTTCCTGGTTTCTGTTGGAGGGTTCTGATGAGGCAGGCTTGGTTTTCTCTGGCAGAGACTCCCTGTAGATGAAGGTCTTTCCTTCGTCTTCCTCAGACTCCTCTGCTATTGGACTGGGCATGCCGGGCATATATCCAATCACGGAATCTGTCTTTCTGGAGGCAAAGCTCACCTCCTCAGAGCTTGGTGTCTCAGGAGTAACAGGACTCTTGCCAGAGCTGTCCATGAAAGTTACTTGCTCTAGAGTGTCATCCTCTGGGCTGCCTTGAGGAGATGGAGGCTGTTTTTGTTTGACAGTATAAAATGCTCCCCGTGTCTCGTGTACTGTTCGGCTCTCGTGACTCACTATTTTTTGGTACGTTCCCAGCAGTCCAGATGTTTCTTTTTCATATTGCTTGCCCACTTGGATGTTTACATAAACTGGCAATGGTTTGATGTCTTTGAAACCCTCAGTGACAACTACAGGGGTTATGTTTCCCAAGTATTCTACTTGGTCGCTATCTATACCATTACATACTACAGTTGACTGGCTACTATCATAAGAATCGGAGGATTTTTCTACCGATGAGTCGTTTGTAGATTTGTTGGCTTCAGAGCTGCCATGCAACCGATTTCTAGCTAAAGTAGGTATTTGTGATCCTGCCCTTTCACACAGTTTAACAGAGGTATCTAACTTTAATGATATGGATTGATCATTCTCTGAAAAACTACACGGCATTCTAACAGGAATTTGCGATTCCGAGTTTTTTTTTTGACTACCGGTACGTACATCACTACTATTTGGGTTTTCTCGAACCACAAGCTCTGTGTAAATAGTTTTCTTGGTTGTCTCTTCTTTACTGGTTATTCCATCTCTAAAGCCCTGCAGTTCTCTTTGTGAATTTCTGTCATTGCCATGCGCATCTTGAACTAACGTGTGAGCTAGTTTTGACACTTGGGGTTTATAGTTTCCATTTCCATGACATTCCCAAGTTTTGAAGGACTTTTTTTCTTCCTGTTCATTTCCGTTTGTGTCGTGTTTAGGAGATGAGCATATATACCTATTAGGACTGGGGCTTGGTCTACTAGATCCTCTAACCTCACTTTCTAGAACTTTCCTGGTACTTCCTGGACTGTCTGGTGATTTGGGGATATTTGAGCCAGCAAAGACTTGAAACACAGGCAGTGTACTTTCCTGGAGTTTTCTTACTGGGGCATTTGATGTTTGTCCCCATTGTGGACCCTTTTCTTGCTTCTGAGCCTCTTGTTCAAATTTTAGCCTAACAGCGCTGACTTTGGAGGATGACATTTGAAATGGTTTAGAGGCGTCACCCACATTGCCCTGTGAAGTGCCATCACCTGGTTTTCTATTGTCATCATTATACTGTAGCAGCACTCTCCTCTCTGGGCTGCTCGGTAAACTAGCACATTTTCTATCATTGGAGCCAAACCTGTCCCTGAAACGTTCTCTACATTCCTCACCACTGCTCCCATTCTTATAGGTTGATCTTTCAGGACTGCTGTGCGTAGAGCTAGGCCCAGATCGTGTTTCCCTAAAGTCTGACCTGCGGGACTTCTTCTCAGGGGATGAGAGCTCATCGTTCAGTTTCTCTGTCTTATCACGAAAAAACTGAGAGACTTCACTAAGTTTTTCCTCTGCTTCCTTAACAGTTCTGTCTACTCTGTCTTCATATATTAGCTTTTCTCTATTCTGACTCTGTCTGTCATCAGTGACACGCATCCAAACAGAGTGCTTTGGGCTACCAGGTTCTGAGGAATACTGCAATAATGTTAGTTTGTCAAAGTTATCATCTACATTGGCAATTTGACCTGATTTGTCAATGTTTGATGACCTCAAAATATATTCTTGCCTTGATCCACTAGACTGTTCCTGACTATAACTACTCCTGCCTGGGGAGTGAAAATGAGACCTGTCCCTCAAATACTCCTCGGTGTCAGAGTGAGAAGAGTCTGGTTTCTCAGAGAGAAGCATTTTGTCTGCAAAGTTGTAGGACTCCCCTCTGAGTTCTGATGATTCATCATCATTATATTCCACTGACTGCTGGCTGAGAAGCTTCAGGGCTTTGTACGAGTCATCTGCCATGAGCTGTGCAGAGCTTGGACGACTGTCGTCTTCCTGTGACATGGGCGTGTTTACTCTGGAAGACTCTAGGTAACAGGGGAGCGATTCTTCAGGCTCCTCCTCTCCCTGTTGTGACAGGCCACTGTTCCCTTGGTAGAAGTACATCTCCTTCTCTGGGTCATTTTTTGTTTCCCGGATGATGACCTCAGTTGGTTCAGTTTTGTTGCCCTTTTCAATATGAACCTCGATTATTCTTTCAACTTTGGGCTTTAAGTTTATATCCCTCTGCGATGTGTCATCATTGCTGGCCCTGTGCTCAAACAGTCCAGCAAGTTCTCTGGAGGGATCCCTGCCGGACTGGAAAGCTTTCATGATATCATGCACTGACATTGATTCTTCCATCCTCTCAGATGTATTCTCTTTACTCTGGGGTTTGTGGTACACCATTCGTGTGGTAGTCGTGATGTGGGTCTCTTCCTTCACACGCATGCTCTTGCCCATTGAGTCATCGTCCGGGCTGATTTTCATCTGAAATGATTTAGTTTGGTCCACATTGGATGCATTTAGACCTTTGGGTTCTGCATCAGTGTATCGAACTGCCCTTGTATCCTCCATCATTGGTTGCTTGTTATCTTCAGGAGACTCATAACTCCTAATAACACGAACAACCTCAGTCCTTGTCTCAGTGATTACTGGTGGAATATCCTGGAAAAGTGCCTTGGGTCCCATGCCTTCCGCACTCTGTGGGGCAGAGGGTGTCCTTTCACTCCTCGTCTCAAACCCACTGTCTGAGAGGGGACTCTTGTCCTGGTCGTGTGAGATGTCATCTGGAGATTCTAACATGGCATCAGGCCCAAATAGCACATCTGCTAGTTTACAGAGCTCCTTTTCTGAGGCAGAGGACCGCATGTTTGCAGGTGGCATTTTCAGCTTGTGCTCAGGTTTAAGCATTCGTTTTTGTTTCTCCTCTCCTTCCCTTCTAACCTCATCGGATCTATGCTTTGCATCTGCAGTTTTTGAGATTGAGCCACTGCCAATGTCATTTGTCAAGTAGTCTACTACCTTCAATAGATTAAAATCTCTATCTGGTATAGTCTTAGTTTTGATTTGTGGAACCACTGTCTCATATCTTGGTGGATAACTCCAGTTGCTTGGCTGGGGATCCACTGGTGCTTGTTTAGAGCACTGTGCCTCATCTGTTTTATTAATTTTAATAGCCGTCTTGCTATCCTTGGTCAGTATCTCACTAACTTTGACCAGGTCCTGTTTAACTTTCTCTACAATTCTGCAAGGCTCCTCGTCCTCTATTTTAGCCTCCTTGGGAGAGTCAGACTGGAAACCTTTGGAGGCTGAACTTGGTTCTGTTTGCAAGATGTTAGACATCCGTATCAAGTCCTCTTTCATTTCTGCCACGTCCTTCAGTATCTCTTGGCTGGAGGACAGCGGGGATGAGGTGGTGGATTTCAGGGCAGTCGGGGGCATAAATAAGGAGGATTTGATAGGTGACAGAGTTCTGGCAAAGGAAGACTGGGCTGAGTTTGTCTCAGCAGGCACAGTTTTTCGAGAGGACGAGAGGGCAGCAGCTGGCGTTGACACTTCAGGGAGCTTTTTAAATTGGGGCTCTGGCAACACATTTATAACCGAATACACTGGGACCGTCATGGTGCCAGATGTGACAGTGGTGGTAGAGTTTGGTGGGGACCTTAGAGTGGCATATAGGGAACTAGAGGCTGAGGATCTTATGGATTGGTAAGATGATGACGCTGAGGAGGACATGGATTTCAGAGTGCCATATCCAGAGGCAGAGCAGGAATTGAAAGTCTTTTCAACCTCGTCAAAGGCTGCATTTACGCTTGTCGTTGCTGCATTGGTGGTTGCCTGTATCCTCTCCTGTAAGCTGCTGGAGAGTAGGGACGTGGGCGAGGAGGAGCGGTACTTTGTAGGGGACACTGTTCCATTGATCAGAGCTGCAGCACTAGGAGGAGTGTTGGTTTTAATTGGTGAGGAAAGGGAGGAAAATAGACTTAAGGGGTCTGCATTGGACCGGACAGAGGAGAGGCCAGGAACAGTTTTTATAGGAGAGGACGATGCTGTGGTGCCAGTGCCCACCATGACACCCTTGAATGGCAGAGTTGAACTGTACATGTTCAGTGAGGATTTGGGCGAAGCAGGTGGGCTCATGGTGATTGATGACCTCTCTAGCAGACACCCCACACCAGTGGTGATGGGAGAGGTTCTAGAAGACAATGCTGCCAGTCCCTTGATGGAAACGGGGTCTGGAACGCTTCTGACTGGCGATGACAGGAGACTGGGGGTGACCTGAACTGGGTACTGGGTCTGCTGAAGTACAGTCTTAATTGGGGATGAAATTGTCCTGTACGACCTGATGGGGGATGCTACGTCGCTGACTGACTTGATGGAATGGGCCGGGGAACCGCCTATGTTGGACTTGATGGGGGACGCCGAGGTGATGGACCACACGGACTTCAGTGGAGAGGCATTGGGCGTGTTGGACGATGAACTGGAGTGGGAACCGAACCCAGACTTGGCTTGCTCAGAGACGGAGACAGGAACAGCCGACCACGCCTGATAAGATCTCGTTGAAAAGACAGGTTTGTAAGCGTAGCCAGTAGGCTGTGTTCTCTGCGAGCTCCGATCAGTTGTTTCTTGAATAACCAAACCAAAGATTGAACATAAATTCAACAAAAAAGAATTGAAATAATAAAACAGAGAAACCAGAGAGAGAAAGTTGGCGTCAGTAGGCCAATATTAATCAAAGCAGTAAGAATAATACAATGATGAATTTATGCAATGTCAATTACTATCTAAACAAAGGTTGGATGAAAAGTGATTGTTTGAGGTCAATGATCTGTCACAAATAGAAAAGATACAAGATAACACACGATGAAGCATATGAGGCAACGAAATGCTTGAGATAGCTAACAGTGGAGAAGAAAATATTAGAAATGTACCAAGACAACAACCATTCTAACCATGTATGACTTTCGATGTGCTTTGTCCGTTTGCCTTTTTGCTACAGTGCCTTTTATATGCTTGGTGCACTTCATGATCATATGTTTTCAATGCCAACAATGATCCCACAATCATTTTGGTAGATTATTGGTGCAATAACTGTCTCAAGGGTTCACTTATTGATTGGTTTACACAAAATGAAAGAGGCCCCGAACAATCGCAAAGCCCATAAGAGTGAGGTGTTCTTCAAAAGGATGAAAAAGATACAAGACAATCATTTAATTTGACACAAGGTTCAAAATCTTTTTCAAAAATAATAAATTAACATTTGGACGTTGCAATGCCAGTTGTTTTCCCACAAATGTGATGAGACAACAAAAAAATGGAAAATAAATTTGACAAAATGGAGAGGGTCTGCAAAGTATAAGACACAGTAAACCATGCAGGTGTTGTCGTGGATGGATATGAATCATGACGTCCATGATGACATTATGCAAAGTGCTCATAATTCTACACTATGGATGTATGGATATATCATAAAGGCAATATCTTACACTGCATATGAAGTTGTACAACATGACTGATATTTTGCATCAATTGAAGATTTATGAAAGTAAAGATGTTAAACTCACTCGCTGCAGGGTCGGTCAGATAGCTGTAGCGCTTACGCAAAGCTAAGGAGGCAAAGGTATGACGTCGGTCTGGTTTTTCAGTCTGCAACAACAGAAACAACAAAAGATGTTTTAACATAAAATATAGATTGGATTTAAAGGCCAAAAAGTTATCCTCCCCTTTTTCACACTACCGCCAGAATTTCTCCCATTTTGTGGTTTTGAAATAAAATCAAGATGATGCATTTAGATTTTCTGAAGTCCATGTTGTTGAGATAGTAGGCACTGCAGGTCACAGTGATGTACGTCACCTTCGGCTGATGACTAAAATATCCATGCTTTCCTCTGATTGGATACATTAAGTGTAGAATTGGTGGTGCGGTTTAAAGTGTATTTATCTCTCTAATTTTGAAGAAACACATGCAATATGTGATTATTCGATTTGGAGAACTCTGGTGAGATGTCCACAAGCTGACACTGAGAATGCACCTGATCTCTAAAATAAATGATTTAAAGAGGACTCACTCCGTTAGTCATGGATGATTGTTCTTTTGAGATCATGAGACGTAATGTAAATGAAGGAAAACACTCTTGAGCTATGGCTATAAAACATGAAACATTCATGTCCTCTTTTGCTGACTAGGTCATGTTGAGCTTTCCTCATGCAAGGAATAACTCATTGGTCTTGTATAGGTGTGAACAAAGAATTGGCAGAAGATGGCTGAAACCACAACTAAGCTGGAGTACTATGCACTACGGCGCAGTTTATCTTCTATCTGCCATTCCGAAAGCACATGTACTGTATGTCACGCTCTCTGAAAATAGTGTGGAGGGATGGTGTTTCCTACTAAGCCTTAACTACTGAACACATATGGAACGAAAGATATGGAAAATAAGCCAGGGTGTGGTACACAAATTGCTCCACTTGGCTTGGGATGAGGACAATAATAATGAAACCTGTTGAATTGAACTGTCATTCATGCATTACACAAAGTCACCTGACTTCTAAGCAATGATATAGATCCAATAGGCTGCAGAAGCCTATATGTATCATCAGTCAGATTACAATAATCACCACACATTCATATCCACTATTGATGCTAGCGTTCACAATAACAATAATCACCACACATTCATATACACTATTGATGCTAGCGTTCACAATAACAATAATCACCACACATTCATATACACTATTGATGCTAGCGTTCACAATAACAATAATCACCACACATTCATATACACTATTGATGCTAGCGTTCACAATAACAATAATCACCACACATTCATATACACTATTGATGCTAGCGTTCACAATAACAATAATCACCACACATTCATATACACTATTGATGCTAGCGTTCACAATAACAATAATCACCACACATTCATATACACTATTGATGCTAGCGTTCACAATAACAATAATCACCACACATTCATATACACTATTGATGCTAGCGTTCACAATAACAATAATCACCACACATTCATATACACTATTGATGCTAGCGTTCACAATAACAATAATCACCACACATTCATATACACTATTGATGCTAGCGTTCACAATAACAATAATCACCACACATTCATATACACTATTGATGCTAGCGTTCACAATAACAATAATCACCACACATTCATATACACTATTGATGCTAGCGTTCACAATAACAATAATCACCACACATTCATATACACTATTGATGCTAGCGTTCACAATAACAATAATCACCACACATTCATATACACTATTGATGCTAGCGTTCAAAATAACAATAAACACCACACATTCATATACACTATTGATGCTAGCGTTCACAATAACAATAATCACCACACATTCATATACACTATTGATGCTAGCGTTCACAATAACAATAATCACCACACATTCATATACACTATTGATGCTAGCGTTCACAATAACAATAATCACCACACATTCATATACACTATTGATGCTAGCGTTCACAATAACAATAATCACCACACATTCATATACACTATTGATGCGAGCGTTCACAATAACAATAATCACCACACATTCATATACACTATTGATGCTAGCGTTCACAATAACAATAATCACCACACATTCATATACACTATTGATGCGAGCGTTCACAATAACAATAATCACCACACATTCATATACACTATTGATGCTAGCGTTCACAATAACAATAATCACCACACATTCATATACACTATTGATGCTAGCGTTCACAATAACAATAATCACCACACATTCATATACACTATTGATGCGAGCGTTCACAATAACAATAATCACCACACATTCATATCCACTATTGATGCTAGCGTTCACAATAACAATAATCACCACACATTCATATACACTATTGATGCTAGCGTTCACAATAACAATAATCACCACACATTCATATACACTATTGATGCTAGCGTTCACAATAACAATAATCACCACACATTCATATACACTATTGATGCTAGCGTTCACAATAACAATAATCACCACACATTCATATACACTATTGATGCTAGCGTTCACAATAACAATAATCACCACACATTCATATCCACTATTGATGCTAGCGTTCACAATAACAATAATCACCACACATTCATATACACTATTGATGCTAGCGTTCACAATAACAATAATCACCACACATTCATATACACTATTGATGCTAGCGTTCACAATAACAATAATCACCACACATTCATATACACTATTGATGCTAGCGTTCACAATAACAATAATCACCACACATTCATATACACTATTGATGCTAGCGTTCACAATAACAATAATCACCACACATTCATATACACTATTGATGCTAGCGTTCACAATAACAATAATCACCACACATTCATATACACTATTGATGCTAGCGTTCACAATAACAATAATCACCACACATTCATATACACTATTGATGCTAGCGTTCACAATAACAATAATCACCACACATTCATATACACTATTGATGCTAGCGTTCACAATAACAATAATCACCACACATTCATATACACTATTGATGCTAGCGTTCACAATAACAATAATCACCACACATTCATATACACTATTGATGCTAGCGTTCACAATAACAATAATCACCACACATTCATATACACTATTGATGCTAGCGTTCACAATAACAATAATCACCACACATTCATATACACTATTGATGCTAGCGTTCACAATAACAATAATCACCACACATTCATATACACTATTGATGCTAGCGTTCACAATAACAATAATCACCACACATTCATATACACTATTGATGCTAGCGTTCACAATAACAATAATCACCACACATTCATATACACTATTGATGCTAGCGTTCACAATAACAATAATCACCACACATTCATATACACTATTGATGCTAGCGTTCACAATAACAATAATCACCACACATTCATATACACTATTGATGCTAGCGTTCACAATAACAATAATCACCACACATTCATATACACTATTGATGCTAGCGTTCACAATAACAATAATCACCACACATTCATATACACTATTGATGCTAGCGTTCACAATAACAATAATCACCACACATTCATATACACTATTGATGCTAGCGTTCACAATAACAATAATCACCACACATTCATATACACTATTGATGCTAGCGTTCACAATAACAATAATCACCACACATTCATATACACTATTGATGCTAGCGTTCACAATAACAATAATCACCACACATTCATATACACTATTGATGCTAGCGTTCACAATAACAATAATCACCACACATTCATATACACTATTGATGCTAGCGTTCACAATAACAATAATCACCACACATTCATATACACTATTGATGCTAGCGTTCACAATAACAATAATCACCACACATTCATATACACTATTGATGCTAGCGTTCACAATAACAATAATCACCACACATTCATATACACTATTGATGCTAGCGTTCACAATAACAATAATCACCACACATTCATATACACTATTGATGCTAGCGTTCACAATAACAATAATCACCACACATTCATATACACTATTGATGCTAGCGTTCACAATAACAATAATCACCACACATTCATATACACTATTGATGCTAGCGTTCACAATAACAATAATCACCACACATTCATATACACTATTGATGCTAGCGTTCACAATAACAATAATCACCACACATTCATATACACTATTGATGCTAGCGTTCACAATAACAATAATCACCACACATTCATATACACTATTGATGCTAGCGTTCACAATAACAATAATCACCACACATTCATATACACTATTGATGCTAGCGTTCACAATAACAATAATCACCACACATTCAGAAAACCTAATGATGCTAGCGTTACAATAACAATAATCACCACACAATTCATATCCACTATTGATGCTAGCGTTCACAATAACAATAATCACCACACATTCATATCCACTATTGATGCGAGCGTTCACAATAACAATAATCACCACACATTCATATCCACTATTGATGCGAGCGTTCACAATAACAATAATCACCACACATTCATATCCACTATTGATGCGAGCGTTCACAATAACAATAATCACCACACATTCATATACACTATTGATGCTAGCGTTCACAATAACAATAATCACCACACATTCATATACACTATTGATGCTAGCGTTCACAATAACAATAATCACCACACATTCATATACACTATTGATGCTAGCGTTCACAATAACAATAATCACCACACATTCATATACACTATTGATGCAATAGCGTTCACAATAACAATAATCACCACACATTCATATACACTATTGATGCTAGCGTTCACAATAACAATAATCACCACACATTCATATACACTATTGAAGCTAGCGTTCACAATAACAATAATCACCACACATTCATATACACTATTGATGCTAGCGTTCACAATAACAATAATCACCACACATTCATATACACTATTGATGCTAGCGTTCACAATAACAATAATCACCACACATTCATATACACTATTGATGCTAGCGTTCACAATAACAATAATCACCACACATTCATATACACTATTGATGCTAGCGTTCACAATAACAATAATCACCACACATTCATATACACTATTGATGCTAGCGTTCACAATAACAATAATCACCACACATTCATATACACTATTGATGCTAGCGTTCACAATAACAAGAATCACCACACATTCATATACACTATTGATGCTAGCGTTCACAATAACAATAATCACCACACATTCATATACACTATTGATGCTAGCGTTCACAATAACAATAATCACCACACATTCATATACACTATTGATGCTAGCGTTCACAATAACAATAATCACCACACATTCATATACACTATTGATGCGAGCGTTCACAATAACAATAATCACCACACATTCATATACACTATTGATGCTAGCGTTCACAATAACAATAATCACCACACATTCATATACACTATTGATGCTAGCGTTCACAATAACAATAATCACCACACATTCATATACACTATTGATGCTAGCGTTCACAATAACAATAATCACCACACATTCATATACACTATTGATGCTAGCGTTCACAATAACAATAATCACCACACATTCATATACACTATTGATGCTAGCGTTCACAATAACAATAATCACCACACATTCATATACACTATTGATGCTAGCGTTCACAATAACAATAATCACCACACATTCATATACACTATTGATGCTAGCGTTCACAATAACAAAGCAACGGAAAAACCTCAAAGCAGTCCATGCGATGAACAACCATGTGTTTACCTCATCATCAGGATCAGACTCCATCATGTCCTGTTTGTTCCCAAGATGCATTGCAGAGAAGGGGAAAGATGACACAATGACAGCGGGTGGTTTATAATGGGTGTGGTTGGAAATAAACATCAGGAAATGAAAATGTAGCAGCTGAGGGCAGCAAACCATATGGGCTTGGACAAAACCATAGAATGAAATAGTCCACAGCCCACCAACGATCCAGAAAAGCAGCAAAAAGCACAGCAATGTAATTCAGAGTTTTTGAACACCACATAGAGAAATGCCTCCATAATGTAGGTCTATTACTCTCCCACAATTTGAGCCAGGCAAATGAGGAATATCCTGTGTATGACTGAATGTGTGTTTTGTGGGGGAATATAATTGGCATTGGCAATAAAAGACACAAGCAGCAGGCATTCTAACCAAACGGAGGTCAACCTCTCCACTCTGGTATCGCTGCTGTTACTGTACTCGGTCATTCAATTCATTTACATGAGGATGACATGATATGGCCCAGAGAAGATATCATTCAAATATCCACCTACCTTCTTATGAGTTGGCAGTGTGATATTCAAATTGCATATGGCTGTCTGTGGAAGACCTTTAGTGGTTTTCGGCTCTTTCAAAAATGAGAGTCGACCACATGGTTCTTGGCCCATGTCTCTGACCTAAGGATCAACAACAACATGTCCAATAAAAACATTCATTGATTTCTATACAAGATATACAATAGAGTAGATCAGGGCTATTCAATTCTGGTCCTGGAGGGCCAAAACACTTCTGTTTGTTGTTTCTACCTGGTAGTTAATTGCACTCGTGTGTTGAATCCCAGCTCTGAATCAGTCCCTGATTAGAAGGAGAGGATTAAAACCGTACGTGTTTCGGCCCTCCAGGACTGACATTGAACAGCCCTAGAGTAGTCTGACATTCTTTTTTTGGTGCTTAAAAAAGTAATACGCGCTAAAAATGGAAATGAGCATTAGAGCTTACAACATGTCAGTAGGTTTGAAGGACAATCAAACTCTGGCACACCTCTATAATAGAAAAGTGTGACCCTATTACATATAAGAAGAGGAGGAAAATGTGACGCTACCTTCACATTGAAAGGAAGCCGGTTCTCTTTGAAAGAGAAGAAGTTGAAGATCAGCTGCTGCCCACTCTTGGTAAGAGGAGATAAATTGCCGTAGCAATCCACATGGATAGGCTTGCCCTCCAAGACCTGTAAAATCATTAACAACCAGAGCATGTTAATTCATAAAAAACATGTATCTGTGGCCTGTGTCAACAGACGAGTGTGTTGGTGCAAGTGAGACCCACCTCAATGTCTTTACTCCTGGCCACCTCTTCAAAGTTCTCCTGTTGTTCCAGAGTCTTGTCCACCTTGTCGTCCGTCATGCAGAAGCAGCGGAGGCGTGACTCCACAGGATCGTTCATCTTGGCAAACACCACAAACTTGGCCAGATACGGCACACAGATCAGCTCCCGGTATAGCTGAGAGGCCAGACTGACCGTCTCAGGAATCTGGTGGCAGTCTGCAAGCCAGAACCTGGAGGTAAGGAAGAAACAGAGGGCAAAGCTTCATTTGTTGAAGCCAACCAGTGTCTTTTTGGCAAGAGCTTGGTTGATAGGGCCATAATAATCATAATGCATAAAAAAGCATCACAAAACTTTGTTGATAACTACTGACCTAAATCCAGACTTGCCAATGATCGGATGGCTACACTTTCAATAGAGAGGCCGTATTATAGCTTACTCTTGGAGTAAGAAGAATTGGTGCTTACTACATCAAATGGCACGTAATGTTTAGATGGGTGATAGTATATTGCTCTGAGCTGAAATGTTCATCTCCATTCTATGCTCTAAAATATCTTCACCAGCTTGCACAAAAATAGACACTACATATTTCAAATCTCCATGTTTATCAAATCAGAGGACATTCTGCAGCCTAGCAACCCTCTCAATGAAGGTCTAAGGTGTAAATCATATCAGTTTGGTCTGACATTGAAAAGTGCTGAGGCACATGACTAAAATAATCTACTGACTAAAGCCAAGCAGTGCTCTCTGATAATATCAGGTTCTACACTGGCCACATGCTTCCCATCCCGTTAGAATACACAGGACCTTATTTACAGTAACCCATAATTCACTGTGGCCACTTGGTTAAGACTTGTTAGTGAGGTAAATCAATACCTGGGTGGCGTGTTAACTGGTTGGGAGCATGTGAGAAAGCATGGCCTTACCTGGCCGACACGTTTGTGGTGAAGGAAACACAGTCTGTGACGAAGGACAGCGGAGTAGTTCCTGTTATGTCCTCCCACTGGGCAGGAGATGTTCCACCTGGATGGAAAACCACGGGAAAAGACACATCCCCATCCCTGGTTAACCTTTCATCCACCTACTGCAAACCCTGTCCTCCCATCCTGTCTCCAAGTAGGAGTGAACCTTATTATCATTGAAGGTCTAAACCAATTTGAATAGAGGTATGTTCTCAGCCACAGAGGTTGTTCAGAACATGGACTTGCCTGTGATGCTGCAGAGGAGGCGCAGGCAGGGGGTGGAGTCTCCCCTGGGTCCACTGGGGTGGCCCTCTGCCGATCGGGGCGGTACAGGGATCGTCATGGTAATGGGCTTGTGGAACTTCCTCCTCCTGGGCTCCACAGTAACGATAGGGCTGAAGGTGGCCCTGTTGCCGAGGAGATTCCTCACCATGTCATCTGGGACGGGCTGAGCCTGAAGGGAAGGGGGAAACGAGGGATGAAAGAAGTGAATCAATGTTCTCTCATTTGTTTAAATTAGCATAATACCTGTAGCACTGAGAAAAGCCATTATCGTTTACAAGAATGTCATTGGGGAGGCAGGGTAGCCTAGTGGTTAGAGCGTTGGACTAGTAACCAAAAGGTTGCAAGTTCGAATCCCCGAGCTGACAAGGTACAAATCTGTCGTTCTGCCCCTGAACAGGCAGTTAACCCACTGTGAAAATAAGAATTTGTTCTTAACTGACTTGCCTAGTAAAATAAAGGTAAAATTAAAATGTCAAGAAATTGCAATAGAAGGAAAGTAGTCAATTCATCATGAATCAAAACCATGCTCTTAGCCAAAACGTTGCAAAATTAGGTCAAAGCTTAAAGCATAACACAAAACAGAGACTAAAGGAGTTCCTAAACAGTATAGCTAACTGATTGACTTGGTGTTCAGACCTGCAGGCCAACGCGTATCTTTTTGGTGAGCGCCCCCTGTGGGAAGGAGGCCTGGACCATGGGCACAGTCAGGCTGGTCAGAGTCCCGCCCTCTGGACCCATGTGGTTACTCTCCTGCTTGATCCTGGACACCACCGCAAAGTACTGGGGGAAGTCCCTGGTGATGACTCGACAGATACGCTTCTTCTCCAGCTCAGCATTGCTGTCCAGTTCTGTTGGAAAACACATGAACAAACATAGATGGATGAAGGAATATATCCAATAAGTTATGTATGTGTGAATGACGAAGGAATAATTGGATGTGTCAGAGAGGGTCTTCAATTACATTAGCAATGTCGACCTGTCTGTAACGTACCTTCGTCCATCCCGTTGAGAATGTCTGTGATGTCACTTGGATGGCAGTCGTACTGGTGTTCCTTCCATGTGTCACCGTTGTCGCTCCTCAGCACGATCAGTTCCCTCTCCTTTCCCCTCATGGAGCCGAAATGAGGAATCTCCACGATCACAGGTCTAGAAGGGAGCAGAACACCCAGAGCTAGTTCAGAGCCCCCATAGAGCCAAAATGGTGGATCTTCACATTCAAAGAGCAAAAATGAAATAGAGTTCCGTGGCTTCGGGAAAGGAAAAACCTACCCCAGAAACTGGGCTCCTGCGGGGCCGACCTCCACCAGGCGGCTGACCAGGCCCTCTCCCTCCACCATGGGTGGGGGGTAGGCCAGTTTGTGCCTCTTGGCCAGGCGGCAGGTGATGCGGGTGGGAGCCGTGCACTTCCGGGGCGGGATGATGATACGCATGCCGTTGCTTCGACTTCCTCTCATGGAACCCCCACGGGCATCAACCATGAAGCTGACCAGGAATCTGCCGGCGCAGAAATACAAATATTAGACCAGGAAGTGGGAAGCGGGAAAAGAGAGAGGCTATAACCAATGACACGTGAGACGGACGAATCCCATGCTGTGACCACCTTACACCCAAAATACAAGAGAGAGAGAGACAGAGATAGGATATGGCGCTTCGAATTCTCAAACTTGGCAGGTCTCACCTCTGACACTTAACAATGTCTTAGAACAACCTTTAAGACACTGAATCTGTAAAGAACTAAGAGGTGATGTAATAGAGGGTAAAGGGGAACTTCCTGCCAAGATCAATCCCTCTGAAGCAGTGATTAGTGACTCATATTAAACACCGTTACAAATGTTTCACCCCAAGTAGAAACTAAATGAATTCACAAATGAAAGAATGTGTTTAATACACGACGTGTTACATTCTAATAAATAAATGCAGTTTGGGCTTCCCATGAATTGTGGAAACTGGCACCGGTATTAGTAAGCTATTAGTAGAGGAAACAAGGGAATGCTAAAGTGAAATGCCTTGTATAGTATGCCAGCTGTTTAGGTGCAATAAAGCCATAAAACCTTACCTAAGATAAAGGCACTATAATAAAGATACTGTACATGGCTGATCTGGCGGAGTTGTTACAGGAATAGTCTCTAACCTAACACCATACACAATGTTATGTACAGTGCAGTGGAGTATTTGACTGTCTACATAGTACTGTATGTTTGCCTAAGCTCGGCATCGTCTATGTTCACTCGGCAGGCCCGCTCATACATTTTCGAGGGGCTTTATCCACATATGCAATGTCAGAGGCACCTTTGTGAGAAAATCCCAAACACATCACTAGTACTACAGCTACACAGCGCAGATGAGAGACCAGACCGCACAGATGACACGAGCACAGAGAGCAAAGAGAAAATAGTGGAAACGGTGACATCACGGTGACATCACCAGACACAATCATCACCTGGAGTCATACTGAGGGAGCGGGGAGGACAAGCTGCAAAATAAAAATAAAAACAGTGCAGGAGGCAAAAAACGATTTAGTAATACAGCACAATCAATGTAGTTTTTCAGGGTCTGACGTAATTCGTCATATAAGGCAAAGGAGAGGATGAAAAGGGTGGGACTGAAATCAAAGAGAACTGGAAAAATGGAGGGCATTGGAAGGGGCAGAAATGAATAAACACTTATGGCATAACAGATAACAGAAAAAGGACAGTATAACAAAAAGGACAAGACAGATTCCTGCACATACACTTCATCATATGTACTTCACATGAAATTCTAAGCAAACACTGCAGGGTTCATTTGAAAGACCAAAGTTCACTTTTACAACAGCGAGTGGCCTAGCTTGTATTCAAATTAAAGCAACTAGAAAGGAAGACGTCATCTTTTCACTCAACCCCAGTTCATGAGCCCTGACAAAACCCTAAACACGGTATCTTCCATCGGTACTGAGCCCAGGGCAGGACATTGGACTGTCAAGTACATTTCCAATAAGACTTAATCATGTAGTCTACAGTGCAAGTCCATTACTATTCATCCCTGTGGCTCAGCAAATGAACATTTCACAACAGACTGCAGAAAGGAAAACCTCATAACAGTATTTCACTGCAGACAACTGCTAGCTGGGTCTTTCTTGGGCTGGTGAAATGGAGTATGAAGAGTAACATTCTCCTGTGTCTGGATTAGCTGTAGTCTGGCATGGTTAGAGCTCACTGTGGCTGGGTGTCAGACTGGCTGGCAGAGGCCTGGTTCTTACCCTGAGTGAATGGGACTGGACACAGTGTTACTGTGATCTATTGTGTCTGGGGTCCAGCTGTAGCGCCTCAGACACTCTGCATCGTAGTCCCGGGTTACAGCCAGGTGCTGTGAAAAAGCACATGCAGGAGGATGGTCACTGGGTGAGTTGTGAAGGAGACTTCATGGTTTACGACCTAACCTGACACTCACTGATCTACAGACAGACAGAAGAAGTGATACCTTTTGTGACCGTCTACATTTCTAACACACAATAAGAGAATAAAACACCTTACCCTTACAGACAAGTGATCTAACATAACATTCTCACAGAAACACGTTATTGTCATCTAAAACATTCAACATCACTTCAATGAAACATGCAAAATAGGATGATCCATTTAACCACAACAAGTGGCAAAAGTCCAAATGAAACAATAATTTGTTTGTATAAAAATGAATCATGGGAATTTACAGTGACCAGAAGTCGCATGGGAAAATAAACAACTATTTACCTCACTGAGATGAGGACCAATGAATGGAATGAGAATTTCAGAGCTCAAACAAACAAACAAACATGATTGAAACCAGAAAGATGGTCATAGAGCATGAGCAGAGCGAGGTAACCCTCTGTTGACGTCATCATATACCTTATTGAGAGGGTCAATCAAGTAGGACAGGTCTTTACAGACACTCTGAAGCTTTAGAGGGCAGATGAGAAATCACAATTGGGACTTGAAGAGCCTTGAGATTTTTCTACCAGTCCCTACCCACTGGGCACACGTTGTCTATTCCACGTTGGTTCAACGTAATTTCATTGAAATGACATGGAAACAACTTCAATTCAACCAATGTGTGCCCAGTGGGCAGTCATTGGCTAACAACTCAAACACGGTGAAGATGTTGCAGTAGATTTTACCACAAGATTGTCTTTAGCAAAGAGTGGCCTTTTAAGGTTTCATAAAGACAACCTTATTTCTGATAAGTAGATCTGATTGTGCCACAAACATCACAAAACACCAAGAATGCAACATGTGATCATCATCATGATGAAACAGATAAACGACAGAGCGTTCTATGATGCCTCGAGCCGTGGAAAAAGCACAGGACACGTCGCTTTAATCAGTTTTTACGACCAAGTTTGAGGAAACAAATGTTTTACTATTTGAGAAAACAAGATTTTACACACATTCCAATACAAGGCTCCTCTTTGACCCAACATCTTTGCTTACATTGCAAGAGAGGTGGTGGAAGTTGTGCATATTTTCGCTTTCTATAGTCGCGAATCTTGGGAATTTGTTTGTTGAACATGATGTCAGTGAAGTTGCAAATATTATTTACGGTACATCAGGTTAATGTTCCTGTTTTAGATCCTGCACAGTGATCACCAAAACAGGATTAGATTATTAAATTAGGACACTGCAGTTTGGTTTTCCCAAGGCAGCTGGAAACCTTCAGTGGCCACAGGGAAGTTTGAAACAGAAAATGTCCTACATGGACTCAGCACTACAAGTGCCCAACATAAACCAAATTAACAAAAAATACAAAAATAGGCACTGGAAATAAACTGTTACCACAATCCTGGGGGAGGCCAAATCCATCATTGACCCCATCTCAGAGTTCACATGAAAATGTTCATCGTTTCATGCAATACCCAGAAACAGAGCAAGGAGAAGAGAGGTGAAAGAGACTGACACAGAGAAACCGAGAGAGAGACCACAGAAAAAGAGATACAAGAAAGGGGTAAAGAAATGTTAGGAGCACGTACCGTGTCCTTGGTCGGGGCGAGGATCTCCTCTATCATCATGCTGTCTCGCGCGTAGGAGCTGCGGTTGAGGGTGTTGGACCTATCCGAACTGAAGGAGCGGAGGCTGGGGTGTTTAAACGTTACCACGCAACACAGCGGGTGACAATGAACAGCAGGCCCAAACCAAAAGAAAAGCAAAAGTCAAACAAATACATTACTACATGCAACCTCCAGGGAACTGAATCGGACTGTACAACGTAACGTATATAGTGCAGAGCAAGATTAGAGTCCCACAGCTGGGGATAGACGGATAGGTAGGAGTTATTCAGAGATGGAAATGAGAGTGAGGTCAGTCAGTTTTAACAGAGAGAGACAGCGAGAGAGAGGTAAAGGAGTTGTAGGTGTGTCTGTTTATCACGAACACAGACATAAGAGGTCAAATAGAGCCTGACTAGATGTTTCAGAGAGGACACTGGGTGAACAATCACTTTTGATCTACTAACAAACAATAAGGTGGTAACTATACACTACATAGAGTTTGAAACTAACTCAATTCAATAACTAAAACATCCAGATTCGTTATGGTTATTAAATAAAGATTTAGTTGTAACGGTCCCTAAAAATAATCTCAAACTACTTTGAAGTATCCTATTTTGTATTCAGTTAAAGTAACGTAGCTCATTCAATTAAATATTTGTTTTAGGATGGGCAAAGTTCTGTGTCTTTAAATTCTCAAATGACTTGGATTGGCAGGTAGGGCGGCCGGCAATTCACACATCCGTAATAAAACACACCTGCACGTGTGAAATATGACAAAAATAAGCACCCATCAAATGTGTACTATTTATCTGTGTTAGTTTGGGTGCTACAGAGATGATGGTCCTCTCTGTCTTACTGCACTCAGCTGTGCTGTGATGTGTTCCTGGTGTTGCAGACATACTGACTGAATGCAGTTGGTTGCTCCCCTTTGGCTTTTTCTCAAACTCTTCTTACTTGATTGTTTTAAAGGTCCAACGCAGCTGTTTTTTTTAATTATCCAACTATCAAATCCTTTCTGGTTAACAATTAAGTTCCTTAATGTGATTGTTTTTAATTAAAATGGTCAAACAGTAACAAAAATAGCTTGTTAGCAAAGAGCAATTTCTCAATCAAGAATTTTGCTAGGAATGTCTGGGAGTGGTCTGAGTGGGAGAAATACAATTCTGAGAGTCGTCTGGGTGTCAAAAAAATACATCTGAGCGAAAAACTAGCTGTTATTGACAAAGAGGTTTGGAACTTTCTTGTTGGTCTATTAACTAAATGACCACTTGGTGATGTTACCAGGCAGGCCAAAACTTCGTCCGACCAAACCAGGCAGAAATTTGGTCTTTCAGAAAGCTCAGTGGTCTTTCAAACAGCTCTTACACTAAAAGAACATTATCATAATTTCCACAATTTCAGACAATTATTTATTCAACCTCAGTGTGGAAATATATATAACACACAGGAAAACATGTTTTTGATTGCACTGGGCCTTTAAACAATGTAGCCATGTTCTTTTAGAATGAATGTGTGTTTAACCTAGTCACGAGTGTGGGACTGCACTGTGTATGTGTGTGTGCCCATGCGTATGAACTGTGTGTGTGTGTGCGCGTGTGTGGAGAAAGGGAGAGCAAAAACGCTGAGCTCAGCGTGTTTGAGTGAGCATGCTATTCAGCACAGAGAGAAGCCCTTTATTCAGCACTGCAGCTGAAGTTTCTAAGCAACTCCACTCAGCCTGAATGGTCTGGCATCCCAAACCTGCTTTGCCTACTCTCTCTGTGTTGATGCCTGTGTTTGCTCTTCACAATTCTCCTCCCTCCCTCTTTAGTACCCCTTAATCTCTTTCCTCCTCTCCCCCAATCTTTCTCTTGCCAATTCAATTCCATTTTGTTTTATTTGTGCAGAGTTGCTTCACAGTTACATTTTCATGGGTGCACTTACCAGAAGTCTCCTCTTTTCCTTCACTCCCTCCCTCCTCCCTCCTCCATTACTCTCTCCCTCCTCCCTCCCTCCTCCCTTACTCTCTCCTTCCGGCTTCATTCTGTACCATTTCATGCCTCTCAGTCACTTTGATCAATCTGCCTCTGTCCCTCACCCCTTCCCTCGTTGCTATTCTAAACACTGCCATGCCTATTTCCCTCAATGCATTCTGCCTTCTCTCACCATCTCTATTTCACTCTTACTGTCTCTCCACATAGCCTACATTTTAAGACGAAGCAGTGTTATTTGATTTGGAAAGAAAGTTAACATTTGCTTATCTGTGTCAGTTTAAAGAGTTGGTTGTGCGGATGATTGCTCTGTCATTCATCAGATAGATAAAAGGTAAAGTGTGTGTGTGTGTGTGTGTGTGTGTGTGTGTGTGTGTGTGTGTGTGTGTGTGTGTTTTGTGCGTGTGTGTGTGTGTGTGAGTGTGCAAGTGTCTGTCAGATAAGTCAATGCGAGATTTTTAGACAATAAGCCATTGAGGCCTTGAGGTTTCCATCTCTGCATACCAGAATGCGTCATTTTAAGGATTATAATATCTCCAATCCGTTTGTAAGCAATACTGCAGTACTGTTTGATTGGTACTGACTGAACATGGACTGAAACATATTGATCCCTGGAAGTTACATAAAGTGACACCTTCAAAGAAATGACAAAGGGGAGGGTGTCACTTTGAACCACACCATACAAAAAGATGGGTTAATCAACTCTAACCAAAGCACCTGCCATTATTAAGACATAACACAAAACAGTCACATTCATTTTCTAATGTACTCTATTCATAACTTGTATTAAATATTACTTGGTTTATTTGCAAATGATGAGGGGTTTATATTGACTGATGAGAAAATAAGGTGATGAAAAATATTAGTGAGGTCGAAAAAGGTTTCCCAAATAAAGTCACCAAAAAACTCAGAGAAAGTATACCAGAAAGACTGACTATGGTTCATGGAGTCCCAACGCACAGAGGATGAGTCAGGGGAGGGAAATATGTTTGGTGAAATGTGCTTTCTGCTCTTACCTGATCCTAGGGCTAGAGTGAGAAACAGAGAGTGCAAGAAAAAAAAGGAAAAGGAAAGTAGAAGAGTGGTGAAGAGCCAAGCATTTTGAAAACGTCCAAGCAGAGAGGTGTTTTTATTTTCATGTGACATTGATGCTCTGCTTTTGCATGGGGTATGCTCCAAGCCTGGGCTTATAGTCGTTCTTTCTTTCTGTGTCTGTGTCGGAAAGTATTCAGACACCTTGACTTTCTGCACAATTTGTTACGTAACAGCCTTATTCAAAAACTGATTAAATGTTTTTCGCCCCCATCATCAATCAACACACAATACCCCATAATGACAAAGCAAAAACAGCTTTTAGACATTTTTGCACATTTATAGAATGTAAAAACCAAAACTGAAATATCACATGTTCACAAGTATTCAGACCATTTGCTCAGTACTTTGTTGAAGCACCTTTGGCAGCGATTACAGCCTCGAGTATTCTTGGGTATGACGCTACAAGCTTGGCACACCTGTATTTGGAGAGTTTCTCCCATTCTTCTCTGCAGATCCTCTCAAGCTCTGTCAGGTTGGATAGGGATCGTCGCTGTACAGCTATTTTCAGGTCTCTCCAGAGATGTTCGATTGGGTTCAAGTCCGGGCTCTGGCTATGCCACTCAAGGACATGAAGAGACTTGTCCCGAAGCCACTCCTGCATTGTCTTGGCTGTGTGCTTAGGGTTGTTGTCCTGTTGGAAGGTGAACCTTGGCCCCAGTCTGAGGTCCTGAGCACTCTGGGGCAGGATTTCATCAAGGATCTCTCTGTACTTTGCTCCATTCATCTTTCCCTCGATCCTGACTAGTCTCCCAGTCCCTGCCACTGAAAAACATCCCCACAGCATGATGCTGCCACCACCATGCTTCACCGTAGGGATGGTTCCAGGTTTCCTTGAGACGTGACACTTGGCATTCAGGCCAAAGGGTTCAATCTTGGTTTAATCAGACCATAAAATCTTGTTTCTCATTGTCTGAGTCCTATAGGTGCCATTTTGCAAACTCCAAGCGGGCTTTCATGTGCCTTAACTGAGGAGTGGCTTCTGTCTGGCCACTCTACAAAAAATAACTGATTGGTGAAGTGTTGCAGAGATTGTTGTCCTTCTGGAAGGTTCTCCCATCTCCACAGAGGATCTCTGGAGCTCTGTCAGAGTGACCATCGGGTTCTTGGCCCTTCTCCCCCAATTGTGCAGTTTGGCCGGGCGGCCAGCTCTAGGAAGAGTCTTGGTGGTTCCAAACTTATTCCATTTAAGAATGATCGAGGCCACTGTGTTATTGGGGACCTTCAATGCTCCAGACATTTTTTGGGTACCCTTCCCCATATATGTGCCTCGACACAATCCTGTCTCCGGCGCTCTACGGACAATTCCTTCGACCTCATGGCTTGGTTTTTGCTCTGACATGCACTGTCAACTGTGGGACCTTATATAGAAAGGTGTGTGCCTTTCCAAATCATGTCCAATGACTCCAATCAACTTTTAGAAACATCTCAAGGATGATCAATGGAAACAGGATGCACCTGACCTCAATTTTGAGTCTCATTGCAAAGGGGTTAAATACTTGTATTTAATCCATTTTAGAATAAGGCTGTAACGTAACAAAATGTAGAAAAGGGGAAGGGGTCTGAATACTTTACGAATGTATGTGAGTGTGTATAGACTAGTGTGTGGCCCAGTCCGAGAGCAAACCATGCAAGGCCGATGTCATGAACAGAAAGGTAAGGGGAAAAGAAAGCAGCTGCTCGGCACCATACATTAAACAATCAATACAAAAACAGAACATTTCCAGCACTGCAAAGAATCATGTCAACAATATCTTTTCACCACACATATTCAACCAGTTAACTTTGCGATTCAAATAACAGCATAATGGCACAGGTGTATCATAGCACAGTATACAGGATAGTACATGGTAACATAGTTTATAGATGCAAAACGTTATCAGAGAAAGTCCTTGATTTAGACATCATCACTAACTTTTACTGACTAAGCAGCCGTCAATACATTTGTCACGTGGCTTTGGGAATTGGTGACATGAAGTTCCGAAAGCTTCTCTAGAGATGATAAAAGTGACACAGCCTTATTCAAACACCCGGACTTGATTCATCAAACCCGGAACAGCTGAAATGACGTGTTAAACATCTCACACCATCCATTATAGCCTAAAAGCGGATCTAACTCCTCTTTCTTGATTTGTAAAACAGTGGTTCTGTTTTAAGGCCGTTTTCCCCCATAGTGTGCTGCTGCCTGACACCGTCATTGTTTTTAGTCAGTCGACCATCACCGTGCATTTGCCAGCTGTCAGGGGCTCCACAATAGATGGCCAATGATGTGCTGTGGGTTATACAATACTGATCTAATGTGATTATGTATTTTCACCCAAGCTTGCCAGTTTTCTACTGGGTACTCTTAGCCTACAGCTGGTCATCCTCTCTTTGAATACTGTAGTGGGCAAAACGTATACATATCTGACCAAAGGCCATATGTATACGTGTAGGTATCAGTGACGTTGATCAATAGTCATTCTATGGCCCGTAGAATACTCAAACATGCTGAAGCAAGTGGTAATAACATCTCTATTACATCTGTTTCTATGAAGGACACTTAACTCACCACAACTTCTTACAATTTCACTGCTCCCATACAGTATCATCAACATATCAGCACATCTTAAACCTGTGTATATGGGCTAAACAAACGCACTGGCAATGCCAAACATGACATCGCGGTCAAGAGCATATAATGCCATAAGAGTGTCACATACCTCGCTGAGCGGACTCCAATGCTGAACCCCATGTAGCCCTCCTGCGGGAGAGAGTCGTCCCCCAGCTCCTTGAGGTCCTGGGGCCGCAGATATTTGTCAGTGTCGCCGGTCATTGCATCCTCACCTGGTGGAAAAGTCCCCAATCATTACTGCAAAGGCAATCCGAGCAAGAAGAGTGTTGCAGTACTCATAGAAAAATCTTACCACCACTTCATTATAACAGGCCTTGGATAATTCATCAGTGTCACTCTGATGACTAGTGGGCCAGAGTACTAGGCCCTATGCTCAGTTGGTAGGCTACTCATTGGGCTATAAAGAAGCTAAATAGCAGCATCAACACTCATAGGTCTAGGCTACTTGAAATGAATGACATGGTAAGAAATCCGTTACAATCTATTTCATAGGCTAACGAAGTCCACTAGCTTGGAGACAAAAGCTACTTGCAGCATAGCTCTTCTGTCCAGTAAAACCAAACGCAGTTTGTATTGACACTCAGGCCAAAAAGCGCTGGGTGTAATTAGACGCTAGCAGAACTCAAGCAGCAAGAGCACCTAGATTATCAAGGTGAAAAAAAACAGCAATCCTTGCCGCGACAATGTATCCCCTTTCCCCCTTCTGACCGACCCCAGCCTGCAACACATCAATCTTCCACCGCAGCCCCTCCCCCGGCAGCCCCAGTACCTCAGATAATGCCGCACTTTTGCTCGGATGGGCTACAATGTCGTTACAGCGCTTTGCTACATTGCAACACTGGTTCCTTCAAACACGCTCGCTTTCACACACTGACTGTAAGAACGCCAAAGGTGAGTAATGTTTTTCAAAGCCAATGCAGTACTGAAGGCTATACTGTACGTCATAGCAAGCAAGCGATTCTCTTCTCCCTCTCCCAGCTCTCTCTCACTCACACACGGCTCTCTCCCGCCTCAGCTACGCTGTAGCCTACAATAACTCGATTGCGTACGAAATGGCTTTATGCACCAGTTCCCTGTATCACCTCCATTCGACAGCACTTCTCCATGAAATATGGCCTTTATGACTTACATAGAAAAACAGCCATGTCCGTCACCACTCTTATTATATTCCCGTGTTTGTATTTATTTTCCAATTATCTGCAGAACAGTTAACTCCCACCAATAAATCCAGAGAGAAGAGACGCGTAAAAAAAATTCTATTCCATTCATGTGGTTGCGGCTGAAAGAACTCGAAATCGAACTGTCCCGATTGTCTGTCCTTCCAGCCAGGGACTGTCCGAAAGCCTACTGTAACTGCTGCAACTGCACCTCTGCCGCTGCCGTTCCGTCTCTTGCTGCAAACAAAGTTTGAACTATGCGGAGTTTTCCGGGTAGAGCACATCCCTGAGCGAAAAAGTACAAGTAGAAGCCATTTAAATTCGTGATAAGAGGTTTCTTTGCTTGTCGGCTCAGCTAACGCTCATATCATTGGATTTGGAGAGAATGTCCACCAGTCCGGATAGCATCTCCGTCAATTCAGGCTGAATTGCACCGAAAACACAGTGGCAGAGGGATAGATAGGTCGCGTTTGAATATTGTTTGTGGTTTGTCTGTTGCGCAGTAATCTGAGTGTATTCCAGAATGTAAACAAATACTTATTTTAGGACACAGAATAAACAGTTTGGGGAGAATGAACGGAGAAAGAGTCTTTGAAGAACAACCCACTAGGTTTTTTCCTGAGGAGGGGGGTGGACAGTGGAAATATGTCTGCAATCCAAATGGGTGGACCAAAACTGCCCCCCAAAATGGATAATTGGTTCATCTTTTTGTCTCTCAAAGAAAGTAGCCTACATATACAGTGGAGCAAAAACGTATTTAGTCAGCCACCAATTGTGCAAGTTCTCCCAATTAAAAAGACGAGGCCTGTAATTTTCATCATAGGTGCACTTCAACTATGACATACAAAATGAGGAGAAAAACCCCCAGAAAATCACATTGTAGAATTTTAATGTATTTATTTGCAAATTATGGTGGAAAATAAGTATTTGGTCACCTACAAACAAGCAAGATTTCTGGCTCTCACAGACCTGTAACTTCTTCTTTAAGAGGCTCCTCTGTCCTCCACTCGTTACCTGTATTAATGGCACCTGTTTGAACTTGTTATCAGTATAAAAGACACCTGTCCACAACCTCAAACAGTCACACTCCAAACTCCACTATGGCCAAGACCAAAGAGCTGTCAAAGGACACCAGAAACAAAGTTGTAGACCTGCACCAGGCTGGGAAGACTGAATCTGCAATAGGTAAACAGTTTGGTTTGAATAAATCAACTGTGTGAGCAATTATTAGGAAATGGAAGACATACAAGATCACTGATAATCTCCCTCAATCTGGGGCTCCATGCAAGATCTCACCCCGTGGGGTCAAAATTATCACAAGAATGGTGAGCAAAAATCCCAGAACCACACGGGGGGACCTAGTGAATGACCTGCAGAGAGCTGGGACCAAAGTAACAAAGCCTACCATCAGTAACACACTACGCCGCCAGGGACTCAAATCCTGCAGTGCCAGACGTGTCCAGGCCCGTCTGAAGTTTGCTAGAGAGCATTTGGATGATCCAGAAGAAGATTGGGAGAATGTCATATGGTCAGATGAAACCAAAATATAACTTTTTGGTAAAAACTCAACTCGTCGTGTTTGGAGGACAAAGAATGCTGAGTTGCATCCAAAGAACACCATACCTACTGTGAAGCATGGGGGTGGAAACATCATGCTTTGGGGCTGTTTTTCCGCAAAGGGACCAGGACGACTGATCCGTGTAAAGGAAAGAATGAATGGGGCCATGTATCGTGAGATTTTGAGTGAAAACCTCCTTCCATCAGCAAGGGCATTGAAGTTGAAACGTGGCTGGGTCTTTCAGCATGACAATGATCCCAAACACACCGCCCGGGCAACGAAGGAGTGGCTTCGTAAGAAGTATTTCAAGGTCCTGGAGTGGCCTAGCCAGTCTCCAGATCTCACCCCCATAGAAAATCTTTGGAGGGAGTTGAAAGTCCGTGTTTCCCAGCAACAGCCCCAAAACATCACTGCTCTAGAGGAGATCTGCATGGAGGAATGGGCCAAAATACCAGCAACAGTGTGTGAAAACCTTGTGAAGACTTACAGAAAACTTTTGACCTCTGTCATTGCCAACAAAGGGTATATAACAAAGTATTGAGATAAACTTTTGTTATTGACCAAATACTTATTTTCCACCATAATTTGCAAATTCATTCATTTAAAATCCTACAATGTGATTTTCTGGATTTTGTTTCTTCTCATTTTGTCTGTCATAGTTGAAGTGTACCTATGATGAAAATTACAGGCCTCTCTAATCTTTTTAAGTGGGAGAACGTGTACAATTGGTGGCTGACTAAATACTTTTTTGCCCCACTGTACCTCCCTAAACCATTACTCCTCTAAAGTCATGACTAGTGATCTCTTTTAGACAGGGTGATCTAAGGAATGCGTAGTGGGATCAGCATGCCACTGCACTCTGACTACAGCAGGACAGGAATGACCTGTCATGGCCAATTGGATTGCCCTCCATAAGCAAGATGGCATGCACTGTGACAGATTACTGGTGTAATGCATGGTCAAATGTAACGCCATTATTCAGTAAGACTCTCAATGACACATTCCCAGAGGATAGGTTTTCAGCATAGAGCTTACATTACATGTTTTATCATTTAGCAGATTTAGCAGACATTTAGCAGAGCCATTTACAGTAGTGAGTGCATACAATTTTGTGCTCTTATGTACTGGTCCCCCATGGGAATCGAACCCACAACCCTGGCATTGGAAGCGCCATGTGTTACAAACGTTGCCACATGGGACCATATCTGCCTCTGTCAATCTTACACCTAAGGCCATATAGCAATGTAGTAAACTGTGAGGATAACCTCAACAGCTGACATGAGGTAAACTTTGTTACCAATTTGATTATAGCATGACAGTATTGTATGATAGGCCATTACAATGTGGAAAGCATTGAACATGGAGAGCAGTAAACATTGCAGTGTATGTTTATCAGCCCCGACGTAGACACCGTAAGCACTACCTCTGATCAGTCAGCAGGTGAGTGTGTGGAACTTGTTGAGTCCAGCAGTATCATCTGACACAGAAACTCCACACCCCTCTCTACAGTTACCTAAGCAACACTCCATGGACAAATGTATCCATTTTACAGTAGTGTCTGTTAATTGCTTCCAAAACACTGGGTGACAACTGAAATGCACTGCAAAAAAAATGAAATCTAAGCAAGATTAAATATCTTATATTGTCTTATTGTCCCGCCTAGTTAAAAAGGTTAAATAAAAAATAAAAAAAGGTTAAATATCTTGAAAAATATCTTGAAATAAGATACATTTCTTGTATTAAGCCTTTTTTTAAGACAAAAAATATATTATTAACAGCCAATGACATTGGATAATTTAGCTTGGTAAGAAAAAAACAAATGATCACTCAATATAAGCTATTTAGTCTTGCTTAGATTTCACTCTTTTGTAGTGCATTTCAGTTGTCACCCAGTGCTTTTGAAGCAATGAATAACAAAGTTTTTCCTAACAACTATTGATACATTGGTATTCAAACAGTCAGCATAAGAGTGCAATTTGAGACCGGTAACCTGTAGCAACACTTGTCCCACACACTTTACTAGTTAGAAGTAGTGTAACTGTATAGTTACAAGTAATGTATAGTAATTTATTACTGTATTTTTACCCAAGATATTGAAATACCATGTAACTACCATGCATGGTATTGTGGCAACAAAGTTAAAAGCACCATGAAACTCAGCTTTACTACAATAGGAAGCCCATCTTCTGAAAACACCAGAAACCCTACCTCGTCAAAAAGTCTCTTCAATAATCCCCCCCAAAAGGCTTGTGAACTGACACTCTCACTTTTTCCCCTTTTCTAGGGGAATTGCTGATAGCTACGTTATTGAAGGAAAATGTACTTACTATGACTGTGATATGTGGTTGTCCCGCCAAGCTGTCTTAAGATGCACTGACTGTAAGGTGCTCTGGATAAGAGTGTCTGCTAAATGACTAATATGTAAAAAATAAAATGTAAAAGTAAGGCCTGTCCCTCAAAGCACAAATTGTTCTAGGGCTCGAATACTTAGCTACATGCAGTGTAACCAGAATGACTGTGGATAAGTCACACCAAACCAACAGTATCTTATCACAAGCAAAATAAAAGTCCAAAAGCTCAAACACAAATGTAATTTGTGTCCGAGGCTTACTTTCTCTGCTGATTTACATTTGCTGACATCAACTACTGATATGTGGATCAAACAAGATACTCAGAGAAAGCTGCATCTCAGTGTAGGAAGCAGAGAGAAAGAGGTGGGTTCTGGCTAGCGTGTTCCAGATTGCCAGGCAAACTCAGTGAAGCAGCGTATCAGCAAGATGGTTAGCTTTCCAACAGGTGAGGTGCAGGTGAAGGAATGGGGTTACGTGAAAAGAGTGAAACAAAAACAAAACTACTGAGTAGAAAAATGGGGCAAATACCTTCGTCAACATCTGAAATACAGTCGTCATTGAGAATTTCCGGCGCATTAGCCTTAGCTGTGTGATTTGAATACATACAGTTAATGGAATATTAATAAGGCATCAAATGGCACACTTTCACTAATATGAGATGCAGCCACACATACTATATGATTCACATGCCTTGAATACACAAAACACAGGTTAACCCCGACCGGTCAACTCAATGTCAGCTTATGGGGTAATGCACGGCTTAGGTTGTCAGCGAAGTTTTGATACAGTCATATCAACCACTTATACTCATACCTTCATCGTCAGACATGTCCAGAAACTCGTTCATGGTCTCGGGGATGTTCATTTTGTGTTTTTCTGTCGCAGTCTGTTGATAAAAGAGTCCGACATGAGTAATGCAGATGAATGCTACTGTGCCCAGTGGCCCCTGATTGGCCCTGGGGGTCACTATTATTAAATCCCTCCTGACACATCGACAGATCTATTTGAGGAGCAACAGGATATTCAACCTGGGCTTTTCACACAGTTAAGCATGTGAGAGAGCATTCCTGGAATCACATGCAGTTACTCTTGTATACCGTTTCAGGGCCAAGTACTAATTTGAGATATGCATACAGTAACTCATCCAGTGATGTCAAGGTTTGAGTTGTACACAATGTGCACACTTCATGTTAGGATTCAGCCCCATGTCATCAGAGGAATAAACAACTGTTTATTAATTTATTATGTACTTTCAAATCCCCACACACAGATTCACACATGAGGTTAGTGAACTGCAAGCACATGGACAGATGACAGTAACACATACTGTACATGGAGACAGACCACTAGTCTGGATTGGCATGTTTTTTCATCCACTAGGAATGCAAATCGACCGTTTGCTTTGCGTCACCATAACACACAGGCAGAGATCAGCATGCTATGCACTGCAAACTGCCTCAAGAGTGGTACCCGGCCTACTGTTTGGGTATGTGACCCTGTGACCAACACCTACTACCTGTACAGCAATGGAACACAAATCAAGTCTTCCACCGCTGCGGTGTCAGTTGAGATAAAGGCCTGTGTTCATGCCAGGTGAGTTGACTTTCCATTTCATGAGTTACAGTCAAATTGAGCGCCAGAAGCAATATTCACTGGACAAAGACAAGCTGTAACATTGGGGCTAGGCCCCACTGGTCCACATTAAATTACATAGACGAGCAGGCAAACAGACAGACAAACAAACCTACAGAAACCTAAATATACAGACCAATGAGAGAGAGAGAGAGAGAGAGAGAGAGAGAGAGAGAGAGAGAGAGAGAGAGAGAGAGAGAGAGAGAGAGAGAGAGTGAGACAGAGAGACGGACAGACAGACAGACTTGGCATGGCATGGCGTCTTACCACAGAGGTCAGATTCTCATCAGTCACTGGCCTGAGAGTGTCGACCACTGAGATGTAACCAAGACGACAGGCGATGGACAAGGCTGTGCTCCCGTTCTGCGAAAAGGGGGGAAAGAAATGATGTAGGTTATAATATGCGTTTGTTTTTACTTTGTTAGTGTGGCAACATTAGTGCTGTGTGTGAGGGTGTATTTAGTGCTGTGTGTGGGTGTGTATTTCTGTGCTTTGTGAATGTACAATGATACTGTATATGTATGTGTGTGTGTTTCTGTGTAGAAGTCTGTTTTTAGTGTGTGTGTGTGTGTCTGTGTGTGTGTGTCCATTACTATGTATGTACTGTATACTATTGTATGTGTCCTGCTGCTCTGTGTAGCCCTGCTGATCCAGGCCTCTGGAAGAGAGCTGCTGAGACAGCAGGTTTTCCCATCATGCCTCACTCACCACGGTCAGCTGATTGGCAGAGGCTCCGTGCTGCAGCAGCAGGTTGATGATGTGGGTGTGGCCCTGCTGTGCCGCCTGGTGGAGGGGCGTGTAGCCGTTCTGCAGACAGTGACAGAGAGAACGAGAGGGAGGGATGATAGTGAGAGGTAGAATGAGATGGAGAGAAATTGAGGGGAGTGGGGAAAGGGGATGCAAAGTGAAAACATGATGGAGAAGATATAAACAGGAGGATAGCAAGAGAGTGACGGAGGGAGAGAGGGATTGAGGGACGGGGAAGGAGGGAGTGGTATCAAAACAAAGAGAGTGTTAGGGACAGCCAGCGAAAAACACACAAACTGACAAAGGTAAATAAGCTCAGCTCACATGAACACCACATGGGACAGACTTTCAGTTGTTTACCTTTGTTTTGTCATCAACTCTGGCCTGGTTCTGTATGAGGAAGTCCGCCATCTTGACGTTGCCATAGTGACAAGCCACATGCAGCGGAGTGTATCCCATCTGTTTTACCCAAGGACAAGGAACCGAGAGAGAGAGAGAGAGAGAGAGAGAGAGAGAGAGAGAGAGAGAGAGAGAGAGAGAAGAAAGGAAGATGTAAGCTTTTTACTTCTCGTCCTGTGACATCACAGCCCTTGTGTGACCAGGAAGTAACTAACATTACATTTACACAAGTGTGACACAAAGATCCTATTATACAACAAGAACTTCATAACACTTCTCTAATAGAGACACCTGATATAAAATATGAATGAATGAACAGCCTTGGCTGTAAACCAGTGTGCTGCCAGCACAACACAGTGTGTGACCTTGTGCTACTGCAGATCTCTCTCTGTCTGTGTCCCTGTCTAGTGAACGTGAGCAGCCGATGGGCAGCCTGCTGCATCAAGCTGGGGAGGTTACTGGTAGTGACGCACATACAGACACAAACACCTGCCACTCAGGTGTCTTCTAATCCTTTATTCATCCCACACCTGAGAACACTGTGCTGCAGCCAAGTGTGTGTGGGGGCAGGTGTTTATCTTTCCTTCAACATTTTATCGACCAGTGTATAGAATGGTGGAGACAATACATACACACACGCAACATCAATACATTATGTCTGTAACTTCATTGTGTTGTGGGTCTTTATCACTATTCTAAACACATGAATTAACCATCTACAACCCCTGGTCTATCATTGACAAGGAGAGTTGAAATCAAGGGCATCTCTCTGTCCCACAGGCTTTCACTCTGATAGTCTGTACAGTCTGTTCCCTGTGGTTGCCGTGGAAACAGCGTGACCTTCACCTTTGTCGAGGGGACGACGTCCGCCCCCTGGTTGAGCAGGACTTCCGCCACGTTGACTTTGTCCTCCTGCGCCGCTAAGTGGAGAGGTGTGAGACCACTCTGAAAGAGATAGGCGCAATCGCACACACACATACATTTAGAATTAATTTTCCATGCCGGGGGTTATCATAGCCATGTCAAAGCAATGCATCTTTATTCATATTTGTTTTTAAAGAGTCACAGGGATAGTTAGCCAGCTAGGAGGTTGTTTTTTAAGAGTCACAGGGATAGTTAGCTGGTTAGGAGGTTGATTTTAAAGAGTCACAGGGATAGTTAGCTAGCTAGGAGGTTGTTTTTAAAGAGTCACAGGGATAGTTAGCTAGCTAGGAGGTTGTTTTTAAAGAGTCACAGGGATAGTAAGCTAGCTAGGAGGTTGATTTTAAAGAGTCACAGGGATAGTTAGCTAGCTAGGAGGTTGTTTTTAAAGAGTCACAGGGATAGTAAGCTAGCTAGGAGGTTGATTTGAAAGAGTCACAGGGATAGTTAGCTAGCTAGGATGTTGTTTTTAAAGAGTCACAAGGATAGTTAGCTAGCTAGGAGGTTGTTTTTAAAGAGTCACAGGGATAGTAAGCTAGCTAGGAGGTTGATTTTAAAGAGTCACAGGGATAGTAAGCTAGCTAGGAGGTTGTTTTTAAAGAGTCACAGGGATAGTAAGCTAACTAGGAGGTTGATTTTAAAGAGTCACAGGGATAGTTAGCTAGCTAGGAGGTTGTTTTTAAAGGACTTGGTAAATCCACTGGCTCCTTTTGAACTCAGTGAAAAGTGTCAGTGAAAATGAGAGACTCAGCTGTGGTCTGATCCGCCATGCTAAAGACGGCGCTATACTGAGAAGTGTCATCTGCCTTCAACTCATTAGGATGACACAGGCCCTCTAGGCTCATATCAGTGGGCTTAAATAAGCCTCTGAAAAGCCTGGCCATTGGTGTGTGTGTATGCGCCTTTGCTAACACATGTGTCTGTGGTTGTGCATGTGTGTATGTGAACAGTAGTATTCTGTATGAGTGTGTTAGTTTCAGTGTTGATGATGTCCGGTCTTAAGGCCTATGAGTTATACAATTATCCTTTTCACATAAGTTAACCCTCCTGTGAAGCCAGGTGAGAGTGTGTGTGCGTGTGTGTATGTGAATGTAGTATAGTGAACCGTTTGTGCTGTGTATACACAGTGTGTGTGTGTGTTACCTTGTTGCCCATGTTGACGCTGGCGTTCTTGGTGAGCAGCAGAGAGACCAGGTCCACACTGCCCTCCTGTGCAGCCAGGTGAACAGGGCTGATGCCCTGGCGGGTCACAGCATTGGTGTCCGCCCCGTACTCCAGTAGGGTGGTCCCGATGTCCATCTGGTTCTTCTTGGCAGCTATGTGGAGGGGTGTGTAGCCATTCTGAGAGGATGAGACACAGAGAAAATGTATTCAGCACTCTATATGTCCTCTATTCTACTCTACTCTATTCTGCTCTATTCTACTCTATTCTGCTCTGCTTTACTCTATTCTACGACTCTATTCTATTCTATTCTACTCTCATTAGGGTTCTAGATGCATGGTTTAGCTTAAGGCCTTGGTTAACAGAAACAACATGTTTCACCCTCTTCTCCCTTCACTGGACACACTACTAAACAACAAAAGCCCCAGGCAGGCAGAAAGAGTCTTTGGCTGGGTGTTAAAGCCGGATCCATCCCAACATTCCCAAAGGGTTTCCCTGGAGAGGATCTTTAGTGGAGCTCCACTGGCGGTATGACACCACAGTGGGGCTTTAACTCCATGAATAGTTCTGGGAAGCAGGGCAGTGGGGGTGTAATAGTCCTGGGAAGCAGGACAGTGGGGTGTAATAGTCCTGGGATGCAGGGCAGTGGGGTGTAATAGTCCTGGGATGCAGGGCAGTGGGGTGTAATAGTCCTGGGATGCAGGGCAGTGGGATGTAATAGTCCTGGGAAGCAGGGCAGTGGGGGTGTAATAGTCCTGGGATGCAGGGCAGTGGGGTGTAACAGTCCTGGGATGCAGGGCAGTGGGGTGTAATAGTCCTGGGAAGCAGGGCAGTGGGGGTGTAATAGTCCTGGGATGCAGGGCAGTGGGGTGTAATAGTCCTGGGATGCAGGGCAGTGGGGGTGTAATAGTCCTGGGATGCAGGACAGTGGGGTGTAATAGTCCTGGGATGCAGGGCAGTGGGGTGTAACAGTCCTGGGATGCAGGGCAGTGGGGTGTAATAGTCCTGGGAAGCAGGGCAGTGGGGGTGTAATAGTCCTGGGATGCAGGGCAGTGGGGTGTAATAGTCCTGGGAAGCATGGCAGTGGGGGTGTAAATGTCCTGGGATGCAGGGCGGTGGGGGTGTAATAGTCCTGGGATGCAAGGGCAGTGGACTTGTAATAGTCCTTGGAAGCAGGGCAGTGGGGTGTAATAGTCCTGGGAGGCAGGGCAGTGGACTTGTAAAAGTCCTGGGATGCAGGGCAGTGGGGGTGTAATAGCCCTGGGATGCAGGACAGTGGGGTGTAATAGTCCTGGGATGCAGGGCAGTGGGGTTTAATAGTCCTGGGATGCAGGACCGTGGGGTGTAATAGTCCTGGGATGCAGGACTGTGGGGTGTAATAGTCCTGGGATGCAGGACAGTGGGGTGTAATAGTCCTGGGAAGCAGGGCAGTGGGGGTGTAATAGTCCTGGGATGTGGGGCAGTGGGGTGTAATAGTCCTGGGATGCGGGGCAGTGGGGTGTAATAGTCCTGGGAAGCAGGGCAGTGGGGGGCAGTGGGGGTGTAATAGTCCTGGGATGCAGGGCAGTGGGGTGTAATAGTCCTGGGATGCAGGGCAGTGGGGTGTAATAGTCCTGGGATGCAGGGCAGTGGGGTGTAATAGTCCTGGGATGCAGGGCAGTGGGATGTAATAGTCCTGGGAAGCAGGGCAGTGGGGGTGTAATAGTCCTGGGAAGCAGGGCAGTGGGGGTGTAATAGCCCTGGGATGCAGGGCAGTGGGGGTGTAATAGTCCTGGGATGCAGGGCAGTGGGGGTGTAATAGTCCTGGGAAGCAGGGCAGTGGGGTGTAATAGTCCTGGGAAGCAGGGCAGTGGGGTGTAACTGTCCTGGGAAGCAGGGCAGTGGGGGTGTAATAGTCCTGGGATGCAGGGCAGTGGGGTGTAATTGTCCTGGGATGCAGGGCAGTGGGGTGTAACAGTCCTGGGATGCAGGGCAGTGGGGTGTAATAGTCCTGGGATGCAGGGCAGTGGGATGTAATAGTCCTGGGAAGCAGGGCAGTGGGGGTGTAATAGTCCTGGAAAGCAGGGCAGTGGAGGTGTAATAGCCCTGGGATGCAGGGCAGTGGGGGTGTAATAGTCCTGGGATGCAGGGCGGTGGGGTGTAATAGTCCTGGGATGCAAGGGCAGTGGACTTGTAATAGTCCTTGGAAGCAGGGCAGTGGGGTGTAATAGTCCTGGGATGCAGGGCAGTGGACTTGTAAAAGTCCTGGGATGCAGGGCAGTGGGGGTGTAATAGCCCTGGGATGCAGGACAGTGGGGTGTAATAGTCCTGGGATGCAGGGCAGTGGGGTTTAATAGTCCTGGGATGCAGGACCGTGGGGTGTAATAGTCCTGGGATGCAGGACTGTGGGGTGTAATAGTCCTGGGATGCAGGACAGTGGGGTGTAATAGTCCTGGGAAGCAGGGCAGTGGGGGTGTAATAGTCCTGGGATGTGGGGCAGTGGGGTGTAATAGTCCTGGGATGCGGGGCAGTGGGGTGTAATAGTCCTGGGAAGCAGGGCAGTGGGGGTGTAATAGTCCTGGGATGCAGGGCAGTGGGGGTGTAATAGTCCTGGGATGCAGGGCAGTGGGGCGTAATAGCCTTGGGAAGCAGGGCAGTGGGGGTGTAATAGTCCTGGGATGCAAGGACAGTGGGGGTGTAATAGTCCTGGGATGCAGGACAGTGGGGTGTAATAGTCCTGGGAAGCAGGGCAGTGGGGGTTTAATAGTCATGGTAAGCAGGGCAGTGGACTTGTAAAAGTCCTGGGATGCAGGGCAGTGGGGGTGTAATAGCCCTGGGATGCAGGACAGTGGGGTGTAATAGTCCTGGGATTCCAGGACAGTGGGGGTGTAATAGTCCTGGGCTGCAGGGCAGTGGGGGTGTAAAAGTCATGGGATGCAGGGCAGTGGACTTGTAAAAGTCCTGGGGGTGCAGGGCGGTGGGGGTGTAATAGTCCTGGGTGGTGGGGTTTGGCTGGGTGTAATAGTCCTGTGGGATTAAAACATTATTTTTAACAGCTTTAATGCATAACTGCCCCTAAGAAACCTCTACAAAGCTGAGACCATGGGTAGAGGCAGTAGGCAGATGTGGAAAAGCGAGACAAGCTCTTGACACCTACTTCAACTGTCATAAAATAAATAAGATAACTCAGAGCAAGGAGTCCAGAACATGGAAAATGTGCCTTTAGCCATTCCTCTGTAATATTAGTTCATACCTTGATAACAAGCATATCATACCACAGTTGACACAGTGCGATTTAATCCTTTACACCAGAATGTTATATTCTACGACTGTTTTGGGTCATTGACAAAGCTTTTCCAGACAGTATAATTGTACAGTTTTCCATCTTGCCGTCTGTCTGTCTCTGTCTTTGTCCGTCTGTCTGTCCGTCCGTCCGTCCGTCCGTCCGTCCGTCCGTCCGTCCGTCTGTCTGTCTGTCTGTCTGTCTGTCCGTCTGTCTGTCCGTCTGTCTCTGTTTGTCTGTCTGTCTCTGTTTGTCTGTCTGTCTCTGTTTGTCTGTCTGTCTCTGTTTGTCTGTCTGTCTCTGTCTGTCTTTGTCCGTCTGTCTGTCTCTGTCCGTGAGTCTGTCCGTCTCTGTCTGTTTGTCCGTCTGTCTGCCTGTGTCCGTCCGTCTGTCTGTCTGTCTTTGTCCGTCTGTCTGTCTCTGTCCGTCTGTATGTCAGTCTCTGTCTGTCTGTCTGTCTCTGTCAGTCTGTCTTTGTCCGTCTGTCTGTCTCTGTCCGTCTGTATGTCAGTCTCTGTCTGTCTTTGTCCGTCTGCCTGCCCGTCCGTCGGTCTCGGTCTGTCCGTCCGACTGTCCGTCTTTGTTTGCCTGCTCGCCTGCCTGTCTGTCTCTGTTTTGTCTGTCCGTCTCTGTCCGTCTGTGTCCATTCGTCCGTCTGTCCACCCGTCTGTCTGTGTTCGTCTGTCTGTCTCTGTCCTTCCGTCTGTCTGTCTGTCTGTCTGTCTGTCTGTCATGACTGAAGACAAAGGGACAGGCAGCTGTGAAAGACATCGACTGTTTCCCGTCATTTGACTTATAACTCTGCATCTCCACATCTCACCAAGTCTAGGCCTCAAAGAGAAGATTTAGTTTATTTCCAAAACACTGGCACACTGAAAGTAAGCGAGAGACACCGACTGTAGCCTGCAAACATAGCTTTATAGAAGGAGAGAGGAGGTGGGGGGAGAGATTGATTTTACAAGGTTTCAAGGTTTCCTCATTCAAGACAGTTTTATTGGATGTGATTGGACAACCTGAGCATTATTTTAACACTACAACAGGGCCTGTAAGACCGCAAGCCAACAACAAGGTGACCCTAGTCACTGGGCATGGTCCACTCTGGCACATTTAGAGCTTTGTCTGATTGTTATGCAGTTTAACAACAGCAGTAACTAAGCTACCATGCTTTTCTATTGGACCACACAGAAGCCTATGACAGTCATGACAAAAAAGCAGTATGAATCAGTCGACTTAGCACTGAATCTTATCACACACGAGCACTGAATCCTATCACACACGAGCACTGAATCTTATCACACACGAGCACTGAATCCTATCACACACGAGCACTGAATCCTATCACACACGAGCACTGAATCTTATCACACACGAGCACTGAATCTTATCACACACGAGCACTGAATCCTATCACACACGAGCACTGAATCTTATCACACAAGAGCACTGAATCTTATCACACACGAGCACTGAATCCTATCACACACGAGCACTGAATCCTATCACACACGAGCACTGAATCCTATCAAACACGAGCACTGAATCCTATCACACACGAGCACTGAATCCTATCACACACGAGCACTGAATCCTATCACACACGAGCACTGAATCCTATCACACACGAGCACTGAATCCTATCACACACGAGCACTGAATCCTATGACACACGAGCACTGAATCCTATCACACACGAGCACTGAATCCTATCACACACGAGCACTGAATCCTATGACACACGAGCACTGAATCCTATCAAACACGAGCACTGAATCCTATGACACACTAGCACATACTAGGCTAGTCTACAGTACATCCATGGTTCCTCTTTGAAAGTCAGCAATGAAAGTTAAATCACTTCTATCCTCTCCTGTTCTGCTCTCATCCTCGTTGGTTAAATTATTCAGTATGTAACAGGATGTACACACTTCAGTAAAAAGTAATTGTCTTTAGAGTTAAGCCAATCCAAACAGGCCAAGGACAAGAGACAAAGAAAAAGCATATAAGAGACACACATGAGTTAATGGTTAATCAGTGTGTTATCAGCTGGTACCGTAATGTTAATCAGCTGGTACAGTGGGCCAAAAGGTCAAAAATCTACCTCATGCCTGCTTTAATCAGATCAATGAACCCAAACCAGTATGGTACTAGTCACATTATGCCTGATCTGGTGTGTGTGTGTGACACACGGTGTATGACACTGTGTGTGTGTCGGAGTGAAGTACCTTGGCGGCAGCGTGGGGAGATGCTCCCTGATCCAGAAGCAGTAGAGCCACTCTCTGATTATCGTAGTGAGCAGCTACATGCAGTGGAGTTAGCCCACTCTAAAACACACACAAACAACACCATGTTAGAAGGAGCCCAAACACCAAAGCACAAGGGAGGAAGCCACAACATAAACAGAACAGGAGGAAAAGCCATGAAGCCGATGGGACCCAATCAGACGGGGACCAGTTTAAGCATGACACCAATGAGCACACAACGCTGAATTAAGCCCATCTACAGCGCATCCACACAACTAGCAAAATGCAGAACACTTCAACAGAAATATTTTCTACAGAAAAAGGTATTTCTAGTGACATAGGCACCCTGGAAACCGAATGATGTAATTGTGTGTGCCTGACAGCCTGCATATTATTTTTCTGCAGTTTGGATACACCATTAGATGGGGACTTGTTTTAGCGTGACACCACCAAGAACTGTTAAACCACAAACATGTCTTTTTACGAGTCTCCTCCATCTTCATTACCATACCTGCTTGCCATTATGTTAAGCACTTTCAGATGGCTGGACAGACACTGATCTGACACATAATTAGTACCAGTAGGCTCCTCATTCAGTAAGTATGGTGTGTGTGTGTGTGTGTGTGTGTGTGTGTGTGTGTGTGTGTGTGTGTGTGTGTGTGTGTGTGTGTGTGTGTGTGTGTGTGTGTGTGTGTGTGTGTGTGTGTGTGTTTGTATGTGTCTGTCTGTACGCATCTGTGTGTCTTAGAAGAGGGTGAACGAGTGCATGCCATAATGCTTTAGTGAAGGAAAAGCTGTGCCATCTTGAGAGAAGTTATGATTTCCCTCAGTCCAGCTGCAGCTCCTACAGTCTAGCTTCAGTAGTGTTCTGTTCCTTTTCAGAGGGACGGGATGAGACTAGGAAAGGAGGCCAAAGGCCCACAGGATGACGTATGACATCCATTCGAACAGAGGGGGGAGGGGAGGGAGAGTAGGGGGGAGGGGAGACTGGAGAGGAGGGGAGGGAGAGTAGAGGGGAGGGAAGAGGGGAGGGGAGAGTGGAAGAGAGAGAGGAGAGGGAGGGGAGGGGAGGGGAGGGGGGGGAGGGGAGGGGAGGGGAGGGTGGAAGAGAGAGAGGAGAGGGGAGGGTGGAACTCTACTATTTCACTCACTCTATTAGAATGAATGATATTGTCTCAAACATCACAACCAGTCTCATAGAACTAGAAGCAACTCTAATTCTATGGCCAAGCGAATGTTATTGGATTTCAGGAGTTGCTCTCTTCACACATCCCACCTTTCCAGCTGCATCCGGAGCTGCTCTCTTCTGAAGAAGCAGGCTGGCCACTTCCATCTTCCCATACTTGGCTGCCACGTGAAGAGGACTGAACCCTTTCTGTAGAAGACATCAGGAGACACATCATCAACTTGAGACAGCCAGGGAGAACAGAGCTGCTCCGGCAACCTTTAATTTTTAATTTAATTTTACCTTTATTTAACCAGGCAAGTCAGTTAAGAACATGTTCTTATTTTCAATGACGGCCTGGGAACAGTGGGTTAACTGCCTGTTCAGGGGCAGAACGACAGATTTGTACCTTGTCAGCTCGGGGGTTTGAATTCGTCCAACGCTCTAACCACTAGGCTACACTGCCGCCCCTAACTGACAGGGAAAAGTCTAAATGGGATTCTTGGGACATCCAACTCTGACATCATCCCATTGAAGTTTAAATTTAAAATGGTTAAGGTTCAGGTTAGGTAAGGGTTATGGTTAAGTTTGGGGTTTAGGTTAGGGACATCCCAAGGATCCCGGGTAGCTCTAACCTAACTGAGAGCACAATCTGTTATAAAGGAGAGCTGAGAGCATTCAAGATGTGCACGGTTGTGCAACGTTGCAAACCATTCAATAACAGGAAAGGATGGGACACCATAAGAAGTTAAATAACCTTAGAGTAGGGTCTCGTTCACATTAGCTTCATGGCCATGTGAAAGAAAGTATGGTGGGTGGACAAGGTGTTTGTCTTGCTCAGTGGGATGTTTCACCCTGAGAGAATATGTCACTGGGTCTGTTTCTCATATCCTATTCCTCATCTATACAAGGATAGCGCATAATGTGGTCATGTTAATCTTGGCGTCCCTCTTTGTTAAGTCTCTCTGTGTTAGGAAAAGTATTTTAAGACATTAGGTCATATTTTCCAGAGTGATGTGGAACTCCCACACATAACTCCCATTTCACACACAGCAACGTTTGGCCTAATTGTCCTTATGTCGTAATTCATGCTCCATACTGCCATGTGATTTTGATATCCCGTTATGGCCAACTTTTCTTCAGATGCCATTGTTTATTTTCTAACATCTCCAAAGGTATTCTACTTCTTGGTCCAAAGAGGATCCTCCATGGTGTTATTGTTAAAACAAGTTGTTATACTGAAAAAGCCAAATGGTACAAAATGACTGTGTGTTCGGTTTGGTGCCCTCTGCAGTCACTGTTCTGTGCAGTACCAACACAGCCAATCAACTGGACAGCTGTGACCTGACGTCATCTCTCTGGACAGCTGTCTAAGGTACTGTCCCCTCATATACAGTGTGTGTGTTTTAGACAGACAGACAGACAGACAGACAGACAGACAGACAGACAGACAGACAGACAGACAGACAGACAGACAGACAGACAGTGGGGGAGAGCGAGAGAGAGATAGAGGCACAGTGGGGTTTACCCTTCATTAATCTATTCCTCTGACAGGGTGTCACCTTCAAGGACATCCTTCTGCAATATACACTGCCACATTATACATGCGCACACACCAATTCCCCAAAGTCTACGAAACACTCTTCTTTGACCTTCAAGAAGATCATACAGATGTAGGATCTTAATTTGATCACTCTTTTGTTGGTGAGAATTTTCCTGTACCGCATGAGCTTTGTGATTTACATAAATTCACTGAAAACCCCTACTAACATGGTTATATTAACAGTATTGCACTTTTCATGTAGACTGTTTTTAGCCAGCTAATAGCCTAACCACCGATCAAGCAACATTATGGACTAAATGTTCAAACCCTGTTACTGCAGGATTATTTGTCTGTAACAATATAGGTTAAAATAAGATCCTACATCTGTAGCTCAATTATGTGTGTGGAAGCGCAAGGAAATTAGCTTCCATGTAGTTTTCATCCTGATTAGGTTTAGGAAATGAACAAGAAACACCAGTGGTGAGGAACAGCGACTTCAAATTACTATTATTCTCCAATCAATAGTAGTAATGTGCAATCCACACAGTCCTTAGCCTGACTCTGCTGATCAACAACTGACTAAACCACAACCACCATGGTTGAACTGATAATAATACTTTTAATTCTTTATTTGTGACTGCTGGCTTTTCATTTTCTGGTTGGACCTTAACTCAATCACACTGACCTTAGTGGAGGCTGACAGCGATGCACCCTGGTCCAGCAGCATGGCGGCTACGTCCTCGTGACCTTCGCGGGCAGCCAGGTGGAGGGGTGTGTAGCCTGACGTGGTGGCAGCGTTAGCAGAAGCCCCCCTCTGCAGCAGCTGCTGGACGATGTCGGCCTTCCCCAGCCGGCTGGAGATGTGCAGCGCTGTCTGGTCGTCCTGGAGGGAGACAAATACTATTATACTCTGTCTATTCACTTCACAATGTAAAAAGAAGTGACACCACATCATTTCACAGCCCAGTTAGACAATGAAGGACTCTCTGACCCCTAACCTCTGCTCACCTTGGCCTTAGTCTCCACCTTCGCTCCATTCTGCAGCAGGTATCGCACCACGTCAGCCTGACCTGCCCGGGCTGCCATGTGCAGCGCTGTCTCCCCCCTCTGGAAAACACACACACACACACACGTTTGTTTTACTATCCTTGTGGGGACCAAACAATGATTCCCATTCAACATTCTATTTTCCCTAACCCTAAAACTAATCTTAACCATAGCTTTAACCCCAAACTCCTAACCCTAAAATTGCCCTAAATTCTTGTCCCCACTAGGATAGTAAAACCAAACACACACACACACACACACACTTAACCTGCATGATATGTATTACTCTATTTTGACTAGCTAATTCTTTTGGGTTTAATTTCTGAAGAGCTGAGTGTAGTGTAACACCTACCACGTTGGTGGTGTTGGGCGAAGCTCCGTGATGCGTCAGTGAGTTGACAATGTTCTCATGTCCCATGAAAGCGGCCACGTGAATAGGAGTGAGTCCAGACTGCAAGAAAATCACAATGATAGTCAATAATCAATAGCCTGGGTTCAGCTGTACCTACAGTATGTCTTAGAGTAAGGGAAACACACAGCTGTACCTAAACAAAATGATTCATTGTCTATGATCTTTGAAGTTCCCAGCCCAGTCTGTTCTTCCTACCCCTAACGCCCTGTGTTACCCCAGGCACAGCCCAGCCCTCTGACCCTAGAGTACCTCTGTCACAGCCTGGATCGATGCTCCGTGTTTCAGCAGCAGCTCCATCACTTTGGAGCGGTTCTTCTTGCAGGCGATGTGAAGCGGGGTGAAGCCGTTCTATAAACAAAAACCACTCAACTCCTCAGGTATTTTGGCACAGGTTTTAGTTTCTAAGGAAAACAGCAGTTTCCTTTTACCCCTATTTTGTCTGTAGTATAAACATGTGAGAGAGGAACATCTTATTGTTAACCTAACTGAGTTTTATGCCCCAATAGTGTTACAACTGTCCACACAGTTTCTTCTTGCCAGTAAACCTCAGTCACCACACCCATGGTTTCAGTCACCACAAAGCATGACAACATACTTAGTGATGTGTGCCAAGACAGTCTTTTCTCTCAAAACACACACACATACACACAGGCGTGCACACATACACTCTCAAACACACACAACGTAGCTCTGCTGATTATCAAACCTAAGCCATTTGAAGGGAGTATGTACAGTGCATTCGGAAAGTATTCAGACCCCTTCGCTTTTTCCACATTTTGTTACGTTACAGCCTTGTTCTAAAATGGATTAAATAAAAACATGTCCTCATCAATCTACACACAATTCCCCATAATGACAAGACAAAAACTGGTTTTTAGACATTTTTGCAAATGTATAAAAATAAAAAATATCACATTTACATAAGTATTCAAACCCATTACTCAGTACTTTGTTGAAGAACCTTTGGCAATAATTACAGCCTCGAGTCTTGGGTATGACTCTACAAGCTTGGCACACCTGTATTTGGGGAGTATCTCCCATTCTTCTCTGCAGATCCTCTTAAGCTCTGTCAGGTTGGATGGGGAGCGTCGCTGCACAGCTATTTTCAGGTCTCTCCAGAGATGTTCGATTGGGCTCTGGCTGGGCCACTCAAGGACATTCAGAGACTTGTCACGAAGCCACTCCTACGTAGTCTTGGCTGTGTGCTTAGGGTCGTTGTCCTGTTGGAAGGTGAACCTTCATCCCAGTCTGAGGTCCTGAGTGCTCTGGAGCATATTTTTGTTTCTCATGGTCTGATCAGAGTCTTACTCTGTCAGAGTAACCATCGGGTTCTTGGTCACCTTCCTTACCAAGGCCCTTCTTCCCCGATTGCTCAGTTTGGCCGGTTGGCCAGCTCTAGGAAGAGTCTTGGTGGTTCAAAACTTCTTCTGTTTAAGAATGGACGAGGCCACTGTGTTCTTGGGGACTGTCAATGCTGCAGAAATGTTTTGGTACCCTTCCCCAGATCTGTGCCTCGACACAATCCTGTCTCGGAGTTCTACGGACAATTCCTTCGACTTCATGGCTTGGTTTTTGCTCTGACAACTGTGGGACCTTATATAGACAGGTGTGTGCCCTACCAAATCCTGTCAAATTAACTGAATTTATCACAGATGGACTCCAATCAAGTTGTAGAAACATCTCAAGGATGATCAATGGAAACAGGATGCACCTGAGCTCAATTTCGAGTCTCATAGCAAAGGGTCTGAATACGAATGTAAATACGTTTATTTATTTTTTAACCTGTTTTTCACTTTGTCATTATGGGGTATTGTGTGTAGATTGATGACAAAACATTATTTATTTTTTATTTAATCAACTTTAGAATAATGCGAACTCTAAGAATCTATCCACTGTGTTGTTGTGAATGGTACAATACTGAAGGACGGACGTGCATTGTCACAGCTCTGATGACTTTTATCAGTATGAAAAGGGGAAGTTACTGCAGTCAGGAAGTGAGCCTGGCTGAAGAAAAAGACAGTTGCCGACCCCACCCAGGGGCTGAGGACACAAACAGACACAACTCCCAGAACAATAAACAAGAGCAGTCAGCAGAATGACGGGACGAATCGGTCCCACCTTCTCCCACCTCTCAGGTCACAGTTTCACGATTCTGTGTGCACGGAAATTCTGCTATGAAAGATACCCACAGCAATCACACAGCTAAATAGCAAACAAAAGGAGACGACTGAAATGTGGACCAGTGTCATGTGGCACTGAAAGCTGCTTTTTAACTAACACTTACGGTGGTGCTCTATTTATTATGCTGTTAATAAATGTCAATTTCTAACTCAAATGGACAATAGTATTTTGAACTTGTACACCCTGACTTTCTCTCCACCCCTTTCTCACCAGTGCTTTAGCGTTAGGGTTGGCCTTTTTGTCCACTATGAGCTTGGCCACTTTGTAGTGTCCACAGTGGGCGGCCACGTGTAACGCTGTCAGGTAGTCGTTGGTGACATCATCAACGGGGACATCGTTCTGAAGGAGGAGCTGGACACAGTTGATGTGGTCACCCTGAGTGGCCATGTGCAGGGGGGACAGCCCGTTCTGAAAGGGTTACAAACATCATGGTATGTCAATGTTCCGTAGCAGCTGAAAATGTTCGATTACAGCAACGTTCTGTGACAATCCCAATTCTATCAGTGGTAGGAGATATTTGCAAACACAACTTTAGATCAATGCTCTGCAAATGTTACCTGGATGAACATATGTATAACAATAAGGTAGATGCAAGTATTCTCATTTTAGTAACCAAGTATATGATAAGAGAAGGCGCTACCTTTGTCTTGGACAGAATGGGGGCTCCGCGGTCCAGCAGGATCTCAACCACTTGTTCATGACCGCTCCTCGCTCCACAGTGAAGAGGTGTCAGTCCGTCCTACACACAACAACACAGTCAATAAGAACACAGAGCGTGGAGCTTATGAAACATTCAGCCCACTATGGACTGAATGCAGAAAAGCGCATATCTTGATAATATTTAAGTGAACGCATACATACTGTAATAGAACAGAGTTAAAACATAAAACAATGCCAAAGTAGTGCATGTTAGGTAGTTAGGTATATACATGACAACATGCCTACTGCTACCACTAACAACAAGTCCTGTAGACCTCATATAGAAGGGAAGGCCATCATATAGACATATTTACACAGTGCTGTATTTCATTTGCAGGTTGACGTTTATTGTCATGAGTCTTGCCCTGGAGGCAGAACTGAGCAATTTCCTCTAGAGGGGCCAGCTGCAAAGTCAAAATTGGCTTTATTGTTCAAATTCATGAAAACAAAAAAGTGCTTTTTGGTTTTAATTTAAGGGTAGGGTTAGGCATCAGGTTAGCTGTGTGATAAGGGTTATGGGTAGGGTCAGGTTTAAAATCAGATTGTATGACTTTGTGGCTGTGCCAGCTAGGGACCACTCTGCAGAGCTGCCTCCAGTACATGAGTCATCTCAATAAATGCCAACCTGCATTTAATTCTGTGAAGGCACTCACCTTAGTCTTGGCATCTATTTTGGATCCTCTGTCCAACAACAGTTTGACCATGTTACTATTGCCTCTTTTAGATGCCACATGGAGAGGTGTGATGTCATTCTGTTACAACACAGAGAGGAGGTAGGAGTGAACCACACAATACAGAACTGTGAATATTATTTGGATGTCGTCCATATGGTAATACTTAGTCCTGTGAGTAAAACTAAACAGCATCTGAATCCAGTAACAGAAAGATGCCAGTCTTGTATTGTTCCAAAAACATAATCATTTTACAAACAATAATTTGATAAGATGAAATTCAAAGTATTCTGAATGGTATGTGTGGTGTGTATTACTAAGGGGGTGTAAAGCTGTCCATTGTTCAGTATTATTTATAAGCCATCTCTTGTGTAATTTACTGTGGAGCTAATCATTAATTACTGTCGACTTTAAACAGAAACACAAACATTACAGCCAGACGCTTCCTTTTCATATAATTACAGGCTGTCTCTGATGCCCATTAAGCTAACCTCTAACGCTGTTGGGTCTGTTGTTACACTTGTTGTTATGTGTTGTTATGATTGCAATACTATCACAATATGACATGAGTACAGGCTGTGGGACGGGTGTGTGGGGGAGGATCTGAGCATTGTGTGAGTAATTTGGGTTGTGGTGTAAGACTGTTGTGGGTATTGCTCCATAGAGTGTAGTGGACTGTTGCTAGTAGCTCCTCCTGTCCAGCAGAGGGCGGAGCAGCATTACCCTGGCCATGAAGTCCACAGCTCCCCCCCGATTCAGCAGAAGCGTGGCCACGTTGATGTTGCCATAGTGAGCAGCGATGTGGAGAGGAGTGAAGCCGCTCTGAGGAGAGCAGAGCACACAAACACAACGACACAGGAGTCAGAGACGACCACGGGACTGGTATCACTCTCTCAAATTACACTCGCGTAAGTTTACAGGCTGCTACTGTACACATCAACAATTCTCACTGTGGCAGAGCAACTCTTTGTTTTCAAAACCCAAACACAGATCCTGCCGACTAGAATGTGAATAGTAGCCTATGTTGACGTTCATATGACATACCATTCAAAGAGATCATGAGCTTTTATGATTATTTCACCCTTACCACAGTGTTATACTGGACCATAACACGTTACCTACCACACAATAAGGTTAGACACAGTGGCATGAGGTCCCCAGTTACAGACTGTAGTTTATGTCGAATTTCAACAGCCAAGAGGCCTTGTCGTGTCAAAGCACAAACGTCCCATAAATAGGTTACGTCTTCACATGTCAATGTAACGTATATCGTTCAATGGTGATTTCATCATAAAACCATGGCTTAGAGGGAAACAGCTGTCTAAGCAAGAGGAATATAATGGGAAAGGGCACATCAGGGAGGAACTTTTAGATAAAGCTATCTAATGAGGGAGATCATTTAAGATAAAGCCAATCATCTTGCATAAAGCAGGTGGTCACCAAAGCTTCCTGCACATAAACCACTAAAGTTGTGAGCATTATAAAAACTGTTCTATTTCTATTCTAAAAGGATAAACAAATCAGCTTGACCTCTGAGGTTTCATACAAATAAGACATAGTTCTGCATTAAACACTTCTTAATCATAAACTGTGTCAATATCTCTGTCATTCACCATACGACACAGATGGTTCCATTACATTTAAAACACATTTGGAGCTAATCCAACTATCCAAACTATTGATTGGCAATGCTTTTAGCATCTACTATCATGCAGTGCGGTTAAGGCTCAAATATCTACATGTACAAAGCCAAGTAAAGCTCCTAGCCATGCCGGCCAAAACAGGCATTCTGAGAGGGCAGTCCTCTCTGCCATAATTTGGTGTGGTGGAGTCCTTCTGTCATTTTTACTTTGGAAACAGCACCAACAAGAGGTAACTCATGTCCCATGCACTACTATGGAGGTTGGGGAGGTTAAGATATGCAGTACCAGTCAAAAGTTTGGACACACCTACTCAAGGGTTTTACTTCATTTTGACTATTTTCTTCATTGTAGAATAATAGTGAAGACATCAAAACTATGACATAACACATATGGAATCATGCAGTAACCAAAAAAGTATTAAACAAACCAAAATATATTTTATATTTGAGATTCTTCAAAGAAGCCACCCTTTTCCAAACATAAAGAAAAACCCTGGAATGAGTAGGTGTGTCCAAACTTTTGACTGGTACTGTAAATGCAGTGTAATAAACTAACAAGTAGACAATTTCTCTGCTGCTGGGAGGCTGGGTTCTTTAACAAACCTAATAGGCCAGATTATGATCAAAATACAGTATGATAAACAGTAACACTTAGGTATTGTTAGTATTGTTTATCATTATTTATCATTAACCATGTTATGGCAGGATATCGGTCTTGGAACCCATGGAACCCTCCTAGCCTCCAGCTACAGATATCCACAGTCCACATCAGTATTAGTAAGACATGATGCAATATTACTCTATCTACCAGTAATAAGAGACACGCTACATGAATGAAGTGATGGGGAAAATACAAAATAAAACTGAAAAAGAAGGTAGATATGGGGCTGCAACAACACTGGTGCATGATACAGGAGGTTGTTTTCTGGATTTGTTTAAGCTATGATGGATAGAATAAGTACAGTACAGTGTACAGGTATACCTCTGTCGTTTTATTCACCATCATCTAGGGGAGACGGCACAAGGCCGGCCAAGAGAGGAGAGAATGGGTGGTTGCACAACATCCCACAACGAGGAGAGTTTACAGGTGGAGTTACTGGAGTAGGTCTCTAGTGGGCCAGAGAGGTTTTGAATCGCTCAAATTTATACAGAAACTGTTGTTAATGTTAAGAGTAAAAGTTGCAAAGTTCCAAACAAAACTGTCAGTTGTGGTTAAATTGTTCTGCAGGATATAAGGTCATAGTACAGAATCAGCTATGTCTCTTTATATCCAGCTTTCCTTCTCTCCTCTCTGTATTGTCTTACTGAGAATAATGTAATGCATTATCACACATGCACCTACACATTATTACACACAAACCTCAAAGTAAAAAAACATAAGAAAACAATTAAATAAACAAAGAAACACATTTAAACAATTTGATTAAAACGTATGATCCTACTCATATAAGAAAAGAGCCAGAAAGACAGAGGTGAGAAACAAAGGGAGAGAGACAACATTTGCAGAATGTGGTGTCGTGGTCACCTTGGACTCCACATCTGCGTTGCGGTCGTTCTGGAGAAGTAACGCTGCAGCCTTGGTGTCGTCCTTGCGGGCGGCGATGTGCAGGGCGGGCAGACGCACCTTGCCCTTGGTGTCATTCTCCAGGAGCAGAGACACCACTTGGTCATGCCCCTGCTGCAGCGCCACCGCCAGAGGGGTGAACCCGTCCTGTTAGAGGGGGATAGGGGTAGTACTGTATTACTAAAGACAATGTGTTACAAGAACAGTGGGGTATCGCTATGGGAACAGCTATGCTCTTTGAGGTCTGTATGCCATTTAGATCAGTTTCGGATAGATGACGTCATAGAACCTCATGCAAATTGAAAATATGGAAATCTAGTAGGGCTGTCAGAGTTAATCCATTAACATGAGTTCACTTTTTTTTCATTATCTTGATTAATCGCATTGTCTGAAAGCCTTGAAAATACAATGAAAATATCCAAAATACATGATCTATACATCTAAAAACCACAACCCCCCCCAAAAATAATTAATACATATATATGTTGACATTGAGGTTAAAGAAAGAGTGCTTTATGAATGTACCTGATTTTGCTAACCGTTACTTAGGATAAAATCAAGACGTCAATATTCTTGTAATGCTTTTGTATAAACAAATCTTACATTACAGATCAATAATCATGATTAATCACAGCAAATCCTGCGATTAGCTCGATTACATTTTAATGACAGCTGCAAAATCTACATTACACAAAGTCCAACCAAATATTTGTATTTTTTCCTTTTTTATATCCTTTAAAAAAATCTGTTGACAACACCAACATGCCAAAATGTATTATACTTAAAACATAAAGATGTACATTTCACACTATATCCATTACATCTGACAGCAAGCAGGAGCATGTACTGCATACATTACATAACAGTAAAGAACACTTCTCTCCCACAATCATACATCACTCACATGTTACAATGTGTGTGTGTGTGTCTGTGTGTGTCTGTCTGTCTGTCTGTCTGTCTGTCTGTCTGTCTGTCTGTCTGTCTGTCTGTCTGTCTGTCTGTCTGTCTGTCTGTCTGTCTGTCTGTCTGTCTGTCTGTCTGTCTGTCTGTCTGTCTGTCTGTCTGTCTGTCTGTCTGTCTGTCTGTCTGTCTGTCTGTCTGTCTGTCTGTCTGTCTGTCTGTCTGTCTGTCTGTCTGTCTGTCTGTCTGTCTGTCTGTCTGTCTGTCTGTCTGTCTGTCTGTCTGTCTGTCTGTCTGTCTGTCTGTCTGTCTGTCTGTCTGTCTGTCTGTCTGTCTGTCTGTCTGTCTGTCTGTCTGTCTGTCTGTCTGTCTGTCTGTCTGTCTGTCTGTCTGTCTGTCTGTCTGTCTGTCTGTCTGTCTGTCTGTCTGTCTGTCTGTCTGTCTGTCTGTCTGTCTGTCTGTCTGTCTGTCTGTCTGTCTGTCTGTCTGTCTGTCTGTCTGTCTGTCTGTCTGTCTGTCTGTCTGTCTGTCTGTCTGTCTGTCTGTCTGTCTGTCTGTCTGTCTGTCTGTCTGTCTGTCTGTCTGTCTGTCTGTCTGTCTGTCTGTCTGTCTGTCTGTCTGTCTGTCTGTCTGTCTGTCTGTCTGTCTGTCTGTCTGTCTGTCTGTCTGTCTGTCTGTCTGTCTGTCTGTCTGTCTGTCTGTCTGTCTGTCTGTCTGTCTGTCTGTCTGTCTGTCTGTCTGTCTGTCTGTCTGTCTGTCTGTCTGTCTGTCTGTCTGTCTGTCTGTCTGTCTGTCTGTCTGTCTGTCTGTCTGTCTGTCTGTCTGTCTGTCTGTCTGTCTGTCTGTCTGTCTGTCTGTCTGTCTGTCTGTCTGTCTGTGTCTGTGTGTGTGTGTGTGTGTGTGTGTGTGTGTGTGTGTGTGTGTGTGTGTGTGTGTGTGTGTGTGTGTGTGTGTGTGTGTGTGTGTGTGTGTGTGTGTGTGTGTGTGTGTGTGTGTGTGTGTGTGTGTGTGTGTGTGTGTGTGTGTGTGTGTGTGTGTGTGTGTGGACCATTTGCTTTCTCAAGGACAGTTTTCTTTCTCATGTTGGACCAGTGGACCAGACCAGTGGTTTTTACTGGTGGATTTTCATCAGAGGCAGCAGCTCATGGCTCCAGCAGCAGGCAGATCTCAGTGTAAATGGGCCATAGAGGCTGGCAGGGGGATAAAGGACTTTATCTCCGGCCTGCTCAAGGTCATTCAGCTCTACTATACACTACTAATCAATGAAGCGCTGCCTGCTGAAGTCCCTGAATGCAGCATGGAGGGAGAGAGAGAGAGAGACTGACAGAACCAGATTGGGAGAGAGTGAGTGAAGGGGAGGGAGGCAGTTTACAATTGAGAGAGTGAGGTAGGAAAGGAGGGAAGGAGAGGGAGGTAGTAACAGAGAATAGAAAGAGGGAGATGGAAATAGAGGAGGAGGGAGGGGATGAAGAGAGAGAGGAAAAAAGAGGAGGATGGAGGTAAACATGTAGAGATAATAGGGAGGAAGGGAGAGAGAGGGAGAGATAGAGCGAGTGAGAAAGCAAAGGACAGAGAGAGAGAGACAGACAGCGAGAAAGACAGAGAGAGAGAGAGGGCAGTAAACAACATAACAGGCAGGGTGGGAGGGATGGAGGGGACACACAGGTACCTCGGTGGCCATACTCTGGCTGGAGTTGTGTTCCAGGAGGAAGCGAACCACCTCAATATGGTTCTCCTGGGCTGCCATGTAGAGCGGGGTGAAGCCATTCTACAAGAGAAGACCAGCAGGAAACTCATTACAACAGCAACAATCAACCATAAAGCCTATATTATGTTATAACGTGGCATTGTTGAATACTCGTTTCTGATTGGCTTGAGGGCATTCTAAAGCGTGCATTATTTCCAAATAATGCAAGGTACAGTTTATCAGCAATGTAGAATTCAATGTCTTTAGTTAAATCTAGCATGTTTGAGTTGCTTTTGAAAGCAAAAGTCAAATTGAATGCATTATTGGCATGGTTGAATTAGATTTTCATAGTAGCAAGCTATAACTGAAGGCTTGGTTAGCTAAACAATCAAGTATTTTTGTTTGGTTACCAAGGCAACTACTGTAGCTACTGTATCTAGTAAGCTTGCTAGATACTTCAGTGGATGGTGAACACATTAGATTAGAACCATGGTGTAGCCATGGTATAAAACAATTAATCAACTCGGTGCTCTATGGGTTCTTTGGCAAATAATGCAACTCTGTGGAAGGGGGGTTCCCTAGCGCGTCATGAAACACACCTAGTTCATTATTTTCCATAAAAAGCATTGCCCCTCGTTGATTATCCCTTACATAGAAAAATATATCTGACTTTATCATACCAGAGCTCAGAGAATTATACAGTACCATACAAAGTATATTATACAACTTCCACAGTAACTGTGCTTAGTGAAAATAAGCACTCTGGTGGAATTTTTTCAATTAAGAATCTACACTACATGACCAAAAGTATGTGGACACCTGCTTGTCGAACATCTTGTTCCAAAATCATGGGCATTAATATGGAGTTGGTCCCCCATTTGCTGCTATAACAGCCTCCACTCTTCCAGGAAGGCTTTCCACCAGATGTTGGAACTTTGCTGCAGGGACTTGCTTCCATTCAATCACAAAAGCATTAGTGAGGTTGGGCACTGATGTTCGGCAATTAGGTCTGGCTCGCAGTCGGCGTTCCAATTCATCCCAAACGTGTTTAATGGGGTTGAGGTCCAGGCTCTGTGCAGGCCAGTCAAGTTCTTCCACACCAATCCCAACAAACCACAAAGTTTGAAGCAGAGAATCATCTAGATCATCATTGTATGCTGTAGAATTAAAATGTCCCTTTACTTGAACTAAGGGGCCTAGCCCGAACCATAAAAAAACAACTCCAGCCCATTATTCTTCCTCCACCAAACTTTACAGCTGGCACTATGCATTTGGGCAGGTAGTGTTCTTGCTTCCGCCAAACTCCTTTGTTGGACTGCCAGATGGTGAAGTGTGATTCATCACTCCAGAGAATGTGTTTCCACCGCTCCAGAGTCCAATGGTAACGAGCTTTACACCACTCCAGCCGACGCTTGGCATTGTTCATGGTGATCTTAGGCTTGTGTGCGGCTGCTTGGACATAGAAACCCATTTCATGAAGCTCCCGACTAACAGTTCTTGACGTGACGTTGCTTCCAGAGGCAGTTTTGAACTCTGTAGTGAGTGTTGCAACAGAGGAGAGACGATTTTTACGCACTTCAGCGGTCCCGTTCTGTGAGCTTGTGTGGCCTACCACTTCACGGCTGAGCCATTGTTGCTCCTAGACGTTTCCGATGTTTGTCTATGGAGATGCATGGCTGTGTGCTCCATTTTATACACCTGTCAGCAACGGGGTGTGGGTGAAATAGCCAAATCTACTAATTTGAAGGGGTGTTCACCTACTTTTGGCCATGTAGTGTAGCTGTTATTGGCAGAGTGGTTTGAAACTCTCTTTGTTATTGGTCTATTAACATATACCGCGTGGTGACTGCCAGGAAGGCCAAAATCATCCCACCAAAACAGGCAGAAATTTCAGGCAGTCATTTCAAACAGCTCTTACAGTAAAACAACATTATTATTATTTCCACAATTTCACAGTATTATTCCAACCTCATAGTGTGGAAATATACACTAACGTTCAAAAGTGTGGGGTCACTTAGAAATGTCCTTGTTCTTGAAAGAAAATTTTAAAAGAATTCTCCATTAAAATAACATCAAATGGATCAGAAATACAGTGTAGACATTGTTAACGTTGTAAATGACTATTGTAGCTGGAAACAGCTGATTTTTAATGGAATATCTACATAGGCGTAGAGGCCCATTATCAGCAACCATCACTCCTGTGTTCCAATGGCACGTTGTGTTAGCTAATCCAAGTTTATCAGTTTGAAAGACTAATTGATCATTACAAAACCCTTTTGCAATGATGTTAGCACAGCTGAAAACTGTTCTGATTTTTTATTTATTTTACTAGGCAAGTTAGTTAAGAACAAATTCTTATTTTCAATGACGGCCTAGGAACAGTGGGTTAACTGCCTGTTCAGGGGCAGAACAACAGATTTGTATCTTGTCAGCTCGGGGATTCGAACTTGCAACCTTTCGGTTACTAGTCCAACGCTCTAACCACGAGGCTACCCTGCTGCCTCATTGGAATGTGTGTATAATGATGGGTTCTGATGTGCTCTGTATCTATGACCTGAGCTTATGTATAGTATGTGTGTGTGTTATGGAAATCCTACTTGAGACTGTGCGTTCACATTGGCTCCATTGGTCACTAGCTCTTTCACCACTTCCGTTTGGCCGGCCAGGGAGGCTATGTGAAGAGCGGTGTTTCCTTTCTGGATTAGAGAAGAGAATGAGAGGCATGTCAGTTAATCCCTCCCCCACATGTCCCAGTGTCCACGTGTACCTCATGGCTGCACCCCCAGCGCATTGTTTGCATTGTGATGACAGTAGTGGCATATGCTGTGTCTACTAAAAGAACATAGATATATCCCTCCCCTCTAGGTAGAGAAGGAATGAGTTGAAGACAGGTGTCTTGATTACAACATTGAAAACAAAAAAGCAGGAGTGCAGATATCATGCCCATTCAGCCAAACATGACCTTTACTGTGCCTCCTTAGACTAGTGTCTGAGGTTTCATTTGAAGAGCTGAAGAGTTTGATGTTGAGTAGTTTGAAGACTCTCCTTAGTGTTGCATTTTTCACAGTGCGCAGAATTGACATATAACTAGTGTCTGCTTCCATTGGGAGAGAGGGAACACTGAACACTAAATGGTAGCTACAGTCTCCAAGTCTTTCTATGAACAAACATGGACATGCTGCTGACCACACTGATGCTGACCACTGAATGCTAAGCTCATGTTGTGTTTGTGACCAACTGGGTATCGAACCTGGGTCCTCTGCACATCTCACTGAATATCAGCCCTAGGAGCTACCATGAGAAAAGTTTACTCATCATGCTTGTAGTTCACTGAATGAATCATCCCCTCGGTGTTGTCTGACAGCAACAAAGCAGTGACAGAAGCAGAGTGGGACGCACCTTGGTCGCCGCGTCCACATTGGCTTCTAGCTTCAGCAGCTCAGCCACCACCTCTACATGACCCTCCTTAGAGGCCAGATGAAGAGCATTCAACCCATTCTGAATGAAATGAAAGAAAGTAGTTTAAATACATCTATGGCACCCAGCCTACATTCTCTGAAAGAGAGACAGGTTGTGTCCATGGTGTGAGATTACTCAGGATTTCAAGTACATTCAAATGACTAATTGATGTTGTGGCCTTGATTTAAATTTGACAAATTTATCACACAGCCGCAGGATTAAATGTATTTGATGGAAATAGTTTAAGTTACATTGACTGATACACTCTTAGAAAAAATGGTTCAAAAAGGGTTCTTCAGCTGTCCCCATAGGAGAACCCTTTGAGTTCTAGGTAGAAACCTTCTTGGTTCCAGGTAGAACATAAAAGGGTTCTTCAGCTGTCCCCATAGGAGAACCCTTTGAGTTCTAGGTAGAAACCTTCTTGGTTCCAGGTAGAACACAAAAGGGTTCTTCAGCTGTCCCCATATGAGAACCCTTTTGAGTTCTAGGTAGAAACATTCTTGGTTCCAGATAGAACACAAAAGGGTTATTCAGCTGTCCCCATAGGAGAACCCTTTGAGTTCTAGGTAGAAACCTTCTTGGTTCCAGGTAGAACACAAAAGGGTTCTTCAGCTGTCCCCATAGGAGAACCCTTTGAGTTCTAGGTAGAAACCTTCTTGGTTCCAGGTAGAACACAAAAGGGTTATTCAGCTGTCCCCATAGGAGAACCCTTTGAGTTCTAGGTAGAAACCTTCTTGGTTCCAGGTAGAACACAAAAGGGTTCTTCAGCTGTCCCCATAGGATAACCCTTTTGAGTTCTAGGTAGAAACCTTCTTGGTTCCAGGTAGAACACAAAAGGGTTCTTCAGCTGTCCCCATAGGAGAACCCTTTGAGTTCTAGGTAGAAACCTTCTTGGTTCCAGGTAGAACACAAAAGGGTTATTCAGCTGTCCCCATAGGAGAACCCTTTGAGTTCTAGGTAGAAACCTTCTTGGTTCCAGGTAGAACACAAAAGGGTTCTTCAGCTGTCCCCATAGGAGAACCCTTTGAGTTCTAGGTAGAAACCTTCTTGGTTCCAGGTAGAACACAAAAGGGTTCTTCAGCTGTCCCCATAGGATAACCCTTTTGAGTTCTAGGTAGAAACCTTCTTGGTTCCAGGTAGAACACAAAAGGGTTCTTCAGCTGTCCCCATAGGAGAACCCTTTGAGTTCTAGGTAGAAACCTTCTTGGTTCCAGGTAGAACACAAAAGGGTTATTCAGCTGTCCCCATAGGAGAACCCTTTGAGTTCTAGGTAGAAACCTTCTTGGTTCCAGGTAGAACACAAAAGGGTTATTCAGCTGTCCCCATAGGAGAACCCTTTGAGTTCTAGGTAGAAACCTTCTTGGTTCCAGGTAGAACACAAAAGGGTTCTTCAGCTGTCCCCATAGGAGAACCCTTTGAGTTCTAGGTAGAAACCTTCTTGGTTCCAGGTAGAACACAAAAGGGTTCTTCAGCTGTCCCCATAGGATAACCCTTTTGAGTTCTAGGTAGAAACCTTCTTGGTTCCAGGTAGAACACAAAAGGGTTCTTCAGCTGTCCCCATAGGATAACCCTTTGAGTTCTAGGTAGAAACCTTCTTGGTTCCAGGTAGAACACAAAAGGGTTATTCAGCTGTCCCCATAGGAGAACCCTTTGAGTTCTAGGTGAAACCTTCTTGGTTCCAGGTAGAACACAAAAGGGTTCTTCAGCTGTCCCCATAGGAGAACCCTTTGAGTTCTAGGTAGAAACCTTCTTGGTTCCAGGTAGAACACAAAAGGGTTCTTCAGCTGTCCCCATAGGAGAACCCTTTTGAGTTCTAGGTGAAACCTTCTTGGTTCCAGGTAGAACACAAAAGGGTTCTTCAGCTGTCCCCATAGGAGAACCCTTTGAGTTCTAGGTAGAAACCTTCTTGGTTCCAGGTAGAACACAAAAGGGTTCTTCAGCTGTCCCCATAGGAGAACCCTTTTGAGTTCTAGGTAGAAAACTTCTTGGTTCCAGGTAGAACACAAAAGGGTTCTGCCTGGAACCCAAAGGGTTCTACCTAGTGCCAAAAAGGGTTCTACATAAGGCTCTCCTATGGGGAAAACCAAAGAACCCTATTAGGCTCTAAATAGCACCTTTATTTTCTAAAAGTGCTTATTGTGTACAAAATGGGAATAAACTGAAGAGCAGATGTTGGATGAATAGCAATCCACCTGGTTGCAGATGTTGATTTCTACCCCAGACTTGAGGTAGTCCAGGGCCTTCTCCAGGTTCCCAGCCCGCGCTGCTCGCAGGTAACTGGCATTGCTGTCCGACTAAGGAGATAGAGAGAGACAGAGAGAGAGAGATAGGTCAAATCCAGGCCACATACTGTAGTGTACATACAATATATTTTCCTACTGCTGAATAGCAGAGGGCTAGAACGAAAGCACCGGTTCACATTCTCAGTAGTCACAGCGATAAACACTCACACACAAAAAGTATATAACAAAATCTCAGATACCGGACCAGTCATGTTTTTCTCAAAATGGCATTTACCTTCTGTAGAATTATAGCTACATTTCAACTGTATTGTAAAATACTGTATCAGTAGATAAAATAACACAGACATCCCAAAGATCAAGCAAAACCAATTGCCAATTGAGATTTTATCCTAGTAAATGATGTCATTCTACGTCATCCTTTCTTCTTATCCCATACCAGGACGTTGTGAAGCCAGCAGCGTCAAACACATTATATCCCATGACTCCTGAATCAAAACAATGGTGGGTGGTCCTGATTGTCACTACCGAGACTTCTCTCTTCTGGTACAGACAAGAGAGACACACTCAGAAGACCTCCTCTAGACAGAGAGAAGGGCAATTCCCTGTGTCCCCGAGACTCTGATTTTTCACTTTAAAAATGAATGTCAAACAAAAACCAATGGCTGCAAAGTTAAACAAACAATACAACTCTGCACAAGGACTAGTTTGAACAATTTCCACAGAACATTTTACAAAAACACATCTACTTGAAGAACAATGCAGTTGCAAAGTTTGGTAACAGAATGACGGTTTGTAATGTTTGTGCTATCATTCTGTTAACAAATTTTGAATCTGCACTGTTCTTCAAAGTAAATGTGTTTTTGTAAAAATGTGTTTGGGAAATGTTTTAATTAGCCACTGTGCATATAGTTGCATGGTGTGTTTAACTTTGCAGTCACTATTTTTTGTTGACATACATTTTAATGTGAAATATCAGAGTCTCAGTGTCACTCTGTTACTGTGGAATAACTACATTATCCCTCTTCTGCTTGGCTCTTCATTAATTTAAAATAGAAAGAGGGCTTTGTGCACAAAAATAAAATGACAACAAGCAATTTTTTGATTTTGCCCATTAAACAATTGTGTGTGTGTGCATGCGTGAGTGTGTGTCAGTGCATGCGTATGTATGAGTGAGTGTGTGCGTGTGTGTATTCGTGTGTGTGCGCGTGTGAATCCGTCTTATCAGCTCACGTCAGATTGTTCTGTTTGTGTCTGGGATACTTGACAGAGACCGACACATAGCAGAGTCTGCATATTTGCTGGCTGTAATTGTATGGAGTTGATTTCTAAAACCCAGCACCAGTGCACATGTCCTCAGAGCATGCAGTTGAGACAGACTGCTACATAACAGGAGCTCAGAGACAAAATACCCCTGAATTAAACCAAGTCCCAGACCTTCTAATTTTAGCACGTTTCCAGAGACACTTACAGTAAACTGGCAGACCCAAACAACATGAATGCCACAACCTTTTCCCCACCCACATACTTTTCCAGGAATAACTGATGGGCAAAAGCTGGCTTGACAAACAGCCAAAATATAAATGACGAAGACATTTTTCCAGATTGCTCCAGTGATAGGGAATCAGAGTGGACTGTGGGAGCAATTTCAGAAGAAGCGTGTGTGTGTGAATCCCACAAGTGAGTGGAGAACCTATTCATTTCCTTGAAGTAAAACACATTAGCAGAGATCTAGTAGTATCTTAGTATCTCCGCTGTAGAATACATAAATGCCAGTTTCCTTTTCCAAACACAAGCCCCTAGGACAGAACAGTGGCAGTAAGCTATTTGTGTCATTTCTTTGCTTTCGTCTTTGAAGAGATTAGTGGTACATACTGTATGGGAAAATGCCATGTTTCTCATTTAAATATTTTCAGTAATAAAACCGTAGTGCAGTGACTATGTATATTAGTATAGGTAAAGAGCATTGTTTTGTACATAACAGAGGCAATAATTGTGAATGTGAATCTGAGGAGGGCTAATATCAAAAGTGATGACCATCCTATGATCTCTCCAGTGTTGGACAACTCCTCCTTAGCCTAAAACACTACGTGACACCTGTCCTTCACCGTGAACTGTTCAGCCAGCTGGCAGACTCCTTCGCCCATTAAACTATCCCATCCACTCCAGACCACGTCATTAAATTACCCCTGGAACTCTTGCGCCAATTGGTATTTTCTCAGTTAGAGACAACACATTATCTAAATGATTTGTAGTGACATTGAGCTCTGGACACCAAAATATCCAAAACAAAACATGAGGATTTTTATTTCTTGTGCAAATACACAAGCATACAAACTTTCCCACAGTGTATGGTGGCTGTAAGTGACTGTCAAGGATCTCTGAGAATAGCGTATTTGTTCAGTGTCAGATGCTTGATTCAGACTTCTGACATAAACATGTGAGGCCTCTTACTGTTCCGCTGTCTCATTGCTGTTGACAGTCAGACAACGACACATCCATTTACTTGTCAAGCCATGACGTCGACATACAAAACGCAAGACATGCATTTTTAAGTACCATCCTTCTTTTACTTTCTAGACAAGCACACCAGGCTAAATGTACTTATTGTAGCCTATGCAATTTCATTATACAGAATATAATTTGGAGTTTTTAAAAGTACAGGATCATGGATAGCGGTATGCAGGATACTGTGTTAGTGCTCCTCTGAAGCCTTGTGCCACATTAATTGAAGAGCCCGCCCATTTAAGCCTATATAACTGACTTATGTTCGTCAGACATTTATTTCACAAGCTATAAACTCTCTCCATGGTCACCACTCTCACCAAGACATTGATGAAGTGATCACGTGCAGTGTTTCCCTGAAGACGTTTTGCTATGTCTATCATTCACCATAAGGGAATCACTCAGATTCCCCGTTGTTCTTCAACATTCTGCTGTAACGTATCTAAAGGGGATAACCTCTCAAGGAAATTGAAGTGGGGCCGTTCTCCAACCTATCAGAGCTTTTGCAGCATGAACTGACAACTTTTATTTATCCGTTATTTTACCAGGTTGACTGAGAACACATTCCCATTTGCAGCAATGACCTGGGGAATAGTTACAGGGGAGAGGAGGGGGATGAATGAGCCAATTGTAAACTGGGGATTATTAGGTGACCATGATGGTTTGACGGCCAGATTGGGAATTTAGCCAGGACACCAGGGTTAACACCCCTACTCTTACGATAAGTGCCATGGGATCTTTAATGACCTCAGAGAGTCAGGACACCCGTTTAACATCCCATCTGAAAGACGGCACCCTACACAGGGCAGTGTCCCCAATCACTGCCCTGGGGCATTGGGATATTTTTTTAGACCAGAGGAAAGAGTGCCTCCTACTGGCCCTCCAACAACACTTCCAGCAGCATCTGGTCTCCCATCCAGGAACTGACCAGGACCAACCCTGCTTAGCTTCAGAAGCAAGCCAGCAGTGGTACGCAGGGTGGTATGCTGGGGACATGTCCACCCAATCAAAGGATCAGAGAATGAATCTAGTACTAAAAGCATGCGCTAAAGCTAGCTAGCACCACAGTAGTTGACTCAAAGAGAAAAATACAATAGTTGAAGAGTTTTAAACAAAGGAGAAGCGAGAGCAAGAGTGAGAGAGATTTTTTTCACTTTCACTTACTTAGCTAGCGAATGCAGCTGGCTAGTTTAGCCTACATAAACACCCGGCTCAAACAGAGATGGATGCTATATTAGCTAGATGGCTATGGCTATCCAACACTGGAACTTTCCAAGTCAAGGTTTTATTAATTTATTACCAACGAGCCCGCCGGTGTAACTGCTAACTGCTTGCTGTACACTGTACTGCATGATTGTAGCGGGTTTACTAAAGCGTTAGTTCTAGTAGCTATGTTGACTATGACGTTTGCTAATATGGTGACAACAATGGAGGCTGTATATAGGGGTAAGCCGTTATGGTATGAAGCTTTGGCTTGGAAAGGTTTTCACCCTGGTCACAGACAGCTGTTGTGTTGTACACTGAAGTCCACAAGCGAAGGGAAAAGGTGAGGAGGAGAGCGCGTAGATGTGAGAAATAATTAAACAACGAGCAAAGTGATCATGCTGTTTGTATGTTGCTTCTATGAAAGTGAACTGTATGTGATGGTGATCAGGGGAGTATTCATTCCTACGATTCTGTTGAAAAAGCATTCTTAAATGGAAGCAAACAGATCAAAAACGGGGATAAAAATACCTGAATTTGTGCAATAGAAACGATTACACCCTAGATCAGCTAGATGCAGGCAAGAGTGTGCAAGGCGGTATTCAATGTGTCACTGTCTGTCACATTGATTACTCACATTTTACACCTACGTGGTAAACTTTCATTAATAAGCTAGGTTGTAGCAACCTCATGATGGGTATAGGGAAAATGTTTGTATCATGTAGTTGCCTAAACCTATCGCTGTTACATTGAGCTGGGTGAATGGAATGTGAGTGACAGTCATCCAACATGCTGTAATAAAAAATAAATAATCGCCTTCCCTTATCTTAAACGGCACTGACCGCCCCTGATGTACATGGACTGTACAAAACATTAGGAACACCTGCTCTTTCCATGACATAGATTAACCAGGTGAAAGCTATGATCTCTTGTTAAATTTACTTCAATCAGTGTAAATGAAGGAGAGGAGATGGGTTAAAGAAGGATTGTGTATGTGTGCCATTCAGATGGTGAATGGACAATACAAAATATGTAAGTGCCTTTGAAAGAGATATGGTAGTTGGTGCCAGGCGCTCCAGTTTGAGTGTGTCAAGAACTGCAACGCTGCTCGGTTTTTCACACTCAAAAGTTTCCAAGAATGGTCCACCAACCAAAGACATCCAGCCAACTTGACACAACTGTGGCAGCATTCTTATGGGACACCTTGTAGAATCCATGCCCTGACGAATTGAGTATGTTCTGAGGGCAGAATGGGGTGCAACTCAATATTAGGAAGGTGTTCCTCATGTTTTGTACACTCAGTATACAAAGGCAACTAGGCAACAGTCATTTAAAAGCATTCGCTCTATCCCAGGCAAATGACTAGTGACACGAGTGACAGTCATTTCAAATATCATCCCATCACATTCAAGTCGGAGAGAGAAAACCGTCTTTGTGTATGAAGCTTTACAGAGGATGGAGACAGATTATCTTTGAAAATATGATTGAACTTTGCAGAGAAGAATTTCAAAGAAATTAGGCCATTAAAGAGTAGGCTAAGCCTGAAGGAATCGCATTAATCTACAGTTAGATAAAGCTGGATGTCAAAGGAACGGAGGCTCCGTCGTTCTGATTCCCTGTTAAAAGAAAAAGCTCTAATTTAGTGATTCAGTCTAAATTAGAGCTTTACTTACTTACAGCATCTCACAATGGCAACCATGTGGCACATTTAATGTTAAGCTGCTGTAAAAATGACCATCAATATCTTCATGTACAGTATGCCTATTAAGAATGTGCTCTGCTGTGTGTATCCTCCTGTATCGAGGCAGAGTAGAGCTGCAAAGATTTTTTTGCTGAATTAGTGTTTGGCCCAGATTTCACTTATGACATCATTGAGTCCGGGGATTACTGTTTTGTGTGGAGTGATTTTCTCTCCAATATCTCCCACTGACATGATGTCAAACTGACACATAGGTAGTATTATGGAACAAAAACACACACACCCCCACACAGAGGCACCACAACGCATCAACAGACCGATACCTTACAGATTCTGCGCGCGCGCGCACACACACACACGCAGACACACACGCACACACACACACACACACACACACACACACACACACACACACACACACACACACACACACACACACACACACACACACACACACACACACACACACACACACACACACACACACACACACACACACACACACACACACACACACACACACACACACACGTCAGTGCTCCAGACTGCTGGTTAGCTCAGTTGGAGCCCAGAACCCGTTGCATTGTCTCATTTAACCCTGGCCCCCCATCAATACAAAAACACAGCCTAGGGCCACATGAGCTCAGAACTCCCACCAGTGCCAAAGAGCATCGCCCCACCACACAGACACGCACTTTCCACAGGGGAAAAACAACACGGTTGACAGGTTAATGCATACATTGTGGAGCTGTTAGATAGATATAATTGCAAATCGTTACAAATTGATGTTTTTCTAAAGGCCCGTTGGTGTGGATGGATGTGGACCCATACTAGAATAGTGAATTAATTATAATGGGGTTGTATTGATAGCGGGATTGGAAGCACTTCCATTTGTTTGCATTAACTCACATTGGCCGATTGTGAACAACCATTACAATACAAATCCCCATAGGTCTCAAAGACATTTACTGGCGCTACATAATGGTTAACCCCGGGGAAAAACTGTCAAAGCCAAAACAGAATATCATTATACCTTCATGCAGAGGATGGTATGCGGCTTCAGTGTCGATCTATATTGCACATGGACAATGACGTGTAGCATAGCTATTTAGATTAATATAATTGATGGAAGCTCATAGACAAAGAGTGTATAAAACATTAGGGCATGGACTCTACAAGGTGTTGAAAGCGGTGCCTGGAGCGGTCTTCTAGTGAGGCTTCAGATGTGCGCACATCACCCACCACTTCAGAGTATATTACTCGCTAATGTCCAGTCCCTAGTTAACAAAGTCAACGAAATTAGGGCAAGAGTTGCTTTCCAAAGAGATATCTGGGATTGTAACATACTCTGTTTCATGGAGACATGGCTAGCTGGGGACATGCTGTCGGAGTCCGTACAGCCAACAGGATTTTCAGTGCATCACACCGACAGGAACAAACATCTCTTCGGTAAGAAGAAGGGCGGAGGTGTATGTTTCATGAGTAACGACTCATGGTGTAATTGTAACAACATACAATAACTCAAGCCCTTTTGTTCACCTGACCTAAAATTCCTGACAATCAAATGCTGACCATATTATCTCCCAAGGGAACTCTCCTCGGTTAGCCGTGTATATCCCCCCCGCAAGCGGATACCAAGATGGCCATCAAGGAACTTCACTGGACTTCATGCAAACTGGAAACCATATATCCTGAGGCTGCATTTATTGTTGCTGGGGATTTTAACAAAGCTAATCTGAGAACAAGGCTATCTAAATTCTATCAGTATATTGATTGCAGCACAGGAGCAAGTAACACACTTGACCACTGCTACTTCCTCAATGTATACAAGGCACTCCCCCGCCATCCTTTTGGCAAATCTGACCATGATTCCATCTTGTTGCTCCCCTCCTATAAGCAGAAACTAAAACAGGAAGCACCCGTGTTTAGGTCTATCCAACGCTGGTCTGACCAATTGGATTGCACGCTTCAAGATTGATTCGATCACATGGACACGGATATGTTCCAGGTAGCCTCAGACAATAACATTGACATATGCGCTGACTCGGTGAGCGAGTTTATAAGGAAGTGTATAGGAGATGTTGTACTCACTGTGACTATTAAAACCTTCCCTAACCAGAAACCGTGGCTTGATGGCAGCATTCGTGCAACTGAAAGCACATACCACGGCATTTAATAATGGCAAGGCGACTGGAAACATGACCGAATACAAACAGTGTAGTTATTCCCTTCATAAGGCAATCAAACAAGCAAAGCGTCAGGATAGAGACAAAGTGGAGTCGCAATTCAACGGCTCAAACACGAGACGTATGTGGCAGCGTCTACAGACAATCACCATTTACAAAAAGAAAACCAGCCCGTCACGGACGTCTTTCTCCCAGACAAATTAAACAACTTCTTTAATTGCTTTGAGGACAATACAGTGCCAACGACACGGCCCGCTACCAAATACTGTGGGCTTTCATTCTCTGTGGCCAACGTGAGTAAAACATTTAAACGTGTTGACCCTCGCAAGGCTGCCGGCCCAGAAGGCATCCCTAGCTGTGTATTCAGAGCATGAGCAGACCTGCTGGCTGGTGTGTTTACGGACATATTCCATCAATCCCTATGCCAGTCTGCTGTCCCCACATGCTTCAAGATGGCCACCATTGTTCCTGTTCCCAAGAAAGCTAAGGTAAATTAACTAAATGACTATCACTCCTGTCATCAGGAAGTTCTTTGAGAGACTCGTCAAGGATCATATCACCTCCACCCTACATGTTACCTTAGACCCACTTCAATTTGCTTACCACCCCAATAGGTTCACAGACGATGCAATCGCCATCACACTGCACACTGCCCTATCCCATCTGGACTAGAGGAATACCTATGTAAGAATAATGTTCATTGACTACATCTCAGCATTCAACACCAAACTCATCATTAAGCTTGAGACCCTGGGTCCTGTGCAACTTGAGACCCTGGGTCCTGGACTTCCTGACGGGCCGCCCACAGGTAGAGAAGGTAGGAAACAACATCTCCACTCCTCAACACTGGGGCTCCACAAGGGTGCGTTCTCAGCCCTCTCCTGTACTCCATGTTCACCCATGACTTTGTGGTTATGCACGCATCCAACTCAATCATCAAATTTGCAGACAGCACTACAGTGGTAGCCTTGATTACCAACAATGACGAGACAGCCTACAGAGAGGTGGTGAGGGACCTTGGAGTGTGGTGTCAGAAAAATACCCTCTCACTCAATGTCAGAAAAACAAAAGAGATGATCGTGGACTTCAAGAAACAGCAAAGGAAGCACCCCCTATCCACATCGACGGGACAGCAGTGGAGAATGTCGAAAGTTTTAAGTTCCTAAGTGTACATATCATCGACAAACTGAAATGGTCCACGCACACAGACAGTGTGGTGAAGAAGGCGCAACAGGAGGTTTAATTTTTTTGGGATTGTCACTGAAAATCCTCACAAACTTTTATAGGTGCACAAATGAGAGCATCCTGTCAAGCTATTTTTTTAAATTTTATTTTACCTTTATTTAACCAGGTAGGCTAGTTTAGAAGAAGTTCTCATTTACAACTGCGACCTGGCCAAGATAAAGCATAGCAGTGTGAACAGACAACAACACAGAGTTACACATGGAGTAAACAATAAACAAGTCAATAACAGAGTAGAAAGAAAAAAAGAGTCTATTTACATTGTGTGCAAAAGGCATGAGGAGGTAGGCGGATAATTACAATTTTGCAGATTAACACTGGAGTGATAAATGATCAGATGGTCATGTGCAGGTAGAGATACTGGTGTGCAAAAGAGCAGAAAGGTACATAAATATAAACAGTATGGGGATGAGGTAGGTAAATTGGGTGGGCTATTTACCGATGGACTATGTACAGCTGCAGCGATCAGTTAGCTGCTCAGATAGCAGATGTTTGAAGTTGTTGAGGGAGATAAAAGTCTCCAACTTCAGCAATTTTTGCAATTCGTTCCAGTCACAGGCAGCAGAGAACTGGAAGGAAAGGCGGCCAAATGAGGTGTTGGCTTTAGGGATGATCAGTGAGATACACCTGCTTGAGCGCGTGCTACAGGTGGGTGTTGCCATCGTGACCAGTGAACTGAGATAAGGCGGAGCTTTACCTAGCATGGTCTTGTAGATGACCTGGAGCCAGTGGGTCTGGCGACGAATATGTAGCGAGGGCCAGCCGACTAGAGCACACAGGTCGCAGTGGTGGGTGGTATAAGGTGCTTTAGAAATAAAACGGATGGCACTGTGATAAACTGCATCCAGTTTGCTGAGTAGAGTATTGGAAGCTATTTTGTAGATGACATCGCCGAAGTCGAGGACCGGTAGGATAGTAAGTTTTACTAGGGTAAGTTTGGTGGCGTGAGTGAAGGAGGCTTTGTTGCGGAATAGAGAGTCGACTCTAGATTTTATTTTAGATTGGAGATGTTTGATATGAGTCTGGAAGGAGAGTTTACAGTCTAGCCAGACACCTAGGTACTTATAGATGTCCACATATTCTAGGTCGGAACCATCCAGGGTGATGCTAGTCGGGTGTGCAGGTGCAGGCAGCGAACGGTTGAAAAGCATGCATTTGGTTTTACTAGCGTTTAAGAGCAGTTGGAGGCCACGGAAGGAGTGTTGTATGGCATTGAAGCTCATTTGGAGGTTAGATAGCACATTGTCCAAGGAAGGGCCAGAAGTATACAGAATGGTGTCGTCTGCGTAGAGGTGGATCAGGGAATCGCCCGCAGCAAGAGCAACATCATTGATATATACAGAGAAAATAGTTGGCCCGAGAATTGACCCCTGTGGCACCCCCATAGAGACTGCCAGAGGACCGGACAACATGCCCTCTGATTTGACACACTTAACTCTGTCTGCAAAGTAGTTGGTGAACCAGGCAAGGCAGTCATTAGAAAAACTGAGGCTACGGAGTCTGCCGAGAAGAATATTGTGATTGACAGATTCGAAAGCCTTGGCCAGGTCGATGAAGACGGCTGCACAGTACTGTCTTTTATCGATGGCGGTTATGATATCGTTTAGTACCTTGAGCGTGGCTGAGGTGCACCCGTGACCGGCTCGGAAACCAGATTGCACAGCGGAGAAGTTACGGTGAGATTCGAGATGGTCAGTGATCTGTTTGTTGACTTGGCTTTCGAAGATCTTAGATAGGCAGGGCCGGATGGAAATATGTCTGTAACAGTTTGGGTTCAGGATGTGTCCCCCTTTGAAGAGGGGGATGACTGTGACAGCTTTCCAATCCTTGGGGATCTCAGACGATATGAAAGAGAGGTTGAACAGGCTGGTAATAGGGGTTGCGACAATGGCGGCGGATAGTTTCAGAAATAGAGGGTCCAGATTGTCAAGCCCAGCTGATGTGTATGGGTCCAGGTTTTGCAGCTCTTTCAGAACATCTGCTATCTGGATTTGGGTAAAGGAGCTGGGGAGGCTTGGGCGAGTAGCTGCGGGGGGGGCAGAGCTGTTGGCCGAGGTTGGAGTAGCCAGGAGGAAGGCATAGCCAGCCATTGAGAAATGCTAAAGTTTGTTAAATGTTAAAGTTTTCGATAATCATGGATTTATCGGTGGTGACCGTGTTACCTAGCCTCAGTGCAGTGGGCAGCTGGGAGGAGATGCTCTTGTTCTCCATGGACTTTACAGTGTCCCAGAACTTTTTGGAGTTAGAGCTACAGGATGCAAATTTCTGCTTGAAGAAGCTGGCCTTTGCTTTCCCGACTGACTGCGTGTATTGGTTCCTGACTTCCCTGAACAGTTGCATATCGCGGGTACTATTCGATGCTATTGCAGTCCGCCACAGGATGTTTTTGTGCTGGCCGAGGGCAGTCAGGTCTGGAGTGAACCAAGGGGTATATCTGTTCTTAGATCTGCATTTTTTGAACGGAGCATGCTTATCTAAGATGGTGAGGAAGTTACTTTTAAAGAATGATCAGGCATCCTCAACTGACGGGATGAGGTCAATATCATTCCAGGATACCCGGGCCAGGTCGATTAGAAAGGCCTGCTCGCAGAAGTGTTTTAGGGAGCGTTTGACAGTGATGAGGGGTGGTTGTTTGACTGCGGACCCGTAGTGGATACAGGCAATGAGGCAGTGATCGCTGAGATCCTGATGGAAAGACAGCAGAGGTGTATTTGGAAAGCCAGTTGGCCAGGATAACGTCTAAGAGGGTGCCCTTGTTTACAGATTTAGAGATGTACCTGGTGGGTTCCTTGATGATTTTTGTGAGATTGAGGGCATCTAGCTTAGATTGCAGGACTGCCGGGGTGTTAAGCATATCCCAGTTTAGGTCACCTAACAGAACAAACTCTGAAGCTAGATGGGGGGCGATCAATTCACAAATGGTGTCCAGGGCACAGCTGGGAGCTGAGGGGGGTCGGTAGCAGGCGGCAACAGTGAGAGACTTATTTCTGGAGAGTAATTTTTAAAATTAGTAGTTCGAACTGTTTGTGTATGGACCTGGAAAGTATGACATTACTTTGCAGGCTATCTCTGCAGTAGACTGCAACTCCTCCCCCTTTGGCAGTTCTATCTTGCCAGAAAATGTTATAGTTGGGTATGGAAATCTCAGAATTTTTGGTGGCCTTCCTAAGCCAGGATTATATTACTGCCTGGTATGGCAACTGCACAGCCCGCAACCGTAAGGCTTTCCAGAGAGTGGTGCAGTCTGCACAATGTATCACCGGGGACAAAACTACCTGCCCTCCAGGACACCTACAACACCCGATGTCACAGGAAGGCAAAAAATATCATCAAGGACAATAACCACCTGAGCCACTGCCTGTTCACCCTGCTTCCATCCAGCAGGTGAGGTCAGTACAGGTGCATCAGAGCTGGGACAGAGAGATTGAAAAACAGCTTCTAACTCAAGGCCATCAGACTGTTAAACAGCCATCACTAGCACAGAGGCGGCTGCCGACCTACAGACTTGATATCATTTGCCACTTTAATAAATGGAACACAAGTCACTTTTATAATGCCACTTTAAGAATGTTTACATATCTCACATTATTAATCTCATATGTATATACTGTATCCTTCACTATCTATTCTTTATTATATCTTAGCTGCTATGTCATTGTTCATCCATATATTTTATACTTATATATTCTCATCCCAATGTGCATTAGGTTTTGTTGTGGAATTTGTTAGATATTAGTTTTTTTTGTGGAATTGTTAGATATTACCTGTTTGATACTGCTGCACTGTTGGATCTAGAAGCATAAGCAATTCGCTACACTCGCAATTACATCTGCTAACCATGTGTATGTGACCAGGAAGGCTGGCCCATGTTGACTCCAATGCTACACAGAGTTGTGTCAAGTTGGCTGGATGTCCTTCGGGTGGCGGACCATTATTAATACACACAGGAAACTGTTGCGAAACCCAGCAGCGTTGCAGTTCTTGACACACTCAAACCTTTGCACCTGGCACCTACTACCATACCCCGTTCAAAGGCACTTAAATATTTTGTCCTGCACATTCACCCTCTGAATGGCACACATACACACACATACACACATCCAGCACACATACATACACAATCCATCTCAATTGTCTTAAGGCTTGATGTAGGCTGAGAGCACACAACCAGGAACCAAATATAGGGGAGAGATAATTATACTTGACAAAAATATAAATTCAACATGCAACAATTGAAAAGATTTTACTGAGATGCAGCTGATATGAATCAGTCGTTTGAAATAAATTCATTAAGCCCTAATCTATGGATTTCATATGACTAGGAATACAGATATGCGTCTGTTGGTAACAGAAACCTTTTTTTTTTTAAATAGGCCTCACAATAAGCCTCAGGATCTCGTCACAGTATTTCAGTGCATTAAAATTGCCATAGATAAAATTAAATTGTGTTCGTAGTCTGTATCTTACGTCTGCCCATATCATAACCCCACCATGAGGTACTCTGTTCACAACGTTGATGTGGCCCTAGGCTGTGACAAGACAATTAGATAAGATGGCACCGAAGAGCAAAGAAGATGGCCAACGTTTTACATGCTCCTAACCAACTGTGCTATTTTGTTAGTTTCTTTGCAGTATTTGTAACTGATGTTTTTACTTATTTTGTACATAATGTTGCTGCTACCATCTCTTATGACCGAAAAAATAAATTCTGGACATCAGAACAGCGATTAATCACCTCGAACTGGAAGAAGCTTTTTCCTTTAACGAGTCAGATGAGAAGGATATACTGCTTTACCGGGAACAGGCCCAAATCCCTGTCATTTGCGTGAAGAAAAAACGGAGGAAAAGGGGATTCAGGCAGGACTACCTTCTGAGAATCCGTAGGCGAGCGAGTAAACTCCCACTGCCATCCGTTCTACTGGCTAAAGTGCAATCATTGGAAAATAAAATTGATGACCTACATTATTTAGACATTAAAACATTAAAAACTGTAATATCTTATGTTTCACCGATTCGTGGCTGAACGACGACACGGATAATATAGAGCTGGCGGAATTACCCATGCACCGGCAGAACAGAGAAGCTACGTCTGATAAGACGAGGGGTATGGGTGTTTGTCTATTTGTTAATAACAGCTGGTGCACAATGTCTAATATTAAAGAAGTCTCGAGGTATTGCTTTCCTGAGGTAGAGTACCTTATGATAAGCTGTAGACCACACTATCTACCAAGAGTTATCATCTTGTCATGACTGTACTGATCAGGTTAGGTTACAGGAGACCACAACCCTACAGATTATCTCTCAACCCCAACAGAGGAGGAGAGATCTAGGGGTCTGTAGATGTGTGTGTGGGGGGGGGTTTATGACCCCTCACACCCCTGATAAATCTCAGGCCACAGACAAATTCCTTTGTCCTGTTACTATGGAGAACCAGCCTCGGAACATTAAACATGAAATAAAGAGACTTTGGAACAATGGTTTCCGTCAGCCACAATGGTGGAATCATGACGATAGATGGAATATGAAAATGTATGTCATTTCTGTTTTGTTAATAGATTACGTTTTTATGAAAACATTTTAACGTTAAGAGTTTTCCTAGTATATGTTTGATGTTTATACATTGTACGTTGTGTGGAAAATGTCCAAATCAAAGAGAATGTTTTGGTAAAGATGAAATGTGAAGTTAGTTGTCTAAAATTGGATTTGAGTCAAATCTAGACCTTGCCCTTAATTTGGTACGCCCAGAGAATTTCCCTAAAGGCGGTTACGCCCACTTTTGACCCAAGGGTATAAAAATCACCTAGCCTCCACTCCCCATCGAATCGTGGTATCTACACTGTTTCATTCGTATGCTGTGAGCTCTGAGCTACAGAGCTGTCTGTCCTCAGAAGAGCCCTTCCAGAGCAAGGGCGAGGGAACAGACTCCTAAGCCAAAAGGACACTGACATCGTGAGGACAACCAGAGAGTTGTGCTGGAGAAGTGTGTCATTGAGCAGCCTGAACGGTCCACGCAGAGAATCCACAGAAACCTTCCCCACGTAATTACATCATTATATTTTGACCCATAAGAGTGGCAGTTTGGGGCAAGGCTAGGGTTAGAATAAACATAGCTGACAAATTCACACAAATGTATATTTCTCTTGTGTACTTTCTCTTTTTCTCTCTTTTATATCCCCATTTTGGGTAACACGCGGCATAGTGTGTTGGCCCGTTATTCTAAGTTCTAATCAATAGCCTAGAATGTGTTTTGTGTATGTATATCTTTTATCATAATTTTAGCTTTCGAGTAAATAAATACTTGACTAAGATTGGTGTGGTACGAACTCATTGGTGAGACCCGGGTCAGTGCAGATTCCCGGATTATGCGACATTCAGAACGAGACTGTCGAGGTAACTGATTAACTAGCAGCTGTTGTAAAATCGATATTCTGTTATTCTTTGAGTTAATTTGGGAAATAGAAAATCAATAAAAACTCATTTTCCCATGGTGCCCCAAGTTAATGAGTTAATAATTGCTTGATTCAGTTAATCACACAATTAGTAACCTTTAATCATTCGATGAGCAACATTCGTCACATTAACTAATACAACGTCACGACAATCTATATTATTCATAGCCGTCTATTTACCACCACAGACCGATGCTGGCACTAAGACCGCACTCAACCAACTCTATAAGGCCATAAGCAAACAATAAAATGCTCATCCAGAAGCGGCGCTCCTAGTGTCAGGGGACTTAAACTGAAATCAGCTTCCCAAATTTTTACCAGCATGTCACATGTGCAACCAGAGGAGAAAAAAACTGTAGACCACCTTTACTCCACACACAGAGATGCATACAAAGCTCTCCCACGCCATCCATTTGGCAAATCCGACCATAATTCTATATTCCTGATTTCTGCTAACAAGCAAAAACTAAAGCAGGAAGTACCAGTGACTCACTCAATACGGAAGTGGTCAGATGACACGGATGCTACACTACGGGACTGTTTTGCTAGCACAGACTGGAATATGTTCCAGGATTCATCCAATGGCATTGAGGAGTATACCATCTCAGTCATTGGCTTCATCAATAAGTGCATCGACGACACCCACAGTGACAGTACGTACATATCCCAACCAGAAGACATGGATTACAGGCAATATCCGCATCGAGCTAAAGGCTAGAGCTGCCACTTTCAAGGAGTGGGACACTAATCCGGACGTTTATAAGAAATTCTGCTATACCCTCAGACGAACCATCAAACAAGCAATGCGTCAATACAGGATTAAGATGTAATTCAAGTTCCTTGGTGTCCACATCACCAACGAACTATCATGTTCCAAACACACCAAGACAGTCGTGAACAGGGCACGACAAAACCTTTTCCTCCTCAGGAGACTGAAAAGATTTGGCATTGGTCCCCAGATCCTCAAAAAGTTCTACAGCTGCATCATCGAGAGCATCCTGTCCGGTTGCACTACAGAGCGTAGTGCGTACGGCCCTACAGAGTGTAGTGCGTACGGCCCAGTACATCACTGGGGCCAAGCTTCCTGCCATCCAGGACCTATATAATAGGTGGTGTCAGAGGAAAGCCCATAAAATTGTCAGAGACTCCAGTCACCCAAGTCATAGACTGTTTTTTCTGCTACCGCACGACAAGCGGTACCGGAGCGCCAAGTCTAGGACCAAAAGGCTCCGAAACAGCTTCTACTCCCAAGCCATAAGACTGCTTAACAATTAATCAAATGGCCACCGAACTATTTACAATGACCACCCCCCTTTTGTTTTGTACATTGCTGCAACTCACTGTTTATTATTTATGCAGTCACTTCACTCCTACCTACATGTACAAATTACCTCAACTAACCTGTACCCCCCGCACACTGACTCAGTACCGGTACCCCCTGTTTCTAGCCTTGTTATTGTTATTTTATTGTGTTAATTCTTTTGTTTTTTTACTTCAGTTTATTTGGTAAATATTTTCTTAACTTGAACTGCACTGTTGGTTAAGGGCTTGTAAGTAAGCATTTCACAGTATGGTCTACACTTGTTGTATTCGGGGGATGTGACAAATAAAGTTTGATTTGACATCAGCAAAACGCTCGCCTATACAACGCCATGCACGTGGTCTGTGGTTTTGAGGTTGGTTGGACGCACTGCCAAATTTTTAAAAATGACATTGGAGGCGGCTTATGATAGAGAAATGAACATAAAATTATCTGACAACAGCTCTAGTGGACATTCCTGAAGTCAGCATGGTCCCTCAAAATTTCTGATATCTGTGGCATTGTGTTGTGTGTGTGTGACAAAATTGCACATTTTAGAGTGGCCTTTTATTGTCCCCAGCACAAGGTGCATCTGTATAATGATAATGCTGTTAAATCAGCTTCTGCATATGCCACACCTGTCAGGTAGATGGATTATCCTGGCAAAGGTGAAATGCTCACTAACAGGGCTGAAAATAATTGTGCAATTATTTTTTTATAAGCTTTTTGTGCTATGGAACATTTCTAGGATCTTTTAGTTCAGCTCATGAAACATGGGACCAACACTTTACAAGTTTCGTTTACATTTTTGTTCAGTGTATATAAGTGTTAAGACTGGGAAGGAAGTTCTCCCCAGGTCAGTGCTACAATGGTATGTGTGCACACACGCGCGCACGCACACACGTGCACGCACACGCACGCACTCACACGCACGCACTTATAGCAGATCAGAGGACAATTATCAGTGTGGAGAGATTATCCACCAAATTCCAGCGATCCAAAAAAAGGCTTGGGAAATCCCCTGCGCAAGAAGCAGGACGCTCTCCGCTGCTCATCTGATTTCCCCTTATCACATTACCTGTCAAGGTCAGCAGCTGTGCACTGGAACCTGACACACAGCATCCTTTAGAAAGTTCGCTCTAGTGCAAACACACACAGTAAATGACAAAAACCCATATTGTCACCAGGATATTTCACTTATGCACTGATGCCAGAAAACCAAGATGTCCTCTGTAGTAGGAGAATCAGCCTCTCCAACACAGATAGACATATTTGTAACCTGTAACCATCATCTATCCACTACCGCTGCACCGCTAGGCTATACTACAGGGGCTGATGACCTCTGAGCTCTTCACAGTCCAGGATATCAAATCAAATTAATACTAGCCATACTAACTCCTCTCCACAACTCCCCTTCACAACTCCTCACAAGGCAGTAGTGATTGCAAAATGTATTGAGAAAATTCCAGGGAACACTTACTATTGTCAGGAAGTCTGCTGCCTCTTCCACAGCCATGTTTCCCCCTCTCGCTTTGCAGTTCAGGAGTGAAACCTGAGCTATCAATTAGTTCTGGCCCAGGCAGCACCACACACAGCACACAGTACACAGAACAGGGAGTGGGACACGGAAGAACAAGGTACCATTGTGTCAGGTGACCAAGTAAAAAAACAAAAAATAGCCAACCTAGCAAAACCCCAAATAATGCTTCCTTCCACCGCGTGGTCGATGCACCATAAAATGAAGGGATGGAGGCAGAGAGGAGGAGAGGTGGGTTTCTGTATCTAACCTTTCAGGAGAAGTAAACAATCCCCTCTGTCAGTGTTTGTCTCTCTCTGACATAAGAAAGGACACACGTCAAATCCCCTATTCCCTCTCCCTCCCTCTTCCCCTCTCTTTCTATGTAAACAAGGGCAAATCCCCTATTCCCTCTCCCTCCCTCTTCCCCTCTCTTTCTATGTAAACAAGGGCAGATCCCTTCTGCTTCCCAGAGCTCACCCAGAATGTACCCTAGAGAGGGGAGGGTAGAGGACAGGAAGTACACCCTGACTTACCATATTAGTAGATAGCACTTCCTCCTCCTGTCTCTCTCTCTCTCTCTAAGGCTCTCTCAGAGGGGGGTCAATGGAATCGTGATATCCAAGGATAGGGAGGGAGGGAAACACTGAAAATAGCAGCTGAAACAAATACTTTTGCTAAAAGGGGTTGACTGGGCCATGTCAACTCTCCTCACTCTGTCACTCTCTCTCCCTCTTCCTCCGTCACTGCCAGCATGAGGCTCTTTATTGTCATCCTGCTTATCAGCTCTTTTTCCCCACAAAGGGGGTGTGTGTACATGCGTGCATGCATGTGTGTGTGTATCAGGGGGCTCCCTATCCAAACAACAGGGAGGTGGGGGGGACTGGTGGAGACCTGCAGGGCAGAACAATGCCGCCAGACGCTATTTTAGGGGGCTGGGAGGCACAAGTAGCCAATGGGGACAGTTTGAGGTAGGATTAAGGGGCTTTCCCCCGGTATTAAGGACACACCATCCTCCCACCAACCCCTTATCACACACCCCACATACTGTAGATCAGCCAGGAGACAGCCTGTGCCCCACTATTTTGCATCAACTCCCAGGCTGATCTCTATCACTACCCCCCACCCCCCCCCATCACCATACTATATATGTTTCCATATCGATGCTACAAACAATGATTCTTGGTTTTGTTTCAGCTCTGAACATTCCTTTTTTATAGTTTGGGGATTATTTTGTTTGTTAGGCATCAATACTGTATTGCAATGTGTAAGTGCACAGCTCCAAGATGCACTAACAAGAGCTAAGGGAAATGTACCCCTTTTGAAAGCCATGTTTCTGATCATAAATGCTTCATTCTGCTCAGCGGATACCATCAGAGCCATGGAAAACATTGGAGAGCATCAGACTGATGGAATACCGCTTGATCTTCTCTCCAAGGTGGTTTTGTTGGACCACCTCTGACAAACGCAGTTCATCAACATGAGACTAGAGGCACTTATTTATAGGCCAGCAAGTCTTTGTTCTGCCAACAAGACACATCCCCCAACACGTCCAATCCTTCAGCTGGGCAGTCATTGGCTGTCACAGCTCTAGAAGAATGGCCTCCCATGCATTCTGGGTAAGTACAATGTCTGCTTAAAAAGCACACAGCGGAGTAAGTAACAGACTGTGGTGTGCCATGGAACAGTCAGCTGGAACACGTAACTTGTAGATCACAGGTGGGCAGCAGGTAGCCTAGTGGTAAGAGTGTTGGACCAGCAACCGAAAGGTTGATAGATCAAATCCTCGAGCTAACCAGGTAAACATCTGTCGTTCTTCCCCTGAACAAGGCAGTTAACCCACTGTTCCTAGGCTGTCAATGTAAATAAGTGGAGTGGAGGAGGAAGAGTCAGTGGAGGAGGAAGAGAGGAGGAAGAGTCGAGCCTACTTTCAAGACATTATCTCACACACACACTCACTGTAAATCAACAACCATTACACGAGTGAATCAACTCTGCACAGCAACCTTGAAGACAACATGCAGTATCATGTCATATGATTTCAATGTACTGTAGCCTACTGTCTGATCAAATTACATAGAAAATCATGTAATAGTGATCAATAAAAATTACATGACGCACAACCCTTTTTTAGGGCAATCAGGCCAAAAACAGAACATTGCCTTTTAAAAAATGAATTTGAACTGACTGGTGGCCTTTGCGTGTGCTGAACCCAGATAAAAAAAATTATAAAGAAAATATGCCTTCACAACGAGTTGAGAGCATGCACTGTATAACAGCGTCCAGGACTCAGAAGATAAGGTTGTTCTCTTGGGTTTGTAGAGCTCTTTATTTTTATATTATTTTATTTCACCATTATTTAACCAGGTAGGCTAGTTGAGAACAAGTTTTCATTTGCAACTGCGACCTGGCCAAGATAAAGCATAGCAGTGTGAACAGACAACAACACAGAGTTACACGTGGAGTAAATAATAAACAAGTCAATAACATAGTAGAAAAAAATAGTCTATATACATTGTGTGCAAAAGGCATGAGGAGGTAGGCAATAAATAGGCCATGGGAGTGAATAATTACAATTTAGCAGATTAACACTGGAGTGATAAATGATCAGGTGAACATGTGCAGGTAGAGATACTGGTGTGCAAAAGAGAAGAAAAGTAAATTAAATAAAAACAGTATGGGGATGAGGTAGGTAAATTGGGTGGGCTATATACCGATGGACAGATAGCAGATGCTCAGATAGCAGATGTTTAAAGTTGATGAGGGAGATAAAAGTTTCCAACTTCAGAGATCAGTGAGATACACCTGCTGGAGCGCATCTCACTGATCATCCCTAAAGCCAAAACCTCATTTGGCTGACTTTCCTTCCAGTTCTCTGCTGCCTGCGACTGGAACGAATTGCAAAAATCTCTGAAGTTGGAAACCTTTATCTCCCTCATCAACTTTAAACATCTGCTACGGGTTGGTGGTGCCATCGTGACCAGTGAAACTGAGATAAGGCGGAGCTTTACCTAGCATAGACTTGTAGATGACCTGGAGCCAGTGGGTCTGGCGACGAACATGTAGCGAGGGTCAGCCGACTAGAGCATACAGGTCGCAGTGGTGGGTGGTATAAGGTGCTTTAGTAACAAAACAGATTTACATTTACATTTACATTTAAGTCATTTAGCAGACGCTCTTATCCAGAGCGACTTACAAATTGGTGCATTCACCTTATGACATCCAGTGGAACAGCCACTTTACAATAGTGCATCTAAATCTTTTAAGGGGGGGGGGGGTGAGAAGGATTACTTTATCCTATCCTAGGTATTCCTTAAAGAGGTGGGGTTTCAGGTGTCTCCGGAAGGTGGTGATTGACTCCGCTGTCCTGGCGTCGTGAGGGAGTTTGTTCCACCATTGGGGGCCAGAGCAGCAAACAGTTTTGACTGGGCTGAGCGGGAACTGTACTTCCTCAGTGGTAGGGAGGCGAGCAGGCCAGAGTGGATGAACGCAGTGCCCTTGTTTGGGTGTAGGGCCTGATCAGAGCCTGAGGTACTGAGGTGCCGTTCCCTCACAGCTCCGTAGGCAAGCACCATGGTCTTGTAGCGGATGCGAGCTTCAACTGGAAGCCAGTGGAGAGAGCAGAGGAGCGGGGTGACGTGAGAGAACTTGGGAAGGTTGAACACCAGACGGGCTGCGGTGTTCTGGATGAGTTGTAGGGTTTAATGGCACAGGCAGGGAGCCCAGCCAACAGCGAGTTGCAGTAATCCAGACGGGAGATGACAAGTGCCTGGATTAGGACCTGCGCCGCTTCCTGTGTGAGGCAGGGTCGTACTCTGCGGATGTTGTAGAGCATGAACCTACAGGAACGGGCCACCGCCTTGATGTTAGTTGAGAACGACAGGGTGTTGTCCAGGATCACGCCAAGGTTCTTAGCGCTCTGGGAGGAGGACACAATGGAGTTGTCAACCGTGATGGCGAGATCATGGAACGGGCAGTCCTTCCCCGGGAGGAAGAGCAGCTCCGTCTTGCCGAGGTTCAGCTTGAGATGGTGATCCGTCATCCACACTGATATGTCTGCCAGACATGCAGAGATGCGATTCACCACCTGGTCATCAGAAGGAGGAAAGGAGAAGATTAATTGTGTGTCGTCTGCATAGCAATGATAGGAGAGACCATGTGAGGTTATGACAGAGCCAAGTGACTTGGTGTATAGCGAGAATAGGAGAGGGCCTAGAACAGAGCCCTGGGGACACCAGTGGTGAGAGCGCGTGGTGAGGAGACAGATTCTCGCCACGCCACCTGGTAGGAGCGACCTGTCAGGTAGGACGCAATCCAAGCGTGGGCCGCGCCGGAGATGCCCAACTCGGAGAGGGTGGAGAGGAGGATCTGATGGTTCACAGTATCGAAGGCAGCCGATAGGTCTAGAAGGATGAGAGCAGAGGAGAGAGAGTTAGCTTTAGCGGTGCGGAGCGCCTCCGTGATACAGAGAAGAGCAGTCTCAGTTGAATGACTCGTCTTGAAACCTGACTGATTTGGATCAAGAAGGTCATTCTGAGAGAGATAGCGGGAGAGCTGGCCAAGGACGGCACGTTCAAGAGTTTTGGAGAGAAAAGAAATAAGGGATACTGGTCTGTAGTTGTTGACATCGGAGGGATCGAGTGTAGGTTTTTTCAGAAGGGGTGCAACTCTCGCTCTCTTGAAGACGGAAGGGACGTAGCCAGCGGTCAGGGATGAGTTGATGAGCGAGGTGAGGTAAGGGAGAAGGTCTCCGGAAATGGTCTGGAGAAGAGAGGAGGGGATAGGGTCGAGCGGGCAGGTTGTTGGGCGGCCGGCCGTCACAAGACGCGAGATTTCATCTAGATGAAACAGATGGCACTGTGATAAACTGCATCCAGTTTTCTGATTAGAGTATTGGAAGCTATTTTGTAGATGACATCGCCGAAGTCGAGGATCAGTAGGATAGTCAGTTTCACTAGGGTAAGTTTTGCGGCGTGAGTGAAGGAGGCTTTGTTGCGAAATAGAAAGCCGACTCTAGATTTTATTTTGGATTGGAGATATTTGATATGAGTCTGGAAGGAGAGTTTACAGTCTAGCCAGACACCTAGGTACTTATAGATGTCCACATATTCTAGGTCGGAACCATCCAGGGTGGTGATGCTAGTCTGGCGTGCAGGTGCAGGCAGCGAACGGTTGAAAAGCATGCATTTGGTTTTACTAGCGTTTAAGAGCAGTTGGAGGCCACGGAAGGAGTGTTGTATGGCATTGAAGCTCATTTAGAGGTTAGATAGCACAGTGTCCACTGCCCTACCCTGTGCTCTGACCTCTTTCTACCCTCTCTCTCCAGATGAAATCTCGCGTCTTGTGACGGCCGGCCGCCCAACAACCTGCCCGCTTGACCCTATCCCCTCCTCTCTTCTCCAGACCATTTCCGGAGACCTTCTCCCTTACCTCACCTCGCTCATCAACTCATCCCTGACCGCTGGCTACGTCCCTTCCGTCTTCAAGAGAGCGAGAGTTGCACCCCTTCTGAAAAAACCTACACTCGATCCCTCCGATGTCAACAACTACAGACCAGTATCCCTTCTTTCTTTTTCTCTCCAAAACTCTTGAACGTGCCGTCCTTGGCCAGCTCTCCCGCTATCTCTCTCTGAATGACCTACTTGATCCAAATCAGTCAGGTTTCAAGACTAGTCATTCAACTGAGACTGCTCTTCTCTGTATCACGGAGGCGCTCCGCACTGCTAAAGCTAACTCTCTCTCCTCTGCTCTCATCCTTCTAGACCTATCGGCTGCCTTCGATACTGTGAACCATCAGATCCTCCTCTCCACCCTCTCCGAGTTGGGCATCTCTCCGGCGCGGCCCACGCTTGATTGCGTCCTACCTGACAGGTCGCTCCTACCAGGTGGCGTGGCGAGAATCTGTCTCCTCACCACGCGCTCTCACCACTGGTGTCCCCAGGGCTCTGTTCTAGGCCCTCTCCTATTCTCGCTATACACCAAGTCACTTGGCTCTGTCATAACCTCACATGGTCTCTCCTATCATTGCTATGCAGACGACACACAATTAATCTTCTCCTTTCCCCTTCTGATGACCAGGTGGCGAATCGCATCTCTGCATGTCTGGCAGACATATCAGTGTGGATGACGGATCACCACCTCAAGCTGAACCTCGGCAAGACGGAGCTGTTCTTCCTCCCGGGAAGGACTGCCCGTTCCATGATCTCGCCATCACGGTTGACAACTCCATTGTGTCCTCCTCCCAGAGCGCTAAGAACCTTGGCGTGATCCTGGACAACACCCTGTCGTTCTCAACTAACATCAAGGCGGTGGCCCGTTCCTGTAGGTTCATGCTCTACAACATCCGCAGAGTACGACCCTGCCTCACACAGGAAGCGGCGCAGGTCCTAATCCAGGCACTTGTCATCTCCCGTCTGGATTACTGCAACTCGCTGTTGGCTGGGCTCCCTGCCTCTGCCATTAAACCCCTACAACTCATCCAGAACGCCGCAGCCCGTCTGGTGTTCAACCTTCCCAAGTTCTCTCTCACGTCACCCCGCTCCTCCGCTCTCTCCACTGGCTTCCAGTTGAAGCTCGCATCCGCTACAAGACCATGGTGCTTGCCTACGGAGCTGTGAGGGGAACGGCACCTCAGTACCTCCAGGCTCTGATCAGGCCCTACACCCAAACAAGGGCACTGCGTTCATCCACCTCTGGCCTGCTCGCCTCCCTACCACTGAGGAAGTACAGTTCCCGCTCAGCCCAGTCAAAACTGTTCGCTGCTCTGGCCCCCAATGGTGGAACATACTCCCTCACGACGCCAGGACAGCGGAGTCAATCACCACCTTCCGGAGACACCTGAAACCCCACCTCTTTAAGGAATACCTAGGATAGGATAAGTAATCCTTCTCACCCCCCCCCCCTTTAAGATTTAGATGCACTATTGTAAAGTGACTGTTCTACTGGATGTCATAAGGTGAATGCACCAATTTGTAAGTCGCTCTGGATAAGAGCGTCTGCTAAATGACTTAAATGTAAATGTAAAATGTAAATGTCCAAGGAAGGGCCAGAAGTATACAGAATGGTGTCGTCTGCATAGAGGTGGATCAGGGAATCGCCCGTAGCAAGAGCAACATCATTGATATATACAGAGAAAAGAGTTGGCCCGAGAATTCAACCATGTGGTACCCCCACAGAGACTCCCAGAGGACCGGACATCATGCCCTCCGATTTGACACACTGAACTCTGTCTGCAAAGTAGTTGCTGAACCAGGCAAGGCAGTCATTAGAAAAACCGAGGCTACTGAGTCTGCCGATAAGAATATGGTGATTGACAGAGTCGAAAGCCTTGGCCAGGTCGATGAAGACGGCTGCACAGTACTGTCTTTTATCGATGGCGGTTATGATATCGTTTAGTACCTTGAGCGTGGCTGAGGTGCACCCGAGACCGGCTCGGAATCCGGATTTCACAGCGGAGAAGGTACAGTGGGATTCGAGATGGTCAGTGATCTGTTTTTTGACTTGGCTTTCAAAGACCTTAGATAGGCAGGGCAGGATGGATATAGGTCTGTAACAGTTTGGGTCCAGGGTGTCTCCCTCTTTGAAGAGGGGGATGACCGTGGCAGCTTTCCAATCCTTGGGGATCTCAGATGATACGAAGGAGAGGTTGAACAGGCTGGTAATAGGGGTTGCGACAATGGTGGCGGACAGTTTCAGAAATAGAGGTCCAGATTGTCAAGCCCAGCTGATTTGTACGGGTCCAGGCTTTGCAGCTCTTTCAGAACATCTGCTATCTGGATTTGTGTAAAGGAGAAGCTGGGGAGGCGTGGGCGAGTCGCTACGGGGGGGGGGAGGTGGAGCTGTTGGCCGAGGTTGGAGTAGCCAGGAGGAAGGCATGGCCAGCCGTTGAGAAAAGCTTGTTGAAGTTTTCGATTATCACGGATTTATCGGTGATTACCATGTTACCTAGCCTCAGTGCAGTGGGCAGCTAGGAGGAGGTGCTCTTGTTCCCCATGGACTTTACAGTGTCTCAGAACTTTTTGGCGTTAGAGCTACAGGATGCAAATTTCTGCTTGAAAAAGCTGGCCTTTGCTTTCCTGACTGACTGTGTGTATTGGTTCCTGACTTCCCTGAACATTTGCATGTCGCAGGGACTATTCGATGCTATTGCAGTCCGCCACAGGATGTTTTTGTGCTGGTCAAGGACAGTCAGGTCTGGAGTGAACATGGGCTATATATATATATGTTCTTGGCTCTACATTTTTTGAACGGAGCATGCTTGTCTAAGATGGTGAGATAGTTAATTTTAGAGAATGACCAGGCATCCTCAACTGACGGGATGAGGTCAATATCCTTCCAGGATACCCTGGCCAGGTTGATTAGAAAGGCCTGCTCGCAGAAGTGTTTGAGGGAGCGTTTGACAGTGATGAGGGGTGGTCATTTGACCGTGGACCCGTAGCGGACACAGGCAATAAGGCAGTGATCGCTGAGATCCTGATTGAAGACAGCAGAGGTGTATTTGGAGGGCAAGTTGGTCACGATCATGTCAATTAGGATTTAGGGTTGTACCTGGTGGGTTCCTTGATGATTTGTGTGAGATTGAGGGCATCTAGCTTAGATTGTAGGACTGCCAGGGTGTTAAGCATATCCCAGTTTAGGTCACCTAACAGAACAAACTCTGAAGCTAGATGGGGGGCGATCAATTAACAGATGGTGTCCAGGGCACAGCTGGGAGCTGAGGGGGGTCGGTAGCAGGCGGCAACAGTGAGAGACTTATTTCTGGAGAGATTAATTTTTAAAATTAGTAGTTCGTAAATCTTTGGGCATAGACCTGGAAAGTATGACAGAACTTTGCAGGCTATCTCTGCAGTAGATTGCATCTCCTCCCCCTTTGGCAGTTCTATCTTGACGGAAAGTGTTATAGTTGGGTATGGAAATCTCAGAATTTTTGGTGGCCTTCCTAAGCCAGGATTCAGACACGGCAAAGTGCGCTAAAGCAGTGAGTAAAACAAACTTAGGGAGAAGGCTTCTGATGTTGACATGCATGAAACCAAGGCTTTTTCGATCACAGAAGTCAACAAATGAGGGTGCCTGGGGACATGCAGGGCCTGGGTTTACCTCAACATCACCCGAGGAACAGAGTAGGATGAGGGTGCGGCTAGAGGCTATCAAAACTGGTCGCCTAGAGCGTTGGGGACAAGGAATAAAAGGAGCAGATTTATGGGCGTGGTAGAATATATTCAGGGCATAATGTGCAGACAGGGGTATGGTGGGGTGCGGGCACAGCGGAGGTAAGCCCAGGCACTGGGTGATGATAAGAGAGGTTGTATGTCTGAACATGCTGGTTATAATGGGTGAGGTCACCACATGTGTGGGAGGTGGGACAAAGGAGGTCTCAGAGGTGTGAGGAGTGGAACTAGGGGCTCCATTGTAAAATGGCGATGACGAGGCAGAGAGGGTCAGATTAACTACACACAGAGCCTGAGTTCACGGCTGGGGCCGACAGATAAAAAATAAATATACAGAATGGAGTACCGTGATTAATGGACAGTCCAGCAGGCATCAGCTATGTAGCCAAGTGATCATAGTGTCCAGGGGGCAGCAGCAGATGGAACAGGTAAGCCAGGACTATGCTAGGACGCGGGCGACACAACATTTAAAGTTAGTAGCCCGGGGGTGGTCTGCTCAGACGAAGGCCGGTTGAAGGCACAGCGGATGGAGTATTCGTCGGCAGACCAGTCGTGGTGGTGCGGCGGGGGGCCGTGTCGACAGAGAATCCAAGGCAGATGGCAAAAGAGGTATTGTAGAATTTAGTTTACCCGCAGGGAGATGTACCTGGCTCACGTCTAACTGGTGCTAGCTTCGTGGCAGTGGCGTTAGCCAAGGTCCAGAGTTTACCGCAAGGATCCGGTGGAGTATTGGGCTCTAGCCGTGTATGAGTGGGGTTCGGGTGAACAGCTGAGTAGGCCGGGAGGTGAGGAGGTGGGCCTCAGGGATAGCTTCGGTACTGGATGCAAGCTAGTTGTGAAGATCAGAAGTAGTGGTCCAGGGATTAGGGCAGGAATCCGGCGTTGTTGTGGAGAGACAGTTCGATACTGGTAGACTGGCAAGTATTATCCAGGCTAAAAACAGGGCTGGCTGTGCAGAAGGTAAAAGCCGCTAGCGGTGGCTAACAATGACTAAACAGCTTGTAGCTAATTAGCTGGTTAGCTTCTGGAGGTTCTTGAATGTATTCTAAAATTAAAAATAATAGCGATTCTGTATCACATTGGGTGAGGCAGGTTACCGGAAGGTATAATCGAATTAAAAATGAGAAAGAGATTGAAAATAAATATGGGTCCAGTGAGTGGTTGGGCTGGCGTTTCAGACAGTTAGCAGGCCTGTGCTAACAAGCTAACAGTTAGTAGGCCGGGGCTAAACAAGCTAGCAGTTAGCAGACTGGGGCTAAACAAGCTAGCATTTAGTAGACCGGCGCAGGCTAGCAGTTAGTAGGCCAGGTTATTAAGCAAGCAGATAGCAGGGGCTATAAAGTTAGCCTTTGGGGGACGTCACGATGGGGTTAAGTCTGTTTTTGCCTCTTCATGCGGTGACGTCAATAGACCGGTCGTGGAATTAGTAGGGTTCCAAGTAGCTCTAGGTAGCTAGCAGACCTAGCTGGTTAGCATAATGGGCCTTCAGCGAGCGTCGTGCCTGAGGGGCCTGTTGGAGTCCTCGGGCAGATTAAGTCGGTATTCCAGTCATAGGAGATCTGCGGGGTTCCATGCCCCGTACCGGCTGTAGAAGGGGTCCGGATATTGTAGCCCAGGAGTATGCTTCTGTGGTAGCACAGGAGCTCTGGCCGGGCTAGCTTCAAGCTAAGTGGATGGAAACGCTAGCCAGGAGTAGTCATTCGGGGTTAAGGTTAGCTAGTTGCGAATATGAAAATGTTCAGTTTGCGGTGGGAATCCGGGGATAAAAATAATAGGTTCGTTTTGCTCTGTTAGAGTCACGTTGTTCGAACTGGCGAGAGCTATTCGAGCTGAAGGTTAGCTGATGACCGCTGGCAATGGTTTGCTGACTGATAGCTGGTAGTTAGCTGGCTAGCTTCAGTTGAGGGATTCCAGTTCCGAAGTAAATATAGATACTTTTGGGGAAAAAAGCAGATCCACGCTACATTGGGTGAGGCGGGTTGCAGGAGAGTATTTAGATGTTGAGGTTTAGCAAAATATTTTAAAAGATATGCAAAGAAAAATATGTAAAACACTATATATACAAGGGACACGACAGGACAAAGACGTCTGACTGCTACGCCATCTTGGATCTCACTGGTAGCAGCTCAATATGAAGACAACAAAACACCAAACTATGAGAATACCCAACATGATATTAACCTCACCGTAAAGCACCTCTTTTAATAAAGGTTCTACCAGTGTGATCTTCCAGAAAGTCCATCATTGAATTCTAGAACACAGCATCTGTGAAAAACATCAGTCAGTTATAGTATTGTTTATAGGGATCTTTTTACCCCTCAGATGAACAAACATTAATCCAAACTATAGAAAGGGATATAGGCTATAAAATAAAACATCACAAAATCTAGATTTTAAATATAGAAGCCATCCAGGAGGAATACTCATGGACAGGACTTGTGTAGAGAACCAACCAGAGGACCAATATATTTAATGCAGGGATCTGGCTGAAGGGCACAACAACACTAATACACCAGGGACATGAACCCATCAGAGAAATGGGGGTGGAGAGGAGAGGAGAAAGCCACATTCCCTGGCATGGCTCAGTGCTATAAGAGCACACAACCCCTATTTCAAGAGAGAGGAAACTCAGAACACTAGACATTGACAGAGGTTGTTTCAATTTCCTCAACGTGTACAAGTCTGGGACAGTAATGGTGCAGGGAATCCTCATGCAGTTCCAGCAGGACTTTTACGGGGTCAAAGAGAGAGCACAGCAGGAAAAGCTCTCTCTCTCTGTGTGACGACTCCCCCATCCTGAGTCACTCTGATCACACCTCTTCAAACTGCCCTGCAGACGAGGATAGTCACCCCCCCCCCAGCACTGAACACACCCAGGTCCCACAACTGACTGCTTCTCCATCATTGAGAGGGATACATTCACAGAGCTAGAGAGAGTCATGGTGGAGCTCAGTGAGCGAGTTCACACAATCCAGACAGGACAAACCCACAAAACAGACCAGCACAACCCCCCCCCCCTCCCCCTTCTGTAAGTCGCTCTGGATAAGAGCGTCTGCTAAATGACTTAAATGTAAATGTAAATGTAACCCCCCGACATCCACTAAGGACACACAAAAGCCAGAGATTGTGCTCCTCATTGACTCAAATGGTAATTACATTCAAGAGGATAAACTTTTTCCCAAACACAAAGTGGCTACACTCTGGTACCCAGACACTAGGCATGCACTGGAGCTGTTGTCAGAGGACAGACTAGCGTCCCCCAGCCACATCATAATTCACACGGGCACAAATGACCTGAGGGCCCAGCAGGAAAGGGTGGCAACAGCACTCAAGGGAGTGATTGAAAAAGCTTCTTCCACTTTCCCCAACGCACAAGTGGTTATCTCCACCCTGTTACCACAAAAATACTTTCTCCCTGCCTCCATACAGCAGGTTGAGTTGAGTTTATTTTATTTTTACAGGGACAGTGCACATTAATCAACGTTTCAGTAAAAGTGTCGGTTTTAGCCAGCCGGCTAATTTTCAACCGCAGTCCCTGGGCAGGTTATTAGGTGAAAGCGAGCATTTTGCGAGACTGTGCATCAAAACCTAATGTCTACCTGGCCCACCACTCCACCCTGAACTTGAACAGCCTTTACGACCAGGTCCACCTCTACAAGGCAGCAATTCCAACTTTTGCCAGGACCCTGAAGGACGTCACCCTCAACCGTAGCCTCAGCACCTCACACAGGAGCAACAGAGCAACGGACACCCCGTCCAGACCTGAAAGACGCCCTCCCGAAGGACCTGCACCGAGAGAACCCACGCCAAGAGGAACCTACACCCAGACAATAACATCACCAGCCACACCCCAACCAAACCCTGGCCAAACCCTATATACCCCCCATATCAGACATATGTCCCTTCTGCCCACCCCATTCCCCCCGCCCTTGTGGCAAGGACCTCAACATGACAGCAGGACATATGCCCAAACCGTGAGCAGAGCAACAGGCCCAACCCCCACTATTAAACCCGCCCAAGTCCCATCCTACAACCTTAGGAGGTATTTATCAGATGCTCAACATGCTCTGCTCACACCTACTGTGATGGTCTGGGCCTAAACCACACACAAACAACACTAGGCACTATGGAACACAAAGCTTTTACTATCTCATCCTGAAATATACAAGGTCTGAGGTCATCTGCATTTGGCCTAAAGAGCAGAGCTATTTCAATTCTTTCAAAAAAATTTGAAATACAGACATTGTCATCTTACAAGAAACATGGACAGACCAGGTTACAGAGAGCTGGTAGTCCCATCCACCAAACTACCAGGTGTGAAAGAGGGAAGAGACTCAGGGGTATGCTAATTTGGTATAGAGCAGACCTAACCCACTCTATTAAATGAGTCAAAACAGGAACATTTTACATCTGGTTAGAAATTAATAAGGAAATTATCTCAACAGAGAAAAATATCCACATGTGTGCTACCTATATCCTCCCCAATAGAATCCCCATACTTTGACGATGACAGCTTCTCCCTCCTAGTGGGGGAGATCAACAATTTCCAGGCTCAGGGACATGTACTAGTCTGTGGCGATCTAAATGGCAGAACTGGACAAGAACCCGACACCCTCAGCACACAGGGGGACAAACACCTACCTGGAGGCGACAACATAACCAACAAAAACGGATCACAACTCCTGCAGCTCTGTTGGACGTTGGGTATGTACATAGTCAATGGTAGGCTTCGAGGGGACTCCTATGGTAGGTGTCATGACGTTGGCCTCTTTGGGTATAGCAAACCCATCCCCCTCTCCCTGCCTCCCCTTTTCCTCCTTAAACTAGGTTGCTGTGGTCAGAGAGATGTTGTAATTGCCTGATAATCTCCTCATGGACACACAGTATAGAGAGAGTAGATTTTCATGGAGAACAAAGGAAATCCCACCCCACAGAACTTGAGGTACGAACAAATTTCATGTTCCGGAGAAAGTATAAAAGACGGGTGAAGAATCCAGCTACGAACTGGTCCAAGTCACAACTTGGGAAAGCTCATGGGAGACGGTGTGGCCACATTACCATAACGCTGTTTATATAATATCCTCAGATATGAGGTTTACATATAATTGTTGTATAATATGAATGAGTGAGTATGATACCGTTTGTATAATTGTGTAATATGATTTTGGACTGTTTAATGAAGAAAAATACAATTCCCTTTTGATTTGAACTAAATCAGAGGACCACCCCTGAGCCCAGTTAGGGTCAGGCCTCCTGGGACAGCACCTTTTCTGCCATCCCGAATAAAACCCAACTTTGAGAAATTATCAGCAGACCGAGCTTACCTCAATTACGAGATGGCTAAAGGTTGTTGACCATGTTTTTCTCCATTAGGAGGGACAAAGGTTGTAGACCATTGCTGAATCTTTTAACCATACCACGTGGTGAGACTATCGATACCGACTGAATAAGAACAAGTCTTTGATATTAATTACTAGTCTGCAGCTAGGAATTCGGTATCATTGAATGCGAAGAACGTCAACCGACGAAACATCCATTCTATAACAAATGTCACTCTGAACTATCCACGATAACCACGACAGAGAGAGAGAGGGAGAGAGACGGACAATTCTACAAAAGAAATGAACTTTTCAACAGCGATCAAGACGACACACTGAACGTAAATATATATATATTGATTGCAATTGTTCCCGAATGAGTGAGCGTTCATGTGCAAAGGATTAGCATTTCAATTGTTAGAATTATTACTCTGTAGTGACTTCTTAGTCGACCTCCATTTCCCCTTTTGTCTAACAAGCCGCCATGCCGGTTTAGCCCACTCGTGCACATTCTCCTATCATTTCATGTAACCACATTTACCTTGTTTGTTTGTTTGTTTATGCATTTCTGTGAATTACTTAGTTAGTAATAAATAAATAATTTAAGACAATTGATGTTTGGATGACTCATAGTGAAGACTGGGTTCGTGCAGATAACCAACAATTTACGACGTTTGGAATGAGACTAACGTGAGGTAAAGTAAATAATTAATTAATTCAAAGACTAATTGATCAGATAAATATCTGAAAACGTATTTTAGGAAATGCTAACTTTGTAATCTGAATATTTTTCCTTGGTGCCCTGACTTCCTAGCATAATAACTAATTACAGAGAATCTTTGATAAAAACTATCAGTCTTCAGTTAATGATAGTAAAGACACGACATAGCTCATCTTTCGGCAGTAGAACTGTAGACTACTTTATCACTGACCTCAACCCAAAGTCTCTTAAAGCATTCACAGTCAGTCCACTGACACACCTATCAGATCAAAGCAAAATCACATTGTACTTGAATAGAGCTATGCTCGATCAAGAGGCATCAAAGCCAAAGGAATTGAATAATATTAAGAAATGCTTTAGATGGAAGGAAAATAGTGTGGAAATCTATCAAAAAACTATTAGGCAACAACAAATCCAATCAATCCCTTCTAGACAATTTCCTGGACAAAAGGTTTCACTGTAATAGCGAAGGTGTTAACTTGGCAGTAGAAACCCTAAACGGTATAATTGACCTCTCAGCTTCCCTATCAAATCAGAAAATGTCAAGCAGACAACCTAAGAAAATTAACAACAATGATCAATGGTTTGATGAAGATTGTGCACCACAAAATGAGGTGGAAACATTGCTGCACTTCCTAACCTCCTGACAAATGTATGACCATATTAGAGACACATATTTCCCTCAGATTACACAGACCCACAAAGAATGAGAAAACAAATCCAATTTTGATAAACTCCCATATCTATTGGATGAAATACCACAGCAGCAAGATTTGTGACCTGTTGCCACAAGAAAAGGGCAACCAGTGAAGAACAAACACTACTGTAAATACAACCTATGTTGATTTCTTTTCCCTTTTGTACTAAGCTGGAGGGGTACAAAGCAACACAGCAAAACAACAGAGAGCAAATGATAGAGAAGCAAAATAATATTCTGTATCAGGAGAAAACGTGAAGTCAGGAGGAACTGTTCTACTGTCACTACGCATCCAGGCTGAGTGGGAGTAGAGGGGAAATCTGCTGACATGGGCGTCATATTATTTCAAAACTTCAAACATCACTCACTATGTAGCTTTACACACAGAGAGACAGCCAGAGAGAGAGAGAGAGAGAGAACTGAGAATGGTTGGTCTGCATTTTTGGACTCTTAGCAGGAGCCGGAGAGAAAGGAAGAGAAGATTTAGCCTAGAATGCATAGTGGTACGGTATGGCAGGAATCCAGTGACATCATCACATTCAGTGCAGTGACCTGCAGGGCAGTGTGTGTGCTGAGCGGAGGAACACCGGACTCTAGTGGAGGATCCATGACAATGCCGTCATTAACATAACGTAACAACCTGCCAATGGAAATGCATCATCCTCTCCCAGTCAGCCAGGTACCATGCGGAAGTAACAAAGCTGCTGTTGACAGCTCCTACTAGGCTTGATGGTGCCATGGATGATACTCTCTAGGGGGCAAACAAGCTTTCTGTAACACTACCTTTTTAAAGGAGGTCCACACATAACTGTGATGACAACATTGTAAAACCATGAAGGCTTGGTGCACTACATGAAAGGAAATTACTCCTAACCAGGGACAATAATTACACCCAATCTTGGGTGAGTACGGAGTATAAGGGAGCAATTGAGCATGTGTTTGTGCGTATGTGTCTGTTCGAGCGCGTGTGGGAGAGAGCGAGAGGAGACAGTGAAAAAGACAGAGTCCTTCTGCTATCACACAGCTGCAGTGACCGACTGCTTTTCCCATGACAGACCTCAGAGAATCACACATCCTCTCCCTTCTCTGCCTTTTCCCCCATTGGCTCTCTACATCGGCTTTCCATTAGATGTTGGAACATTGCTGCAGGGAATTGCTTCCATTCAGCCACAAGAGCATTAGTGAGGTCAGGCACTGATGTTGGGGAATTAGGCCTGGCTCACAGTCGGCGTTCCAATTCATACCAAAGGTGTTCGATGGGGTTGAAGTCAGTGCTTTGTGCAGGCCAGTCATGATCCTCCACTCCGATCTCAACAAACCATTTCTCTATGGACTTTGCTTCGTGTACTGGGGCATTGTCATGCTGGAACAGGACAGGGCCTTCCCCAAACTGTGCCGGATGTTCCCCAATTCTGGGAGGGGGGCCCAGAGTGAAAAGGTTTGGGAACCCTTGCTCTACACTACTGTCTGCTCTGGTGCGAGGCCGACAACTGCACACAACACATGACTTTGTTTTCAGTCTGGTAACTGGCATGGCCTGTTGGTACATAAACCTTGACCCATACATTTGACTGTATTTCCTAATGGCAGTATGATTATGAATCAAAAGTCAATTGAGCCATTGGGGGGATTGCTGTACTGCGCTATACCAAAACAGCACTACAGTGGGGGACTGTAATATCTATCAACGCTATGTGTTCCACAGCAAGAAGACCAACTTCCAGGTGCACTCATCTACTCACTCCCAGATCCATTATCATGCCTGTATAACTTCACAGCAGAGCCAGACTTTAGCAGGACTTAGATGGAGCACTGTGGTTAACTTCTGATCAAAATCTTTTCACTGCCTCCCGAGTGGCGCAGCAGTCTAAGGCACTGCATCGCAGTGCTTGAGGCATCACTACAGACCCGGGTTTGACACCAGGCTGTGTCACAACCGGCCGTGACCAGGTGTCCAATAGGGTGGCGCACAATTGGCATAGCGTCGATAGGGGAGGGGGCTTTACTTGGCTTATTGCGCTCTAGCGACTCCTTGTGGGGTGCTGGGCGACCTGCAGGCTGACTTCGGTGGTCAGTTGAACAGTGTTTTCTTCGACACATTGGTGCGGCTGGCTTCCGGGTTAAGCGAGTGGGTTAAGAAGCGTGGTTTGGCGGGTCATGTTTCGGAGGACGCATGACTCAACCTTTGCCTCTCCCGAGCCCGTTGGGGAGTTGCAGCGATGAGACAAGATGGTAATTGGATCGCAATTGGATATCACGAAATTAGGGAGAAAAAGGGGGAATTTTTATTTTACAAAAAAATCTAAGGTTTGGAAAAAATGTATTTAAAAAAAGGTTTCACGGTCTATTCTTTCTAACACAGTGGCCATCCTAAAATCCTAATGTTCAGCAGGTGCGATATCCCTCTAGCTGAGACAGGTGTTGGAAGAAGATGCCCCTAGACAGTGATCTAAGCATGATATCATTAAGTGTATCTTGATCCTATAGATCTGAGCCTACGGACAACTTCAATCAAGATCACAGATATAACCTAGCCTGGTCTCAGATCTGTATGTGTGCATTTGCCAAATCTTTTTCCACTCGTTGCCATATATGTTTGCCATGACAAGAACACAGCAGATGAGTTCACCATTCAGATATGCTACAAGCCTAGAGATACCCTGCTACTCATCCCCCAGCTGATTGGCTGTCCCGAATGGAAGTGCAGTGGTGTATCAGTGATGTGCCCAACTCCAGATGATGCCCTAACTACGCCCCCCAACCCACCCCGGCCCTATCTGCACAGATGGCACACCTGGATCCACTCTTGCTGTCTCTATCCAGGGCCCTCTTGGCACTCTCTGTCCTAGACGGCTGCCTCTCCGATGGGGCACATCCAGGATGATGACAGTGGGAGGTTATGGAAGATAGGGGGTGGAGACAAGAGGCCACCTCCCAAACACACACACATGCACACAAACGCACACACACACACACACACAACAATCTGTCATTCGTTGTTTATTGACTCAGTCTTCAACACAGCTGAGACCCTGTGGAGTTGATAAGGTCATTAAACTCTAAAACACTCACAGACACACTGTTTTCTCACAATTCACTCCTCACTCCTAAGACAGAGTTAGAGTACAGCAATAGTAGTCCTTCATCAGTAGTATTCATATGATAACTTCAGGCTGATTAGTTTGTGGTGGAGGGTGATGTGGTGGAGGGTGGTGGAAGGTGATGGAGGGTGATGTGGTGGAGGTTGATGTTGAGGGTCTGTCAGTATGTTGTGGGGAGGAAGAGGCCAGGGTAGAATAGATGGACCAGCTACAATAAAATACAATAGAGTATAGAGCTGGATGATATGGACAAAAATCCATATCGCATGGCTTCCTGAGTGGCGCAGCGGTCTAAGGCACTCCAGAAGTTCAGTGAGGATCTCTGAATGATCCAATGTTGACCTAAATGACTAATGATGATAAATACAATCCACCTGTGTGTAATCAAGTCTCCGTATAAATGCACCTGCACTGTGATAGTCTCAGAGGTCCGTTAAAAGCGCAGAGAGCATCATGAAGAACAAGGAACACACCAGGCAGGTCCGAGATACTGTTGTGAAGAAGTTTAAAGCCGGATTTGGATACAAAAAGATTTCCCAAGCTTTAAACATCCCAAGGAGCACTGTGCAAGCGATAATATTGAAATGGAAGGAGTATCAGACCACTGCAAATCTACCAAGACCTGGCCGTCCCTCTAAACTTTCAGCTCATACAAGGAGAAGACTGATCAGAGATGCAGCCAAGAGGCCCATGATCACTCTGGATGAACTGCAGAGATCTACAGCTGAGGTGGGAGACTCTGTCCATAGGACAACAATCAGTCGTATATTGCACAAATCTGGCCTTTATGGAAGAGTGGCAAGAAGAAAGCCATTTCTTAAAGATATCCATAACAAGTGTCATTTAAAGTTTGCCACAAGCCACCTGGGAGACACGCCAAACATGTGGAAGAAGGTGCTCTGGTCAGATGAAACCAAAATTGAACTTTTTGGCAACAATGCAAAACGTGATGTTTGGCGTAAAAGCAACACAGCTCATCACCCTGAACACACCATCCCCACTGTCAAAAATGGTGGTGGCAGCATCATGGTTTGGGCCTGCTTTTCTTCAGCAGGGACAGGGAAGATGGTTAAAATTGATGGGAAGATGAATGGAGCCAAATACAGGATCATTCTGGAAGAAAACCTGATGGAGTCTGCAAAAGACCTGAGACTGGGATGGAGATTTGTCTTCCAACAAGACAATGATCCAAAACATAAAGCAAAATCTACAATGGAATGGTTCAAAAATAAACATATCCAGGTGTTAGAATGGCCAAGTCAAAGTCCAGACATGAATCCAATCGAGAATCTGTGGAAAGAACTGAAAACTGCTGTTCACAAATGCTCTCCATCCAACCTCACTGAGCTCGAGCTGTTTTGCAAGGAGGAATGGGAAAAAATTTCAGTCTCTCGATGTGCAAAACTGATAGGCACATACCCCAAGCGACTTACAGCTGTAATCACAGCAAAAGGTGGCGCTACAAAGTATTAACTTAAGGGGGCTGAATAATTTTGCACGCCCAATTTTTCCGTTTTTGATTTTTTGTAAAAAAGTTTGAAATATCCAATAAATGTCGTTCCACTTCATGATTGTGTCCCACTTGTTGTTGATTCTTCACAAAAAAATACAGTTTTATATCTTTATGTTTGAAGCCTGAAATGTGGCAAAAGGTCGCAAAGTTCAAGGGGGCCGAATACTTTCGCAAGGCACTGTATAAGGCCCTGCCCCGCCCTCCTTTCGGAAAAGCTGACCACGACTCCATTTTGTTGATCCCTGCCTACAGACAGAAACTAAAACAAGAAACTAAGTTCATTAGAACGTGCGTTGAAGATGTCGTTCCCATAGCAACGATTAAAACATTCCCAAACCAGAAACCGTGGATTGATGGCAGCATTCGCGTGAAACTGAAAGCGTGAACCACTGCTTTTAATCAGGGCAAGGTGACTGGAAACATGACCGAATACAAACAGTGTAACTATTCCCTCCGCAAGGCAATCAAACAAGCTAAGCGTCAGTATAGAGACAAAGTAGAATCTCAATTCAACGGCTCAGACACAAGAGGTATGTGGCAGGGTCTACAGTCAATCACGGATTACAAAAAGAAAACCAGCACCGTCACGGACCAGGATGTCATGCTCCCAGGCAGACTAAATAACTTTTTTGCCCGCTTTGAAGACAATACAGTGCCACTGACACTGCCCGCACCTAAAACATGCGGACTCTCCCTTACTGCAGTCGACGTGAGGAAAACATTTAAACGTGTCAACCCTCACAAGGCTGCAGGCCCAGACGGCATCCCCAGCCGCGCCCTCAGATCATGCGCAGACCAGCTGGCTGGTGTGTTTACGGACATATTCAATCAATCCCTATCCCAGTCTGTTGTTCCCACATGCTTCAAGAGGGCCACCATTGTTCCTGTTCCCAAGAAAGCTAAGGTAACGGAGCTAAACGACTACCGCCCCATAGCACTCACTTCCGTCATCATGAAGTGCTTTGAGAGACTAGTCATTTACATTTACATTTAAGTCATTTAGCAGACGCTCTTATCCAGAGCGACTTACAAATTGGTGCTTTCACCTTATGACATCCAGTGGAACAGTCACTTTACAATAGTGCATCTAAATCTTAAAGGGGGGTGAGAAGGATTACTTATCCTATCCTAAGTCAAGGACCATATCACCTCCACCCTACCTGACACCCTAGACCCACTCTAATTTGCTTACCGCCCAAATAGGTCCACAGACGATGCAATCTCAACCACACTGCACACTGCCCTAACCCATCTGGACAAGAGGAATACCTATGTGAGAATGCTGTTCATCGACTACAGCTCGGCATTTAACACCATAGTGCCCTCCAAGCTCGTCATCAAGCTCGAGACCCTGGGACCCCGCCCTGTGCAACTGGGTACTGGACTTCCTGACGGGCCGCCCCCAGGTGGTGAGGGTAGGCAACAACATCTCCACCCCACTGATCCTCAACACTGGGGCCCACAAGGGTGCGTTCTGAGCCCTCTCCTGTACTCCCTGTTCACCCACGACTGCGTGGCCACGCACGCCTCCAACTCAATCATCAAGTTTGCGGACGACACAACAGTGGTAGGCTTGATTACCAACAACGACGAGACGGCCTACAGGGAGGAGGTGAGGGCCCTCGGAGTGTGGTGTCAGGAAAATAACCTCACACTCAACGTCAACAAAACTAAGGAGATGATTGTGGACTTCAGGAAACAGCAGAGGGAACAGCCCCCTATCCACATCGATGGAACAGTAGTGGAGAGGGTAGTAAGTTAAGTTCCTCGGCATACACATCACAGACAAACTGAATTGGTTCACCCACACAGACAGCATCGTGAAGAAGGCCTCAGGAGGCTGAAGAAATTTGGCTTGTCACCAAAAGCACTCACAAACTTCTACAGATGCACAATCGAGAGCATCCTGTCGGGCTATATCACCGCCTGGTACGGCAACTGCTCCGCCCACAACCGTAAGGCTCTCCAGAGGGTAGTGAGGTCTGCACAACGCATCACCGGGGCCAAACTAACTGCCCTCCAGGACACCTGATGTCACAGGAAGGCCATAAAGATCATCAAGGACAACAACCACCCGAGCCACTGCCTGTTCACCCCGCTATCATCCAGAAGGCGAGGTCAGTACAGGTGCATCAAAGCTGGGACCGAGAGACTGAAAAACAGCTTCTATCTCAAGGCAATCAGACTGTTAAACAGCCACCACTAACATTGAGTGGCTGCTGCCAACACACTGACCCAACTCCAGCCACTTTAATAATGGGAATTGAAAGAAATGATGTAAAATATATCACTAGCCACTTTAAACAATGCTACCTAATATAATGTTTACATACCCTACATTATTCATCTCATATGTATACGTATATACTGTACTCTATATCATCTACTGCATCCTTATGTAATACATGTATCACTAGCCACTTTAACTATGCCACTTTGTTTACATACTCATCTCATATGTATATACTGCACTCAATAACATCTACTGTATCTTGCCTATGCCGCTCTGTACCATCACTCATTCATATATCTTTATTTACATATTCTTTATCCCCTTACACTGTGTATAAGACAGTAGTTTTGGAATTGTTAGCTCGATTACTTGTTGGTTATTACTGCATTGTCGGAACTAGATGCACAAGCATTTCGCTACACTCGCACTAACATCTGCTAACCATGTGTATGTGACAAATAACATTTTATTTGATTTGATTTGATACTCTGAGCGCAGCCCAATCCAGAAATCTAGCAGTGGCTTTTGATTAAATTCAATTTTCACAGAACCGCTTGTTGCAATTTCAATGAGGCTCTCTTGTTCAGATATCGGTATGTGGACTGGAGGCAGGGCATGAAAGGGATAAAGAATCCAGTTGTTTGTGTCATCCATTTCGGGAAAGTACCTGCGTAATTGTGCACCCAACTCACTCAGGTGCTTCGCTATATCACATTTGACATTGTGCGTAAGCATAGGTTCAGTTAAACAAAAAAAATTGTACGATGATGGAAAGACCTGTGTGTTGTCCTTGTTACTGCAGCCAGAGAAGAGCTCCAACTTCATAAATCACAGCCTCAATTTTGTCCCGCACATTGAATATAGTTGAAGAGAGTACCTGAAATCCTAGATTCAGATCAACCAGGTGAGAAAAAACATCACCCAGATAGGCCAGTCGTGTGAGAAACTCGTCATCATGCAAGCGGTCAGACAAGTGAAAATTATGGTCAGTAAAGAAAACTTTAAGCTTGTCTCTCAATTTTAAAAAACGTGTCAATACTTTGCCCCTTGATAACCAGCACACTTCTTCTGTATGTTGTAAAAGTGTTACATGGTCGCTGCCCATATCAGTGAATAATGCAGAAAATACATCAGAGTTCAGGGGCCTTGCTTTAACAAAGTTAAGCATTTTCAATGTAGTGTCCAAAACATCTTTCAAGCAGTCAGGCATTCCTTTGGCAGCAGGAGCCTCTCGGCGAATGCTGCAGTGTTCCCAAGTGGCGTCAGGAGCAACTGTTTGTACGCTCGTTACCACTCCACTATGTCTCCCTGTCATGTCTTTTGCGTCATCAGTACGAATATCAATAAATCTTGACCACCAAAGTTCATTTGATGTCACAAAGCTGTCCAGTACTTTAAAAATGTCCTCTCCTGTTGTCTTGATTTCTAGTGGTTTGCAGAAGAGGATGTTTTAATTGACCCCCCATAAACGTAACGTATACCAGGAGCTGTGCCAGGCCCGCCACGTCTGTTGACTCATTCAGCTGTAATGCATAGAAATCACTGACTTGTATGAGAAGCAGTAATTGTTTCAAAACATCTCCTGGCATGTCACTGATGCATCGTGAAACAGTGTTGTTTGATGAAGTCATTGTCTGTATAGTTTTTTGGGCCTTTTCTCCCAGCATTGTCCCAGCCATATCTGCGGCAGCAGGAATAATTATATCCTCCACAATAGTATGGGGTTGCCTGTCCTAGCCACTCAGTAGCTCACCATATAAGATGCTTCTGTTGCTTTTATACATGTCTTAGTACTCAAAAGTTGTCTTAATTCTCACTCAAAAAAATGGCTTATTTTTCAATTGGCATGCTTTGTTTCTAAATGTCTGTGCAAGAGTGAAGGTTTCATCGAGTTGTGAGATAGTACTTTTGCACATATAACACACTGTGGCTGAGGAAAGGCACTACTCCCAATATAAGTGAAGCCCAAATCAATGTAGTTCTCATCATATTTGTGCCTCTTCAATGGTCCAACGTCCATGTCTGTTGTTCGGTGCTTTCCCGGGTAAGGGGGCAGTAGCTCTTCGGCTGCATCAGATTCACAACTGTTAGTGTCCATGCTAGCTGGGCTAACAACAAATGTAGAATTACTGATGTTAGCATTGGATGTGCTCGTGGAAGCAGAACAACTTGTGTCGTCGACAGGTGCAGGTGTAGTACTGCTGGTAGGAGCAGTACTACCAGTAGAGCTGGAATGTGTCTCTATGGACGTGGGCCTTACTTTAAAAAAAAACCATTTATCCATTTGAGCAAACGGAATGAGCAGCAGCTACGTTTGGCTACATACCGACCGTTAGTGGAATTCCCGCGAGAGAGTAACGGTTAATGTGATTGGATGTTAATCATTTGACTAGGCTACCCGTATTTGACATTGTGTTGTTATTTTGCTGAACACTAGACAGTTTAATTGTATTTTTTGCCGAAAAACGAGGCTATTCAGGCGAGAGAAAAAAACTCACCCAAATGTACTGTATAGCCCTGTTGGAAAATCGAAATGGACTGTTTTAAACTGTGAAGATTTAAAAACAAAAATAATGTGAAACACATTTTTAATTTGGCGTACCTCCGATGGCATTGCGCATACCCCAGTTTGGGAATACCTGCTCTACAGGATGACAGTATCTCTCTGTCTCGCTCTCTCTCGTCTCTGTCAAACAACAGACCGTTTACCTCTTGGAGTTGACTTGGAGTACAGCCTTAACTCTCGAGTGTTGTACATTAGACTCATTAAGAGAACTAACTTAACTACATACAGACTAGAGTATAATCTAAAGGCTTTCAGTCTAATTGTGCAACATACACCCATTATGTCCTATTGGAGAGTGTCTGTCTGGTGCTAATCACTTGTCCTTTAAAGACCTTCGCCAACAAGAAAGCTCCTCTCTGGCTGGTTTTAATGGGGAAACTCAAACTGGGAGAGCCAAGCAAGAGTATCACTTCTCGCTAAATGGATGTGCCAAATCACACATTACTGTCAATCATCTCACATCGAGCATAACAGCTGTCTAGGACGCCACATCGGAGCATGACATTTTCCTCTGTTTGAAATTCCACTTGGAAACAAGGATGAAAGGAACTTCAAAAACTTTGAGAGCCTGTGAAAAATCAAACCTCTGCTTATAATGACCATGCAGAAATGTGTCATCGTGTTGTTTTGAGCCTGTGTGATGTTGCAGATGATTGGTCCTTTTGGAAAACAGAAAAATGAAAGCTATTCTCTGGTTGAATCTACCAGCATGAAAGTGGGGGTGGAAAAAAATGAGGACAACATAAAAGAACATCACGATGAGAAGCATTCTGACTTAATGTCAAGTCTGCGACTGTGTCTGGAGTTGCAGAACAGCAGTCTCTTGTGAGACAGCACCATTTTTAAATAATTTCACCTTTATTTAACTAGGCAAGTCAGTTAAGAACAAATTCTTATTTACAATGATGACCTAGGAACAGTGGGTTAACTGCCTTGTTCAGGGGCAGAATGACATTATTGTATTATTGACTGTATGTTTGTTTATTCCATGTGTAACTCTGTGTTGTTGTTTGTGTCACACTGCTTTGCTTTATCTTGGCCAGGTCGCAGTTGTAAATGAGAACTTGTCCTCAACCGGCTTACCTGGTTAAATAAAGGTGAAATAAAACATAAATAAAAGGGGCAGAACGACAGACTTTTACCTTGTCAGCTCAGGGATTCGATCTAGCATCCTTTCGGTTACTGGCCCAACGCTCTAACCACTAGGCTACCTGCCTCCCCACTAAAATAAGGCAGGCATACAGTAGACAAATAGATGCGCAGCACTGAGATTTTGACAGTCTAAAAATCTAGGTACAGACTGAAGGCTTTTTCCTTGAGTACAATTACTGCTTAATACACAGTGTCTCCTGACCCCTCCTGTCTCAGCCTCCAGTATTTAAGCTGCAGTAGTTTATGTGTCGGGGGGCTAGGGTCAGTTTGTTATATCTGGAGTACTTCTCCTGTCCTATTCGGTGTCCTGTGTGAATCTAAGTGTGCGTTCTCTAATTCTCTCCTTCTCTCTTTCTTTCTCTCTCTCGGAGGACCTGAGCCCTAGGACCATGTCCCAGGACTACCTGACATGAGGACTCCTTGCTGTCCCCAGTCCACCTGGCCATGCTCCTGCTCCAGTTTCAACTGACCTGAGCCCTAGGACCGTGCCCCAGGACTACCTGACATGAAGGCTCCTTGCTGTCCCCAGTCCACCTGACTGTGCTGCTGCTCCAGTTTCAACTGTTCTGCCTTATTATTATTCGACCATGCTGGTCATTTATGAACATTTGAACATCTTGGTCATGTTCTGTTATAATCTCTACCCGGCACAGCCAGAAGAGGACTGGCCACCCCACATAGCCCGGTTCCTCTCTAGGTTTCTTCCTAGGTTTTGGCCTTTCTAGGGAGTTTTTCCTAGCCACCGTGCTTTTACACCTGCATTGTTTGCTGTTTGGGGTTTTAGGCTGGGTTTCTGTACAGCACTTTGAGATATCAGCTGATGTACGAAGGCTATATAAATAAATTTGATTTGATTTGATGTTATAATAGCAGAAAAGGAACATTGAAACTCCACCACCAAAAACCCTTTCACTTTTAACACTGGCTAATCTTCGCACACCTAGGACCCTAAAATATCTGTTGCATTTTTTCCAAAATTCAGTTCTGTTGAGATTCTGAAGGTTTCCGTTTTTCCGTTTTTTTTCAGATTTTCGCTCTCAAAATCACATGTTTAAAAATAAAAATAAAAACAACAACATTAGATATTCTAAGTACACAATGCTTAAACCACATCAGGAGACAACTCTTGACATTTAGATTTTTGGGTGTAGTTACCCTTTAACTCAAGTGCGCACCAGCTAGAGACTGTTGTTGGGTTAGCAATGTTTCTGTAGCACTGATTGCAGAGTTTGAGAAAGATGGAGGAAAATACAAATCACTGATGCATTTGGTTCATGTCTTATTATTAACTTGGGCAAATTAATTCATTTTCTATTAAGTTCAATACATTTATTTGATTTCCTAGTAATTTCAAAATTTGTATTTTATATTGTTGAATTAAATATTTGGATTCCGTGATTCCGTCCACAACATAGATTTTATAGGGCCCTACACATGTCAGCGACTATGTGGAAATCTGCTTATGTGGATCAGTGAAAGTGAATGAAGTGGAGTGTGTGCAAGTGTTTCTCCCTGAACTTTGGCAGGGATATGGCAGCAGACGGAAGCGGTTTGTGAGCCATCTGTCCCCCTCTGTCTCACCACAACATCACCACAGTTAATCTGCTTTGTCTCGGTCTCACTGACTAACACTACCGTCACAAAGACACATTCAAAATGGCTAAAAAAATCTGCATCCAATATTAAACCATGATATTACATCATATTTAATCATTTCATAGAGCAAAACAGCTCAACTTAACTAGGCCTAGTCTTAGATAATTACTATATCATGTCTGTGTGAGTTTAGCATACTATCTCAGTGTGTTAGACAGAGACAGAGAGAGAGAGACGGGGGGAGAGTAAGTGGGAGTGGGTGAGAGAGAGCGAGGGGGAGAGGGAGTGGGAGAGAGAGAGCGAGATAGAGAAAGAGAGGGAGTGGGAGAGGGGGCAGAGAGAGTGAGATAGAAAGCGAGAGGGAGAGAGGGGGGGGAGGGGGCAGTGGGAGGAAGGGAGGGAGGGACCGACAGAGAGAGACACAGAGAGAGACCGAGAGAGAGAGAGAGAGAGAGAGAGAGAGAGAGAGAGAGAATAGGTACACTGTGAACACAACTGTGCATTGTCCCTGAGCTCTGCTTTTCCTGTGCATCCAGACTACAGATGATTAACTTGTGGTGAACCTCTCCTTTCACCTCTCTTATTGATCTTCTTTATCTGTTCCTTCCTGTAAACTGATCACAAGGACCGTATCCTCCACACCTTCCATATACTTTGCTTTACATGACAATGTAAATGCATAGGCAAGGTTATCAGCCTTTTTTATTAACCTGGGACGGAAATGAGTGCTGGCTGGGACAGAAAGCAACAAAAGTATGATAATGGCTGTCTGTAACAGTTTGCCCCTAAGCTACAGAAAACAATAAGCTTGTGGATGGGAGGGGCACAAAGGTGTAATAACATCATGCCTTCAATTATGGTCGTTTTTATTTAAAAAAGTATGATTTTTTTTATTTCACCTTTATTTAACCAGGTAGGCCAGTTAAGAACAAGTTCTCATTTACAACTGCAACCTTGTAACGGCGTTCTTCGTTTGTTGAAAGAGAGTCGGACCGAAATGCAGCGTGGTGGTTACTCATGTCTTTAATGAATGAATCGCGGTACATGAAATAACTGATACAAATACAAAACAACAAAACGGAACGTGAAACCTAATTACAGCCTATCTGGTGAAACTACACAGAGACAGGAACAATCACCCACGAAATACAAAGTGAAACCCAGGCTACCTAAATACGGTTCCCCATCAGAGACAACAAGAATCACCCGACTCTGATTGAGAACCGCCTCAGGCAGCCAAGCCTATACTAGACACACCCCTAATCAACCACAATCCCAATGCCTACAAAAAAAAACAATACAGCAATACAATAACCCCATGTCACACCCTTGCCTGAACAAATAATTAAAGAAAACACAAAATACTAAGACCAAGGCGTGACAGAACCCCCCCTAAGGTGCGGACTCCCGGACGCACCTCAAAACCATAGGGAGGGTCCGGGTGGGCGTCTGTCCATGGTGGCGGTTCCGGCTCGGGACGTGGACCCCACTCCATTAAAGTCATAGTTCCTCCCCTTCGCGTTCCGGGATAATCCACCCTCGCCGCCGACCATGGCCTAATAGTCCTCACCCAGAACCCCACTGAACTGAGGAGCAGCTCGTGACTGAGGGGCAGTTCGGGACTGAGGGGCAGCTCGGGACTGAGGGGAAGCTCGGGACTGAGGGGCAGCTCGGGACTGAGGGGCAGCTCGGGACTGAGGGGCAGCTCGGGACTGAGGGGAAGCTCGGGACTGAGGGGCAGCTCGGGACTGAGGGGCAGCTCGGGACTGAGGGGCAGCTCAGGACTGAGGGGCAGCCCGGAACTGAGGGGCAGCCCGGGACTGAGGGGAAGCCCAGTACTGAGAGAAAGCCCAGTACTGAGAGGAAGCCCAGTACTGAGAGGAAGCCCAGTACTGAGATGAAGCTCAGGCAGGTAGTAGGCTCCGGTAGATCCTGGCTGGCTGGCGGATCTGGAAGATTCTGGTTGACTAGCAGATCTGGAAGATTCTGGTTAACTGGCAGATCTGGAAGAATCTGGTTGACTGGCAGATCTAGAAGATCATGGCTGACTGGCAGATCTAGCTGCTCTATGCAGGCTGACAGCTCCTTGCCGACTGACAGCTCCTTGCAGACTGGCAGCTCTTTGCAGACTGACAGCTCTGGCTGCTTCATACAGACTGACAGCTCTGGCTGCTTTATGCAGACTGACAGCTCTGGCTGCCTCATACAGACTGACAGCTCTGGCTGACTCATACAGACTGACAGCTCTGACTGCTCCATGCAGGCTGACAGCACCCTGCAGACTGACAGCTCCTTGCAGACTGACAGCTCCTTGCAGACTGGCAGCTCTTTGCAGACTGACAGCTCTGGCTGCTTCATGCAGACTGACAGCTCAGGCTGCTCCGAACAGGCAGGAGGCTCCGGCAGCGCTGTAGAGGAGGAAGGCTCTGATAGCGCTGAACAGGCAGGAGACTCTGACAGCGCAGGAGAGGAGAAAGGCTCTGATAGCGCTGAACAGACAGGAGACTCCAGCAGCGCTGTAGAGGAGGAAGGCTCTGATAGAGCTGAACAGGCGGGAGACTCCGACAGCGCAGGAGGGAAGGAAGGCTCTGATAGCGCTGAACAGACAGGAGACTCCGACAGCACAGGAGAGGCGAGGCGCACTGTAGGCTTGATGCGTGGTGCTGGCACTGGTGATACTGGAGTGAGGACACGCACAGGAAGCCTGGTGCGGGGAGCTGCTACCGGAGAACTGGTGTGTGGAGGTGGCTCTGGATAGACCGGACCGTGAAGGCGCACTGGAGCTCTTGAGCACCGAGCCTGCCCAACCTTACCTGGCTCGATGCCCACTCCAGCCCGCCCAATACGAAGGGCTGGTATGAACCGCACCGGGCTATGCATCCGCACTGGAAACACCGTGCGCTCCATAGCATAACACGGTGCCTGCCCGGTCTCTCTAGCCCCCCGGTAAGCACAGGGAGTTTGCGCAGGTCTCCTACCTGGCATAGCCATACTCCCTGTAAGCCACCCCCCCAATAATTTTTTTGGGCTGCTTTTCGGGCTTCCTTGCCAACCGTGTTCCCTCGTATCGTCGGCTCCTATCTCCTGCTGCCTCTGCTCTCCTAAGTGCCTCCACCTGTTCCCATGGGAGGCGATCTCTTCTGGCCAGTATCTCCTCCCAAGTGTAACAACCTTTGCCATCCAACACGTCTTCCCATGTCCATTCTAGGAATAATTCATCCTCCCTTCGCTGCTCATGCTGTCGCTGCCGTGTCTTTCTCTTCGACTCATTTACATCATTTACATTTAAGTCATTTAGCAGACGCTCTTATCCAGAGCGACTTACAAATTGGTGCATACACCTTATGACAACCAGTGGAACAGCCACTTGCATCTAAATCTTGTTGGGGGAGAAGGGGGGTGAGAAGGATTACTTACCCTTACTTACCCTATCCTAGGTATTCCTTGAAGAGGTGGGGTTTCAGGTGTCTCCGGAAGGTGGTGATTGACTCCGCTGTCCTGGCGTCGTGAGGGAGTTTGTTCCACCATTGGGGGCCAGAGCAGCGAACAGTTTTGACTGGGCTGAGCGGGAACTGTACTTCCTCAGTGGTAGGGAGGCGAGCAGGCCAGAGGTGGATGAACGCAGTGCCCTTGTTTGGGTGTAGGGCCTGATCAGAGCCTGGAGGTACTGAGGTGCCGTTCCCCTCACAGCTCCGTAGGCGAGCACCATGGTCTTGTAGCGGATGCGAGCTTCAACTGGAAGCCAGTGGAGAGAGCGGAGGAGCGGGGTGACGTGAGAGAACTTGGGAAGGTTGAACACCAGACGGGCTGCGGCGTTCTGGATGAGTTGTAGGGGTTTAATGGCACAGGCAGGGAGCCCAGCCAACAGCGAGTTGCAGTAATCAAGACGGGAGATGACAAGTGCCTGGATTAGGACCTGCGCCGCTTCCTGTGTGAGGCAGGGTCGTACTCTGCGGATGTTGTAGAGCATGAACCTACAGGAACGGGACACCGCCTTGATGTTAGTTGAGAACGTCAGGGTGTTGTCCAGGATCACCCCAAGGTTCTTAGCGCTCTGGGAGGAGGACACAATGGAGTTGTCAACCGTGATGGCGAGATCATGGAACGGGCAGTCCTTCCCCGGGAGGAAGAGGAGCTCCGTCTTGCTGAGGTTCAGCTTGAGGTGGTGATCCGTCATCCACACTGATATGTCTGCCAGACATGCAGAGATGCGATTCGCCACCTGGTCATCAGAAGGGGAAAGGAGAAGATTAATTGTGTGTCGTCTGCATAGCAATGATAGGAGAGACCATGTGAGGTTATGACAGAGCCAAGTGACTTGGTGTATAGCGAGAATAAGAGAGGGCCTAGAACAGAGCCCTGGGGGACACCAGTGGTGAGAGCGCGTGGTGAGGAGACAGATTCTCGCCACGCCACCTGGTAGGAGCGACCTGTCAGGTAGGACGCAATCCAAGCGTGGGTCGCGCCGGAGATGCCCAACTCGGAGAGGGTGGAGAGGAGGATCTGATGGTTCACAGTATCGAAGGCAGCCGACTCCATTCTTCTATAGCCCTCTTCGCACTGCTCCAGCAAATCCCAGGCGGGCGCCGGCACTCTCTCTGGGTCGACCGCCCACCTGTCTATTTCTTCCCACGTAGTATACTCCATACTTCTGCTGTCCATAACGTCCTCCCTTCGCTGCTCATGCTGTCGCTGCCTGTTAACACGCTGCTCGGTCCGTGTGTGGTGGGTGATTCTGTAACGGCGTTCTCCGTTAGTTTTTTTGTATTTGTATAAGTTATTTCATGTATCGCGATCTCTTCATTAAAGACATGAGTAACCACCACGCTGCATTTCGGTCCGACTCTCTTTCAACAAACGAAAAACGCCGTTACAAACCTGGCCAAGGTAAAGCAAAGCAGTGTGACAAAAATAACAACAGAGTTACACATGGAATAAACAAACATACAGTCAATAACACAATAGAAAATCTGTATACAGTGTGTGAAAATGAAGTAAGGAGGTAAGGCATTAAATAGGCCATAATGCTAAATTGTAATTATTTCACCACTAACACTGGAGTGAAAGATGTGCAGATGAGGATGTGCAAGTAGAAATACTGGTGTGCAAAAGAAGAGAAAAAAAATTAACGATATATTTTAAGGGATTCCATCAGCATTGTCCTCATAACAAATATGCATATCATGAGATATATATTTTGATCCATTCCTATGCTATTTTGAGCATGATTTGAACAAAGGTCTTACATACTGTATATGAGAAGACCTTGATTGGTTGGCTGCTCCTGAGCGGCGCAGCAGTCTAAGGCACTGCATCTCAGTGCTAGAGGTGTCACTATAGGCCCTGGTTTGATCCCGGGCTGTATCACAACTGGCCGTGATTGGGAGTCCCATAGGGCAGCGCACAATTGGCCCAGTGTCCTCCGGGTTTGGCCGAGGTAGGCCGTCATTGTAAAATAAGAATTTGTTCTTAACTGACTTGCCTAGTTAAATAAAGGTTAAATAAAAAATAAAATAAAAACGACAGCTACAGTCAATCTCCATTGAGGTAACAGTGATGTCTCATCATAGCTACACAAACAATTCCTGGGGTCGACAGGTCAAGGGGTTGTCAGGTCAAGAAGCTACCAAGCTTCACTCTGATATGTTGAAGAGGATGGACCAAAACGACAATCTATTCCATCTAGTTAGAGAAACCCAATGAGTTGAACAGCACTTCCACAGCCAGACAGTAACAGACCATCAGCTTCAATGGAAACAGCCCTGGTCAGGATGAATCTTCCTGTCTCACATTATTAATGCTCTTTCTGCTGGCTTCATCCGTCTGCCTAATCTGTGTACACCTTGTGTTCAATGTTTCTGCAAATGTGCCAAGTTTAGCTCAGGATACTTGAGATCAAATCGATACAGAGATACAGGAATATAGTCTCTCCTGAATGTTTTGTTTGGCTGTTGTTTTGCAGACAGACAATGCAAAGCGGACCTGATCCACAGTAAAGCGGAGGCTCACATGCTGCTGACTAGCCTATGCCTAATAATGGTGCTAACTAGATGACGTCAGTCACTCGCTTGTCTCGAGCATGGCATAAGACAGGAGTGGAAAGTACCATTCTTCAGCCAGAGTATGGGTCGGTTCTGTGAGACTGCATACAGTATTTATTAGGATCACTGCCTGCCGTATGTCTATGAGACTGAGTAACATCCTCAACAGGCTACACCCTCTCTCTTTGAGCAGAGATTGCCCCAACATGACCCTGGGAGAGTTCATCCATCCCAGGGAACTGACTGGTCGCCAAGGCTGAGCTGTGTGTGTCTGTTGTGTGTTGCACCCAAAAATCTGAGGGAGCACAAAGTGCGTGAGGGTGGCTGGGCCCCGGTCCGGAAGTTGGAGAATTTTGCATTTTACAAATGCCTCAAACAGCTTTTTCCTGCAATCTAGAGCCATAATCATTATGTAAAAACAAACTGTATGTACACTACCAGTCAAAGGTTTGGACACACCTACTCATTCAATGGTTTTTATTTATTTTTTACAATTTTCTACATTGTAGAATAATAGTGAAGACATCAAAACTATGAAATAACACATATGGAATAATGTAGTAACGAAAAAAGCGTTAAACAAATCAAATCAAAATATATTTTATATTTGAGATTCTTCAAAGTAGCCACCCTTTGCCTTGATGACAGCTTTGCACACTCTTGGCATTCTCTCAACCATTCACCTGGAATGCTTTTCCAACAAACTTGAAGGAGTTCCCACATATGCTGAGCACTTTTTGGCTGCTTTTCCTTCACTCTGTGGTCCAACTCATCCCAAACCATCTTAATTGGGTTGAGGTAAGGTGATTGTGGAGACCAGGTCATTTGATGCAGCATTCCATCACTCTCCTTCTTGGTCAAATAGCCCTTACACAGTCTGGATGTGTGTTAAAGGTCATTATCCTGTTGAAAAATAAATGATAGTCCCACTAAGCACAAACCAGATGGGATGGCATATAGCTGCAGAATTCTGTGGTAAGTGTGCCTTAAATTCTAAATAAATCATGGACAGTGTCACCAGCAAAGCACCCCCACATCATCACACCTCCATCACACCAGCTCATGCATCACGGTGGGAACCACACATGCGGAGATCATCCGTTCACCTACTCTGGATCTCACAAAGACACTGCGGTTGGAACCAAAAATCGCAAAAAAGTTCAGATTTCCACCAGTCTAATGTCCATTGCTCGTGTTTCTTGGTCCAAGCAAGTCTCTTCTTCTTATTGGTGTCCTTTAGTAGTGGTTTCTTTGCAGCAATTCGACCACGAAGACCTGATTCACGCATTCTCCTCTGAAATGTTGATGTTGAGATGTCTGTTACTTGAACTCTGTGAAGCATTTATTTGGGCTGCAATTTCTGAAACATCTCAAGGATGATCAATGAAAACAGGATGCACCTAAGCTCAATTTCGAGTCTCATACCAAAGGGTCTGAATACTTATGTAATTAAGGTATAAAAATGTTTAAAACATTCAAAACCTGTTTTCACTTTGTCATTATGGGGTATTGTATGTAGATTGATGAGGAAAATGTTTTATTTAATCAATTTTAGAATAAGGCTGTAACGTAACAAAATATGGAAAAAGTCAAGGGGTCTGAATACTTTCCGAATGCACTATATATGTAAATATAAAAATATCTATCTATCTATCTATCTATCTATCTATCTATCTATCTATCTATCTATCTATCTATATAGATATATATATATATATATATATATATATATATATATATATATATATATATATTTAGACCCCTTGACTTTTTCCACATTTTTTTACGTTACAGCCTTATTCTAGGCCACACACACACACACACACACACACACACACACACACACACACACACACACACACACACACACACACACACACACACACAAATCTGAGGGGGCACATGCTCCGGTGCCCTCTATGGGTATGATGCCTCTGTACGTGTGTGTGTGCGTATGTGCTTCCATATTGCCTGCTCTGTCTGCTATAGCATGTTACACTGGCAAGGTCGCAGCAGAGAGGGAAGAGTAATGGCCTATAATGAAACACTGCCTCACATGTTAATAACAGACAGCCAGCCAAGCATGCAATAGTACAGCTGAAGCACATGAAGCCTATCGTTTGACATCAGGTTTTTTTTGTCCTTCATATGCCTATATGGGTCTGCTCACCAAATCTACATCATTCGGAAACGAAATGACAATAATTCATACATTTGAACAATCATTGCTAAATCAAGATGGGTACCATAATGCCACTGTCAGAAAAACAGACACTCATCTGTCAGGTCACGTCTTGTTTTCTACCCCACCCCTATCGCAGCTCACCTTCAAATGTCTCCTATAGGAAATACACACAGCAGCACCCTCGCATACAATCAGCCATTTGCAGCCCCCAGACACATAGTGCTCAAAATGGCAGCCTTCTGGCTAACAACGTTCCTAGTTTCATTGGCACTTATGGAGCACGAGGATCATTACCCCGTCATTCAGTTCAGCCTTCATATCTTACATCTTAGGCCATTATTTAATTATTGCCCTGAAATAATAGGGTCCATTTTGAAATTCATGTAATCAACAAAGTAGGCCAACAGTAATGATCAAAAAGAAACTCCTGGCAGCACGAGGGCTATAGTGTTTCTTCTACCCTTGGAAACCTGGTTAGTGTTTTAATTGAGAAGGACCTAGATGATTAAAGCATCTTCAATTGCAACCCTTGCTACTGGCCCAGCCATTTGCTTGTCAAGAGCCGTCACACTCTCAAGATGGCTGACAGCTGACACGGACAGAGTCCATTCACTCAAATCTCACTGTATGAACGACATCCATACTTACAGTAGTAGTGACTGTTATCCAAGCCTACGGTTGTTTCTCTCACAGCAGGGTGTCACTCAATATAGGCTACTGTACATTGATGATGGGAGAGCTATAGCAGTCACAATACAGTCTAACAACTGTGATGTTCATGTTAAATGAGTGTGTGCCCCTTTAAGACTTGTGGGCTAATGGAGAGATAACCAGAGGGAGGAACAGAAAATAAAATGTAAGAGTACAGGACAGAATGGAAATTAATGAGCCCAGGGTTCAAATATTCCTCACACTGAAATATATATATATATTAAAAAAAGTGATATTGCTGGATTTAAACTGGCAACCTTTGGAATCAGAGGCAAATGCGTACGCCCATCCGCCATCCCCAACACCCTAGCAAATCTGAAACCTACTTGAAGGTAACAGCACTCACTGCTGCCCCTAGTGGCCGATTTCCATGTCATCTCCCAATGTCCTCAGATATGTATGGGTGTCCAATACTGAATACTCACCTTCTCCTTGTATCAACCTGGTTCCCTTCCTTTATCCATCTCCCCTCTCTGTATTTAATCTGTTTCTCCCCTCTCTATCCTTTCTCTTGCCAAGTATTTTCCTTCATGTTCCTCTGCCTCTTTTCACACTCTATACTTGCCCTTGCTATCATTGATTGATTCCTAACACAGACCAGTGAGCTCAGAGGGCATTTGAACTCAAAGACAAAATATAAATTCTGGTCATTGTAAAGCCAAAGGAACCAAACATCCATCAAGCCTATGGAGACCAGAGAACTAGTCTACACAGGCACTTTGTTTTGAACTACTGTAATGAAAATAAAAGAAAAAAGATTAACCTATACCCTTCCTTAGTAAATACTCAGTAACAGTCATTACTTTGTAGAAAGGATTCTGTACAGTCATTTCACACATCTATTTCACTGTGTTTTTGCACTTCTTAAATACAACACCATCAAACAATAAGCGCTGACTGTTGACCAGAGGCTCTGTAGCATCTGTTGAAAGTGCTGGTATTGAATAATTCAGCATCAAACATGAATTAGCCTGAGTGCTTTGCTTTCTCTGTCTCTCTCTCTGGCAGATGCTGTTCCCACACAACTGATGAGGCTTGGACTGGGGCTCTGTCTAAATTTGTTCAGCCCCGCTGGTCATTGTACTGTGAGAATGAGTGTGTGCGCGTGTGCATAGTAAGGACACTGCAGTCACCACAGGCTCATTTCACTGATATATGACATAAGGAAGAACACTTTATACACAACCATGGTAATACCATTCCCACCTTGAAGCCATAATCAACCTTTCCCTAACAGTAAATCCTTTTTATTTTATTGATACAGGGTGGGTCCCCAACGAGACCAGGGTCTCATTTGCAAAGGAGCCCTGTGAACATGAGCATACAATAAAGAATATCAATACAGAAAATACAACAAGATTCACCAAAACAAACAACTCTCACATATCACCTCCTTTGACCTCCACCTAAACTGTCCAATGGAGACCAGCGAGTCTGATTTCAAGGTGGCCTGAAGTCTATTCAATCATTTTTTCCCCCGGGTCAGTGGGGACCCGCAGGACCTCCAGAAGCAGCTCGTCCAGAGAGTTGGACTGAAAATGTCTGGATTTCCAGTTAATAGGTGAGCTGAGGTAGTGGGGGGATTCTCTGAAGAACTGCTTAATATACACAAAGCAGATAAATGCTGGGCCCTTATGTTAGTCAGAGACTTCTAGCCAACAGAACTATGCAAAATGCAGTGATGTGTATGAAAATTGTCCCCAGTGATAAAAAACACAGTGCTGAGTGAATCTAAACGTTTTAAAGCAGATAGCACTAGAACCAATTGCACGATGCCTGATCTTGGCCTATTTCAGACAATCTATGAACAAGTAAGAAGTGGTCAACCGTATCAAAAGCCTTCGACAGGTCAATAAATAAGGAAACACAATGATTTTTATGGTCTAAACAACATAGACAAGCGTAGCTGCTGGAAAAGTGCTAAAACCAGATTGGTGCTCATTAAAACAGAATGAGAAGTTTAAACGTTGTAATCTGAGCATTGGCCAGGGACTCTACACTACAGCACAGAAAAGCACAGTGTAGTTCTGTGGTCAGTGTTATCTGCTGATCAACAAAACCCACTGCTTTTCTCTTTCTCCACCTATCGCTGTACTCTCATGTGACACATATTCTAGAAATGTTACAATTTCCATGCCGGATCAAATTACTCCGCTACAAAGACTCTGTCCATTCCATGCTCAATTGTATCCAAGAGAAAACATGATTTATTCCCTGAGGGGGTTGTCGTCCACAAAAGGCAGCTTTTGTCCATGCAGTAATACAGAAGTTTGTGTCTGAGACAAACTCAAAACCAGGTAATGATATAGCCTAAAAATGTCCAATCAATTGAGGCAGTCTGGTGAAGAGCAGGGCATGATAGATGTAAAGCAGAATGGACCCAGCTCTCTATTCAACATGACTATCAAGGACCAACGAATAAGGTGGTACAAATAGATACAAAAATAAACATCTATTAATAGGATGGACATTTAAAGCTGTCAAATGCTAGGAGGAACTAGGATCACAGAATCAAATTGAAAAGCAATCTCTTCATATGTAAAATAGAAACACAAACGAACCAAATAAATACTGAAGAATTGGATGCCATTGTGTGAGACATCCTGAGTGTTGTGCAACACAAACACCTGGGAGTAATAGATAAGGAGGTAGCTGGAAGGACAGAATGCATTTTTCTCTAAGCATGAAAGTCTCTGATCCCCCCCAGAGGGAGCTGACTGTGGAGGAGTGTCTGTTCTATGATTATCATCGATCTGCCCTCAACACAACCCATTTCCAGCCCCGGTCAGGACACAGGGTCAGGCTCCGACTGGCTGACTCTGCCCACAAATAGAGGCCTTTTCTGGTGACCAAGGACACCAAGAGTGGGTGGTAGAACCAGGGTTTTAGAAGCACAAGGTCAAATGATCAAATATAGGTCTAGAGTCTAAATAATGTTCAAATGATACAAAAGATAGTGAAAATATTTAGGGATTTTCGTCATCATCTTGCATGGCTCTAACACAGACGGCTAGTCAAGTATTATGGTGCGAGTGTAATTTTGTTTTTTTCTCCCTCTGCCTTGTGGTACAACAGATCAATTGAGAAGCCAATTATGCATGAAATATGTCAAGGAAAACCTACAAGACAAACAGTCTTGCTTTAGTAGTGCTACTGATGGGATACTGGCAGGTGGTTAGCTACAAATGAAGCTGAGGTAGACAGAGGCCAGATGGGGGTAGGGTGTGTGTGGGGAGGGAGGGAGGGTAGGGTGTGTGTGGGGAGGGAGGGAGGGAAGGTAGGGTAGGTAGGGTATGTGTGAGGAGGGAGGTAGGGTATGTGTGGTGAGGGAGGGTAGGGTGTGTGTGGGGAGGGAGGGTGTGTTTTGGGAGGGTATGTGTGGGGAGGGAGGGAAGGTACGGTATGTGTGGGGAGTGAGAGAGGGTAGGGTGTGTGTGGGGAGAGAGGGTAGGGTGTGTGTGGGGAGAGAGGGTAGGGTGTGTGTGGGGAGGGAAGGTAGGGTGTATGTGGGAAGGGAAGGTAGGGTGTGTGTGGGGAGGGAAGGTAGGGTGTGTGTGGGGAGAGAGGGTAGGGTGTGTGTGGGGAGGGAAGGTAGGGTGTGTGTGGGGAGAGAGGGTAGGGTGTGTTTGGGGAGCGAGGGTAGGGTGTGTGTGGGGAGAGAGGGTAGGGTGTGTGTGGGGAGAGAAGGTAGGGTGTGTGTGGGGAGAGAGGGTAGGGTGTGTGCGTGGGGAGAGAGGGTAGGGTGTGTGTGGGGAGAGAGGGTAGGGTGTGTGTGGGGAGGGAGGGAAGGTAGGGTGTATGTGGGAAGGGAAGGTAGGGTGTGTGTGGGGAGAGAGGAAAGGTAGGGTATGTGTGGGGAGGGAGGGTAGGGTGTGTGTGGGGAGGGAAGGTAGGGTATGTGTGGGGAGGGAGGGAGGGAGGGTAGGGTGTGTGTGGGGAGGGAGGGATGGTTTGAGGACAATACAGTGCCACTGACACGGCCTGCAACGAAAACATGCGGTCTCTCCTTCACTGCAGCCGAGGTGAGTAAGACATTTAAACGTGTTAACCCTCGCAGGGCTGCAGGCCCAGACGGCATCCCCAGCCGCGCCCTCAGAGCATGCGCAGACCAGCTGGCCGGTGTGTTTACGGACATATTCAATCAATCCCTATACCAGTCTGCTGTTCCCACATGCTTCAAGAGGGCCACCATTGTTCCTGTTCCCAAGAAAGCTAAGGTAACTGAGCTAAACGACTACCGCCCCGTAGCACTCACTTCCGTCATCATGAAGTGCTTTGAGAGACTAGTCAAGGACCATATCACCTCCACCCTACCTGACACCCTAGACCCACTCCAATTTGCTTACCGCCCAAATAGGTCCACAGACGACGCAATCTCAACCACACTGCACACTGCCCTAACCCACCTGGACAAGAGGAATACCTATGTGAGAATGCTGTTCATCGACAACAGCTCGGCATTCAACACCATAGTACCCTCCAAGCTCGTCATCAAGCTCGAGACCCTGGGTCTCGACCCCGCCCTGTGCAACTGGGTACTGGACTTCCTGACGGGCCGCCCCCAGGTGGTGAGGGTAGGCAACAACATCTCCTCCCCACTGATCCTCAACACGGGGGCCCCACAAGGGTGCGTTCTGAACCCTCTCCTGTACTCCCTGTTCACCCACGACTGCGTGGCCACGCACGCCTCCAACTCAATCATCAAGTTTGCGGACGACACAATAGTGGTAGGCTTGATTACCAACAACGACGAGACGGCCTACAGAGAGGAGGTGAGGGCCCTCGGAGTGTGGTGTCAAGAAAATAACCTCACACTCAACGTCAACAAAACTAAGGAGATGATTGTGGACTTCAGGAAACAGCAGAGGGAACACCCCCCTATCCACATCGATGGAACAGTAGTAGAGAGGGTAGCAAGTTTTAAGTTCCTCGGCATACACATTACAGACAAACTGAATTGGTCCACTCACACTGACAGCGTCGTGAAGAAGGCGCAGCAGCGCCTCTTCAACCTCAGGAGGCTGAAGAAATTCGGCTTGTCACCAAAAGCATTCACAAACTTCTACAGATGCACAATCAAGAGCATCCTGGCGGGCTGTATCACCGCCTGGTACGGCAACTGCTCCGCCCTCAACCGTAAGGCTCTCCAGAGGGTAGTAAGGTCTGCACAACGCATCACCGGGGGCAAACTACCTGCCCTCCAGGACACCTACACCACCCGATGTTACAGGAAGGCCATAAAGATCATCAAGGACATCAACCACCCGAGCCACTGCCTGTTCACCCCACTATCATCCAGAAGGCGAGGTCAGTACAGGTGCATCAAAGCTGGGACCGAGAGACTGAAAAACAGCTTCTATCTGTTAAACAGCCACCACTAACATTGAGTGGCTGCTGCCAACACACTGTCATTGACACTGACCCAACTCCAGCCATTTTAATAATGGGAATTGATGGGAAATGATGTAAATATATCACTAGCCACTTTAAACAATGCTACCTTATATAATGTTACTTACCCTACATTATTAATCTCATATGCATACGTATATACTGTACTCTATATCATCGACTGCATCCTTATGTAATACATGTATCACTAGCCACTTTAACTATTCCACTTTGTTTACTTTGTCTACATACTCATCTCATATGTATATACTGTACTCGATACCATCTACTGTATGCTGCCCTGTACCATCACTCATTCATATATCCTGATGTACATATTCTTTATCCCCTTACACTGTGTATAAGACAGTAGTTTTGGAATTGTTAGTTAGATTACTTGTTGGTTATCACTGCATTGTATGTGTAGGGAGGGAGGGTAGGGTGGGTGTGGGAAGGGAAGGTATGGTGAGTGTGGGGGGGGGTAGGGTGTGTGGGGTGGGTCGGGTAGGGTGTGTGTGGGAAGGGAGGGTGTGTGTGGGGAGGGAGGGAGGGGAGGGTGTATGTGGGGAGGAGGGAGTATAGGGTGGGGTGTTTGTGGGGAGGGAGAAGTATAGGGTGGGGTGTTTGTGGGGAGGGAGGATAGGGTATGTGTGGGGAGGGAGGTTGGTGTGTTGGTGGGGAGGGAGGATAGGGTATGTGTGGGGAGGGAGGTAGTGTGGGGAGGGGGTGGATAGAGTTGCCTCTACCAATGCAGGCACATAGAATGTGTCCCATGGGTCAGAATACTGGTGTGAGGGACAGTATAACTACAACAGGAGGGGTTATTAGAGAGGTGAGGGTATGGGACTATCATGTTCTGTACACACATACATAGACACGGACACACACGCACACACACACACACACACACACACACACACACACACACACACACACACACACACACACACACACACACACACACACACACACACACACACACACACGCACACACACACACAATAGAGCGGAGGGGTTTGGCTGGAGAGTGAGGGCGATGGGGGGAGCATGGTCGAGGGCATTTGTGTGTTTGGGGCTGGGCCAGCATGTTTAGCAGCCTGATGGAGGAGGCCTTGATGCACCATGGGGGATTAATGCTTGTGATGATGGTGGGGCGGGGGAAGAAAGGGAAACTTACAACACAAGCATCGGTGCACATGCCCTGCTTCTATTGTTGGTGGGTGCTGATGAATGGCCCCAAGATCTGGGATTTTACTTTCTGTATGTGTGTGTGTGTGTGTGTGTGTGTGTGTGTGTGTGTGTGTGTGTGTGTGTGTGTGTGTGTGTGTGTGTGTATGAGTGAGTGCATATGGAGGACAGTCCTTGTAAGAGAGAAGACGAGAGGGGGTTTCAGGGCGAGTGGAGAAAGGGGGGCTGGGGGACCCGTGCCGGGAAGCGCAGGCAGACAGGCTGTGGGGGAGGTGGGTTTAGCTGGTAGATACTGTTGATGGGGGTTCATCACTGAATTCATGTGTGTGAGTGTGTGTGTGTGTGTGTGTGTGTGTGTGTGTGTGTGTGTGTGTGTGTGTGTGTGTGTGTGTGTGTGTGTGTGTGTGTGTGTGTGTGTGTGTGTGTGTGTGTGTGTGCGTGTGCGTGCGTGCGTGCGAGTGTGGTGTGTGGGAGCTCAACTCTTCAAATGCAGAACATCCTTATGGTACTTCAGCAGCTCCCTCCTAATGCCTGCCTCCAGCTCTTTACTCCCCATTTCTAGTCATTTCCTCTACCCCATTTTCTACTCTCCTCAGTTCACTACCGCACCAGTACTTCTCTTTGCTTCACCTCTTCCTCATTCCTAATCTTTTCACCTTTCCATTCTTCTCCTGTCCTGCCTTTTCATCTCCTCAGCCATCCCTCCTTTCTTGCCCCTATCATGTCCGACCCTGGGCACATCATGTCCGACCCTGGGCACATCATTAAAGGATTATGCCAAGACTTCATGTTTGTATTTTCCCTCTTCAGAGAAAATGTCAGGAAGCTGATGTCTTAATAAATTACAAGAAAAAAAGACAAGATGGAGAATCTTGCAGTTGAAGCTCTCTCGTGTAGACAGAAATCTGCTACAGCTCATACCAGACTTACATCAGAGATCCAGAGTTTATGTGCACACAGCATCAGCATCTCCTACTCAATACAACCTCTACGAGACAGAGTGATGACAGCAGAAACAGAATAACAACGTACCACGGAGCAGAGAGAAGAGAAAATAAGAAAGAAGAGGACACCAATCACCTTCAAATGACCTTAAGGCCTAGTAACATCGCGCTCTCCCTCTCTCTCACTGTCCATCTCCGAGGCAAGACCCAGATCATGGCGGATTTTTATAACAACATGAAAGCCACACAATAGACCATTTGTTATGGTAAAATATTCTGTGTTCTATTCCACTACACCAGAACCAATTCTAGTCACTTCCAATCTCGAGTGTACCACAGAGAATACATGGGTTATGGCGTACCATCCCAGTAGGACAAACACACTGGTGTAGATCCAGTTACATCTTTACTGGTAAATCACCCCAGCACTCAGCTCTCCAGGACCCCTCAGACGACTGAGCCGCTCGATCGATAATTAAAATGATCCCTATTACAGCGTCTCACAGGCCCCTTGGAGACGGAATATATTGCAGTGAGATAGATAGCCATATGCAGAATAGGGTGATGTATTGTAGATTGAAGGATTGAGGAACAGCATTTCAAGGACCATGGGTAACAGTCTACTGTTCGCTGTAAAGAAATGGCTGAAGGACTTTGGAGGTGTCAGCATATTGAATGCAACTGAACAAAAGCAATCAATGATGAGATCAAATAAAGGGGTTCCTTCGTTTTAACCAGAATTGTTGAAGTACACTAGCACAGTAGACTCTTTCTGAAAAGCAGTGCTGGACAGAGGTTTGTGTGCCTGTGGGGCAGTTTCAGTTTAGCATTTCAGTTTGATGAGTGGCCTGCCCATTTGACTGATGAGGGCTTTCTCTTGGTCACAATTGCCCCCCTGGGACTGGTCCTCGATCAGCCACAACACACACAGCAATTCTCCATAGCGGGTTAAGGATGGACCATTCTCTCTCTCTACACATATTATAGTCTCTTGTGGGAGGGGGAGGGGGACAGAGAGGAATGAATGCTCATTCTGCCTTTGTTTCGCTTGTTCCAGAACAGAGAGAAATGTGTGCGAGTAAAGGCATCAGCATGCTTCAGTTTGTACTGAATAGTACTTTGTCCATTTTGAGACGCCGTAGACAGAAAATAGTTTCAATTAATCTAAAATAACTCAAGAAATCTGTCACGCCCTGATCGGTTTCACCTGTCCTTGTGCTTGTCTCCACCCCTCTCCAGATGTCACCCATCTTCCCAATTATCCCCTGTGTATTTTTACATGTGTTCTCTGTCTGTTTGTTGCCAGTTCGTCTTGTTTGTTCAAGCTTACCAGCATTTTTCCTGTCAGCACCTATCGTTTCACAGCCTCTCTTTACTAGTCCTCCCGGTTTTGACCTTTGCCTGTCCTGACCCTGAGCCTGTCTGCCGTCCTGTACCTTTGCTCCACCTCTGGATTACTGAACCCTGCCTGTCCCTGACCCTGAGTCCGCCGGCCGTCCTGTACCTTTTCCTTACCCTGCATTTCCGACCCCTGCCTGCCTTGACCTGTCTTTGCCTGCCCCGTTTGCTACAATAAGCAGTGTTACTTTGACAGTCTGCATCTGGGTCTTACCTTGATTCCTGATAGAGAGATAGAGAGGATTGGAGACTCCCATTTTGTGAGCTACACATGCTTAGTCTGGTAAGAGGAGGATGAGTGCCTCCAGTCGTCCCTCAAGACTGCTTCCTCCTCTCCTTCTCCTCTCTAACACCTACAGCAGTCTCTTCTTACTACTGTTGCTGTAGCCAAGCTCTTAGGGAATCCGCAAGCTTTTTGCTATGTCTCAGAGATAATAACAATTTAAGTAAAGGTGGTATGATAACCTGTATGATAAGGAAACGGTGACCCCTCTCCTACCTCCTTAGCTCCTAGTGCCAGCTCTGGGCTTGAATACCCTGACCTCTCCCCTGATCCCCCTCACTGTGTGTCAGTAGGAGGTGTTCTTTCCACTGGCAGGCTACTATACCTCCATGCACAGCAGCTCCTTCTGGGGTGAGGAAGGTTAGTGGTCCCCTCCGCCAAAAGCAATCCTCCAGACACCTCCACTCCATTAGGCCCGTACAGCACTGAGTGAAGGCTGATAAGAGAGGCAGACGGGCTCCTCAGTCAGCAATTTTCATCTATCTCACCAACTCTCTCACTACTTCTTTCTCTCTCTCCTAATCTTTCTCTCGCTCCTTCTCTTTTTCTCTCTCCCCCACTCTTTCCTTCTTTTTCTCTCTCCCATCAGGTATTGTTGGAGGGCCACCAGACAGTAGTAAATGATGCAGGCCAAGCTCAGCCAAGCCCATCAGGTACTTAAGCAATAAGGAACAAGAGGGTGTGGTATAGCCAATATAACCACAACTAAGCAAGGTTATATTGCACGGCGCAACGCAGAGTGCCTGGATACAGCTATTATCCATGGTATATTGGCCATATACCACAAACTCCTGAGGTGCCTTATTGCGATTATAAACTGGTAACCAATGTAATCAGAGCAGTAAAAATACATGTTTTGTCATACCCGTGGTATACTGTCTGATATACCATGGCTGTCAGCCAATCAGCATTCAGGGCTCAAACCAACCAGTTTATAATGTAGAATAGAACAGGATCTGAGATAAGACTGGCTAATACTGTAGTGTAGAAAAGCAAAGGTTTGAGGGTCCTGTGCGTTTGTTATGAGGGTCCTGTGTGTTTGTTATGAGGGTCCTCTGTGTCTCAGTTGGTAGAGCATGGAGCTTACAATGCCAGGGTTGTGGGTTTGATTCTCACAGGGGACCAGTACAAAAAATGAAAAATGTATTGCACTCACTACTGTATAAGAGTGTCTGCTAAATTACTAAAATACAATTATAAAATTACATGTGCATTAAACACATTTCCATTTCTACCTAGCAACAAAAGGAGCATGTGAGGTGTCTGTGCATTTCTTTGTGAGAGAGGGAGGGAGGAAGAAGCATGAGGACAGGAGGAAGGACACAGCTCAGAGGAGAAAGGGGAAACTGATTATCTGAATGGAGCGTGCTATACTTGCAGGCAATCAATAAATGGAGAAGAGCTCCCTCAGCCCGACATGAAATATGAGTCTCTATAATAATAATAATAATAATAATATCCCTCATGGACGCCAGGAACACACACACACACGCACAAAGATAATGTACACAATCAAGTAAATTAAATCAGTCACCTTTAAGGTTTTTGTTCAAAAATAATATTTTCATAGATGTAAAAAATACAATGTCAATGATGGGGTCAAATAACAATCTATTGTGCATAAATAGAAGCAAAGACAATAAATGTCAGTTCTATTGAATAGATCTCATGGGTGAAATAATTGCATCCAGTAAACATCAAGCAGTGGATGCTTTACGTCCAGCAAGACATTCTCTAGATATTTATGACTTCAACCTATTTGTCCAGCAAAACCAGAACTACGTGCATATAGCAGATAAAAGAGCAAGCAGTAACCCACATGTATTCTCCTCCATCATATGGAAAGCTTTTCCATCAATAAATAACAGAAATATGCATTATATATGGACGTCTGTGTATCCAGCTGCACACAGATGCTCTCGACTGGACCACAACATAACCACATGCCAGGAACAGTACAGAACTCTTTGGATCACTAATGAACCAGGAGTAGTTTGGATCAGTACCATACCCCTGTCCATTTGAAAAGCTGTAAGATCAAGGCTTTTGAATCCGCACACTGAGAGATGCTGATTTTGAAGTATAACAGTGGCGGTGATGCTGTAGTATTTGGGGGAGCCCGTGTTTAGCTGTAGATTAGACAATAGTGTTAGACAGCATAAGTGCCAGATGCCAAGTACGACCTTACCACTACGCACCACGAACAAGGCCCCAGGCTGATGCTTAACTAACAGGTGAAATTCAACAAGGTTACGTGCACGCGAGCGCACACACACTACATTGAATGCATGGCAGCTTAACGACATGAGAGAATTCTGTGTGTGTGTGTGCTGCCCATATGAACACAATGGGGATGTGGCTGAGCAGGGAGTCTCGCTCCAGTGAAAGTACCTTTCTCTTTTGTTCCCGGGACGCTAGTTTCTTAATTCTCCTTTTCTTTTCTTTCTCATCCTCGATAGCATTGACATCCACGTCCCGGTTCTTCTTCAATGCGGAGGCTGCGTGAGCCATGGCGGAATACAAAAAAACGGTAGAAATCCCAGGGAAGTGGAAGCCAACGATCTCAGAGAAAAAGATAAGGAAAGGGAAAAAGAGTTCCGTCCTGCTGACAAGGAGAGTGTCGGAGGATAAGGGTAGGCAGGAGAAATGATGAGGAAACGTCTCCTCCTGTTTCTGTGTCAACCTCAGTCAGTGTAGAATCCAGGAGCAAGAGAGCCACGAGCATCACCAGGCACAGAGGTGGAGAGAAGAGAAACGGTTACTACGGTAACCACGCTCTGTTTCTAGCCGTCCTCTTCAGGTTCCCCTCCTGGTCCATGGCGGTACCTGGGCCGGTGCTCCGCGTGGATCTGTCTGTGTGTGTGTGTGTGTATGTGTGTGTGTGTGTGAGAGAGAGAAAGAGAGTGTAAGTGAGTGTCTGTGTGTATGAATGGTGTGAGGGAGCCAGCTGGGGTAGGAAGGGCGGGGGGGATAGAGGGAATGTGAGGGATCGTACGGCTATAAGTGTGTGTGTGTGTGTGTGTGTGTGTGTGTGTGTGTGTGTGTGTGTGTGTGTGTGTGTGTGTGTGTGTGTGTGTGTGTGTGTGTGTGTGTGTGTGTGTGTGTGTGTGTGTGTGTGTGTGTGTGTGTGTGTGTGTGTGTGTGTGTGTGTGTGTGTGTGTGTGTGTGTGTGTGTGTGTGTGTGTGTGTGTGTGTGTGTGTGTGTGTGTGTGTGTGTGTGTGTGTGTGTGTGTGTGTGTGTGTGTGTGTGTGTGTGTGTGTGTGTGTGTGTGTGTGTGTGTGTGTGTGTGTGTGTGTGTGTGTGTGTGTGTGTGTGTGTGTGTGTGTGTGTGTGTGTGTGTGTGTGTGTGTGTGTGTGTGTGTGTGTACTTCTCCCCACCCACCAGCTGGAAGTGCCCAAGTGAGAGATGGGATAGGGGAGAAAGTGTAGAGGACGGACTGAAGGGGGAGGTTGGATGGTGCTGATGGTAATTTTCTGTATCTCTCTCACACACTCTCACACAGGTGGGAAGGGAAGAGGCAAAATACCTATCCATCCTTTTTTTCTATAAAATCTGTTAATGTACAACAGACGGCTGATCCTATAACTTTGGAATACTAATTGCTGACTGTGTCTATTAAAGAATGACAACTTCCATTGGGTCATACATTATGAAAAAAACTAGAAAAGGTCCTGCTGAGTACTGACACAATAATGCTAATGTTGAGAGGAAACTGACATACTAATACTAATTCTGAGAGGAAACTGACATACTAATGCTGAGAGGAAACTGACAGACTAATGCTGAGAGGAAACTGACAGACTAATGCTGAGAGGAAACTGACATACTAATGCTAATGCTGAGAGGAAACTGACATACTAATGCTAATGCTGAGAAGAAACTGACATACTAATGCTGAGAGGAAACTGACACACTAATGCTGAGAGGAAACTGACATACTAATGCTAATGCTGAGAGGAAACTGACATAATAATTCTGAGAGGAAACTGAAATACCAATACTAATGCTGAGAGGAAACTGACATACTAATGCTAACGCTGAGAGGAAACTGACATACTAATGCTAATGCTGAGAGGAAACTGACACTCTAACACCCTGACTACAATGCTCATGTCGCGTGTGTGAGCATTGCAAATTAAATGTAGAAATCTATATTATTCAATTATTGCACCCACACTGGTCTGCGCTAAAATAGAAGTCAGTTCTATTTGTGACACAGATCGCTGTGCAAGTTCTGCCTCTCCCATCTCCCTATTGGTTTATAGAAGCAGATATTCACGTGCCATCTCATCATCGGTTATACCCACGTGGGTGATTTAACAATGAACTCTGTTGTCGGTCGTCGTGGTAATACTATGAAGGTTTAGATGCCAATCATCATATAAGTTCAGAAAAGAAAAAACCTGGAAGGAGGAGAGATGACTAGAAACGATTTGGTTGGCTGTTTTATGTGTGGATTAATTGTCGGAGTAGAGGACCTTGTGCATTTCAGGTAAAATAACAACTCAATGTTTATATCCCAGGACAAATTAGCTAGCAACAGCAAGCTAGCTAAATAGGACAAATTAGCTAGCAAGTGCAAGCGAGCTAGCTAAATTGCCATAAATGTTTAATGCTTTTCGCCCTGTCCCCAAATTAATGTAATTGGTTCAGAGTTTGTTTTGATATTTTAACCTGCATGTCGTGATCGCATTTTGTGTGGGGGGACAAAATAAATGTATGCACGATGGCGCATGCATGCAGCCGGTTTGGGTTCCGTGTAATGCTAATGCTGAGAGGAAACTGACAAACTAATGCTGAGAGGAAATGGACATAATAATGCTGAGAGGAAACTGACATGATAATGCTGAAAGGAAACTGATATACTAATGCTAATGCTGAAAGGAAACTGACAATAATGCTAATGCTGAAAGGAAACGGACATAATAATGCCAATGCTGAGAGGAAACTGACATACTAATAATGAGAGGAAATGGACATAATAATGCTAATGCTGAGAGGAAACTGACATACTAATGCTGAAAGGAAATTGATATACAAATTTTGAGAGGAAACTGACATACTAATGCTAAGAGGAAACTGACATACTAATGCTAAGAGGAAACTGACTTACTAATGCTACTGTTGAGAGGAAACCGGACATACTAATGCTAATGCTAAGTGGAAACTGATACATATGCTGAGAGGAAACTGACATACTAATGTTAATGCTGAGAAGAAACTGACATAACAATGCTAATGCTGAGAGGAAACGGACAAAATATGCTAATTCTGAGAGGAAACTGACATACTAATGCTAAGAGGAAACTGACATACTAATGCTGAGAGAAAACCTACATACAAATGGTAATGCTGAGAGGAAAACAAATTGATGAAAGCAGTTAACTACATCAGTTAATCAAATGTGCTTATAAAATAGCTGAGATTCTCGTTCTCTATACTGTGGTCATTATTTCATCTGAGGCCAGTGACATTTTGATGGAGGGGTCAAATGGTATCAGGGGGCCATTTGTTTCACCAAATCGAATGGCTCTTTGTTTAAAAATACCGAGAGGAAGAGGGAGGGAGAGAAAAGGAATAAAAGAGGAGGATATCCAGAGTAGTGTAAGAAACGACAATAGAATGGGTTAGATTTTTCAGGGATAAAAAAGAGTGAGTGAGTGAGTACAGTCACATCTTATTTACAATGTTTTTCACGTCCGTTGCTCACGTCAAACATGGCAACGTGGAAAAGGAACGGCCATCTTTGTTTTCTCTGTCTGTGCTTCAGCACCTGAGTAGCTGCATGGGTCTTGCGCCGGCGCATGCCTGGCAGTTTCTGCCTCTGCTTTGTGTGTGTGACCGTATGTGTATTCGAAAGGATGAGTAGAAGAGAGAGAAAAGGATCACTCCTCTTTCTTGTCAAGGAAAGAGCTGCCTCACACATGGGACACAGAACAGGTTTATTCTCCAGACACCAGCCATGTAACGATATGAGCGTGAAATCTATTTTTCTTTCATCCCTTTAAAATTATTTTATTTTTAAACAACAATGCAGACACCAGTTTCAGGGGCGGGGCCCTCACTCCCCATCATGCATCAGGGGGTGTCAAATCATCATGTTGTTGCTAGGTGAGGACCAATGGTGTTGCTCGGGGAGGCTGGTGGAAAGGTAACAACACTAGTTGGGGGTTGCATTTTGGAAATCACAAGACAACCAACTGCCATTCCTAAAAATCCTGCCTCAAAATAAAATGTTTCTCAATGGAGAAAAAAATATCATCCATACAATGAAAACCTTGCGCTGGAATGATATATGAAACATAAATAACATTTGTACGGATATTTTGTAATATAGTCTAATACAGCGTAAAGAGGAATATTGCTGAATGCAATGCTTGCTAAAAGTCAATAACTGAACTTAATGTTGTATTAGCCTACATTTCACAACCATCGACAATGACATCCATAACCATTACACAGACCCGCATTCAGTGGTCAAAGTCACACATAGGGCCTCCAATAATCCCAATTAGTTTATAGTTGGCATCAGACTAAATGTGTCCAGACTAAAACAACCTTGGACAGAGCTGGGTTGATTCCAGGAATGGACTTTTAAAAGGCCCATTTCACCTTCGTTCCAGGCAGCAAGCCATATCAATACAGCAACTGAACTGAAGAGTTTTAATAGGACAGTAAACGACTAAACAAAAATACAGGAAATACTTGCTGCTTTGTGGATAATCAATGATGCCATGTTTTGCCAGTTAAACTAGAAGTTATGAACAGCTAAATATCTCTATGACAGAAAACATACATTTGATGTACAGAAAAACTTTAAAGAATCATTTGAAGAAAATCTCTTGATTTGAACTTCAGGAAAGCCACTGTTATAAATGACTGCATATTTTTACAGCCCTCCTTGGCAACATTAGTATGGATCTCAAATTAAAGTGTCCAGCTGAAGTACTAGTTGCACCCCCATTGATGAGCTAGACACAATTTGTGCCAGCCTGTCATTTAGTATGGGTTAAGCCAATAAGTTAGACCATCTAGGCTTACCGGAACATGCACCTCAGTGAGTGACAGCGGTGTTTAGGCGGTAGCTTGCTTTCCCCCTTTTATTTGATTAATAATGAATGCGTGTGATTTCTCCCCTGGGTGTAACAGAAGCCTTCCCTGTTCCCTGTTTTCAGTCGCATTGACCCTTTGACCTCCACAGCCACAACATTTTGTCCTGGTTGACACCAAGCCCACAGGCTAAGATAAATCCAACAACACTGCATCTGTTAGAGACTGAAGTAGGTCGAACTGAGGTTAAGAGACATTCTCTAAATAGAAAGTGGTGCTGACACTGTTCAAAGGCAGAAAGTTTGTTTCTGACACTGAATACGTTCACAAGGTCTAATTGAAGGAAGAAAGGGTCATTGTTCTCTGGTCTAATGCCAGAACTCTTAAAGCACAGAGTTGATAACTGGCACATTTACACATGTTCCATTAGTCCTTTAGTATGACAGGTTTCCTTTGTCTCCAGAGGGAAATTATCTTTCAGGAACTCTATTGCACAGCCTGCGCAGAGCCGACAGAAAATGTGCAGCGAGACAGCATTTACACCACTTTCAAAGCAGCAGCACCAAACTTGTTTACCAGACATATTCAATAGTTCACATCATAGAAAAACTGAGAAAAATGGAAAAGAAAGCAGATGTTTCTTATTGGACAAATTCACACTGTACCCTCCCCAATTTCAGCCCTTTTGCCTCTGTTTTGTCTAGTGAATAGAACCCTGGCTGCAGTCCAAACACTTAAAAGACACACCCTATCACCTCAGCCCTCAAATGAAGTGGACACTTCTGATGACGTATCATGACGTCTGACGAGTATACACTTGCTGGGTAAGGGGCGAGGGAGGAAAGAATGATTTTTAAATGGACTGCCCTTGCCCAGAAATTTGTCACTTGTTCATTAAGTTTTCAGCCACCGGTAGCTTGAGGCGAGGGAGGAAGGAAGGAATGTAGGTGCTTTATATGCGCTACAGTCAATTATGATTGCATGTCTACTTACATTAAATACATAATTATTAATATACGCATACTGTATGATAGCTATCAAATTAATTAGCTAAATAACGTTAGCCTGCCTAGCTGGAACTTCTGTTAAAGGAAAAAATATATATTGTTACAATTTCCAAAAGCTAACCAAACAAAAACATAATTACTTTTACGAGACATGTTTGTGTTACTAAATGCACATGACGGCACAATTTCAAATTTATTTACATCAGTTTTTACTTGTTACACTTGTTTGTTGACTCCATATATTGACGTTGAGGTTTTAATTTTTGTCTGCTTTTCTTAGCGGATGTTCAATCGGCACGAATTCAATCACGGGAGTTTCAGGCCCCGAATAGAACATAATTGTACACTCGCAAACTTGACTAAAAATGAGGGCTGAGGGGCTAACATTGCAAACTTCCCTTGCTTGGCTAATCACTTGGACCGCCCTCCAAGATGGTGACGGTGATTCCCCCAAGGGCATAAGGCGAGGGTAAGTGGACAAGGGGTTTGAACCACAGCCCCTGTCCCCGGGATTTCACACAGTAGCCCCCACGCTCGCTGTGGATTCACTTGTCGGTCACAGTGGTCTCCTAGCTACAACCTACAGAGCCTCATCAACCACGCCTCAACAACTACACTGCTCAAAAAAATAAAGGGAACACTAAAATAACACATCCTAGATCTGAATGAATGAAATATTCTTATTAAATACTTTTTTCTTTACATAGTTGAATGTGCTGACAACAAAATCACACAAAAATGATCAATGGAAATCAAATCTATCAACCCATGGAGGTCTGGATTTGGAGTCACACTCAAAACTAAAGTGGAAAACCACACTACAGGCTGATCCAACTTTGATGTAATGTCCTTAATAACCTAGGGGCAGTATTTCATTTTTGGATAAAAAGACGTGCCCGTTTTAAGCGCAATATTTTGTCACAAAAAGATGCTCGACTATGCATGGAATTGATAGCTTTGGAAAGAAAACACTCTGACGTTTCCAGAACTGCAAAGATTTTCACTGTGAATGCCCTAGAACAAAAGCTTCAGGCAAAACCATGATGTTTCTGCAACCAGGAAATGAACAGGATTTCTGAGGCTACGTTTTGCATTATCTCCTTATATGGCTGTGAATGCGACAGGAATGAGCCTACCCTTTCTATCGTTTCCCCAAGGGGTCTGGAGCATTGTGACGTATTTGCAGGCATATCATTGGAAGATTGACCATAAGAGACTACATTTGCCAAGTGTCCGCACGGTGTCCTGCGTGGAAATTGGCGCGCAAAACTCAGCTGCTGGTATTTTTCCATGGGATTCTGAGAAAAACCATGCTTCCACGAACGGCATATCAATGAAGAGATAGATATTTGACAAAACACCTTGAGGATTGATTCAAACAACGTTGCCATGTTTCGGTCGATATTATGGAGTTAATTCGGAAAAAAGTTCGACGTTTAGGTGACTGAATTTTCGGTTCGTTTCGGTAGCCAAATGTGTAGTAACAAAACGGAGCGATTTGTCCTACACAAAGAATCTTTCAGGAAAAAAATGGACATCTGCTATGTAACTGAGAGTCTCCTCATTGAAACATCTGAAGTTCTTCAAAGGTAAATTATTTTATTTGATTCCTTTGCTGGTTTTTGTGAATATGTTGCGTGCTAAATGCTACGCTAAATGCTAAGCTAGCCATCAACACTCTTACACAAATGATTGATTTTCTATGGTTCAAAAGCATATTTTGAAAATCTGAGATGACAGTGTTGTTAAGAAAAGGCTAAGCTTGAGAGCAGGCATATTTATTTCATTTCATTTACGATTTTTAGAAATCGTTAACGTTGCGTTATGGTAATGAGCTTGAGGCTGTAGTCACGATACCGGATCCGGGATGGCTCGGCGCAAGAGGTTAAAACAAGTCAAAATGAGGCTCAGTAGTGTGTGTGGCCTCCACGTGCCTGTATGACCTCCCTACAACGCCTGGGCAGGCTCCTGATGACAGTCTACGGTGCAACGTGGCGTTGGGGGATGGAGCGAGACATGATGTTCCAGATGTGCTCAATTGGATTCAGGTCTGGGGAACGGGCGGGCCAGTCCATAGCATCAATGCCTTCCTCTTGCAGGAACTGCTGGCACACTCCAGCCACATGAGGTCTAGCATTGTCTTGCATTAGGAGGAACCCAGGGCCAACCGCACCAGCATATGGTCTCACAAGGGGTCTGAGGGTCTCATCTCGGTACCTAATGGCAGCCAGGCTACCTCTGGCGAGCACATGGAGGGTATGTGCGGCCCCCCAAAGAAATGCCACCCCACACCATGACTGACCCACCGCCAAACTGGTCATGCTGGAGGATGTTGCAGGCAGCAGAACATTCTCCACGGCGTCTCCAGACTCTGTCACGTCTGTCACATGTGCTCAGTGTGAACCTGTTTTCATCTGTGAAGAGCACAGGGCGCCAGTGGCGAATTTGCCAATCTTGGCCTCCATGCTCTGGACACTAAGCTGACAGACACAGTAAACCTTCTTGCCACAGCTCGCATTGATGTGCCATCCTGGATGAGCTGCACTACCTGAGCCACTTGTGTGGGTTGTAGATTCCGTCTCATGCTACCACTAGAGGGAATGCACCGCCACTATTCAAAAGTAACCAAAACATCAGCCAGGAAGCATAGGAACTGAGAAGTGGTCTGTGGTCACCACCTGCAGAACCACTCTTTATTGGGGATGTCTTGCTTATTGCCTACAATTTCCACCTGTTGTCTATTCCATTTGCACAACAGCATGTGCAATTTATTGTCAATCAGTGTTGCTTCCTAAGCGGATAGTTTGATTTCACAGAAGTGTGATTGACTTGGAGTTACATTGTGTTGTTTAAGTGTTCCCTTTATTTTTTTGAGCAGTGTATGTTTGGTTGCACGAGCATGTTGTTTGACTGAACTCCACTTGGTTTCTTTCTTCGCTCACACTCCTCTCTTGCCTGCCTGGTTGCCTGCCTCATGACAGAGCAAACACACATTTTCAAGGACAACAAGGTATGGGTTAATAAAAGCAGTTAATCAATAAAATCAGTTTAGCAATCTAAAATTAGGTAGAATGATCCAATCTAAAGCTAGCTAACAAAACTACTAACGTTAGGTTTAGTAGCCTAGCTAGATAGCCAGCTAGTTAACATTGGCAAGTTAGGTTGATGCAATCAAACAGCTAACATTAATGATTTAGACACATTAACCAGGTTTCCATCCAACCTTTTTATGTGAGTGAAGTGTCAGATAAAAACATCTCATGGACTTGCCTGATGGAAATTTACTGGTAAACTTTCCAAATGTCTTAAAACAAAATACACTAGACAAGGTGGGATATTTTTGTGTTGGTAAAATGAATTATGCGAGAAATGTCAGTTGAAATGTTTTTATGCACAAATATTGATATAATAACCATTATATCGAAGCAAGCTTGGAGTCACGCGAAGACATGTTGTGTGTAGTCCCACCATGACTGGTCAGGAAAGCATGAGTTTTATTAGGCTACAGATGAAATAAATTATTATTAACTTCAAGGTGATGAGCTTGATGCTCCTTTCCAATAAAGATTGAGGGTCTTATTCTTGTGACATGATCATCAATGCTTGGCTACCGTTTGACAACTAAAAATGATCTTGTTCTTTTGTCCATAATAATCTCCTTGTGTAGGCCAGTGGTTCCCAATCAGGGGTAATTGGCCTATCCACAGGGGTACTTGACGAAGACTCATGAGACCATAGACCTACTGGTAAAATTCACATGAGGTGGTACTCTGTGTAGAGTAAAATTCAGTTGGTGGTACAGTAACCAATAATGGTTGGAAACCACTAATGTAGGTGTATTGTGAACTGTTGGCTAGAGCACACGTGCCAATAACAGAGTGGGAACACTCGACTACATAACCATCAGTAGAGTTGAAAATGCGATGGAAACCCATTTCACTTGTATTTTCTATTCGGTACATGGGTATTTAACCGCAAAATGTATTTTCATGTGCACTAGGTCATCACACACAGCCTTTTATCAGTAAGTAAATTTGATGAAAACATCTCTGGTGGAAAAATGCGCATATTGTTTTTATGCAGATTTTAGAATATTCGCATGAACATCGGTTGCCAATTGGATGGAAACCTAGCTACTGAATAAATGGGCTTAGCACAAGATAAAGAAGATGAAACAATCTACTGCTGCAACCCAAGGCCAACGGATACTGAAGTTCCTGAAAAGGTTAGTCAGTCAGTTTGTTAGTCCAGTAATGTTGGAATATTATTTTATTTCCACTGCTGGTGATTATTCACAAATGTCTGTGGCGCAAATTTCACCGTCTTAAAAGTTTTAAAAACTACAAATCCCGCCACAGAGCAGTCTACACAGACAACATGAACACACTTGTCCAACCATAAGATGGATGGCTAATGCAGAAAGAGAAAATTGATGGATTCTAGAACCACCATAACTTTCATAATTACAGAGAAAGACTGCTATCATGGCATCGGTCTTTTTTGACTACCTAGTGCATAGTGACACCTACTGATAAGAGCTGGTAATGCAGGTTTGTTAGAATAGCACACAATAGAATGAGTGACATTCAATAAAATATACTTTGTGAAAAGGGGGACATTATTCTCAATAAAAATGTTGAAAGTAGTTCCTTTAATGATTAAATATATGGATTTTACAGGCAATCAGTTCCTACAGTGAGTGCCTGGGAACAAGAGACCAGGACAACACAAAGTAAAAATTTACACATAAAAAAAACTTTTTTACATGGTTTACTGGGTATAGTGTTAAATGTAACCCTGCCTTGTTACATGGTTTACTGGGTATAGTGTTAAATGTAACCCTGCCTTGTTACAGTCTACTGTGTATAGTGTTAAATGTAACCCTGCCTTGTTACATGGTTTACTGGGTATAGTGTTAAATGTAACCCTGCCTTGTTACAGTCTACTGTGTATAGTGTTAAATGTAACCCTGCCTTGTTACAGTCTACAGTGTATAGTGTTAAATGTAACCCTGCCTTGTTACAGTCTACTGTGTATAGTGTTAAATGTAACCCTACCTTGTTACAGTCTACTGTGTATAGTGTTAAATGTAACCCTGCCTTGTTACAGTCTACTGTGTATAGTGTTAAATGTAACCCTGTCTTGTTACAACGTCTACTGTGTATAGTGTTAAATGTAACCCTGCCTTGTTACATGGTTCACAGTGTATAGTGTTAAATGTAACCCTGCCTTGTTACATGGTTTACTGTGTATAGTGTTAAATGTAACCCTGCCTTGTTACATGGTTTACTGGGTATAGTGTTAAATGTAACCCTGCCTTGTTACAGTCTACTGTGTATAGTGTTAAATGTAACCCTGCCTTGTTACAGTCTACAGTGTATAGTGTTAAATGTAACCCTGCCTTGTTACAGTCTACTGTGTATAGTGTTAAATGTAACCCTACCTTGTTACAGTCTACTGTGTATAGTGTTAAATGTAACCCTGCCTTGTTACAGTCTACTGTGTATAGTGTTAAATGTAACCCTGTCTTGTTACAACGTCTACTGTGTATAGTGTTAAATGTAACCCTGCCTTGTTACATGGTTCACAGTGTATAGTGTTAAATGTAACCCTGCCTTGTTACATGGTTCACAGTGTATAGTGTTAAATGTAACCCTGCCTTGTTACATGGTTCACAGTGTATAGTGTTAAATGTAACCCTGCCTTGTTACATGGTTTACTGTGTATAGTGTTAAATGTAACCCTGCCTTGTTACATGGTTCACAGTGTATAGTGTTAAATGTAACCCTGCCTTGTTACATGGTTTACAGTGTATAGTGTTAAATGTAACCCTGCCTTGTTACATGGTTTACTGGGTATAGTGTTAAATGTAACCCTGCCTTGTTACATGGTTTACTGGGTATAGTGTTAAATGTAACCCTGCCTTGTTACATGGTTTACTGGGTATAGTGTTAAATGTAACCCTGCCTTGTTACATGGTTTACAGTGTAGTGTTAAATGTAACCCTGCCTTGTTACATGGTTTACAGTGTAGTGTTAAATGTAACTCTGCCTTGTTACAAAGTCTACTGTGTATAGTGTTAAATGTAACCCTGCCTTGTTACATGGTTTACAGTGTAGTGTTAAATGCAACCCTGCCTTGTTACATGGTTTACAGTGTAGTGTTAAATGTAACCCTGCCTTGTTACAAAGTCTACTGTGTATAGTGTTAAATGTAACCCTGCCTTGTTACATGGTTTACTGGGTATAGTGTTAAATGTAACCCTGCCTTGTTACAGTCTACTGTGTATAGTGTTAAATGTAACCCTGCCTTGTTACAGTCTACAGTGTATAGTGTTAAATGTAACCCTGCCTTGTTACAGTCTACTGTGTATAGTGTTAAATGTAACCCTACCTTGTTACAGTCTACTGTGTATAGTGTTAAATGTAACCCTGCCTTGTTACAGTCTACTGTGTATAGTGTTAAATGTAACCCTGTCTTGTTACAACGTCTACTGTGTATAGTGTTAAATGTAACCCTGCCTTGTTACATGGTTCACAGTGTATAGTGTTAAATGTAACCCTGCCTTGTTACATGGTTTACTGTGTATAGTGTTAAATGTAACCCTGCCTTGTTACATGGTTTACTGGGTATAGTGTTAAATGTAACCCTGCCTTGTTACAGTCTACTGTGTATAGTGTTAAATGTAACCCTGCCTTGTTACAGTCTACAGTGTATAGTGTTAAATGTAACCCTGCCTTGTTACAGTCTACTGTGTATAGTGTTAAATGTAACCCTACCTTGTTACAGTCTACTGTGTATAGTGTTAAATGTAACCCTGCCTTGTTACAGTCTACTGTGTATAGTGTTAAATGTAACCCTGTCTTGTTACAACGTCTACTGTGTATAGTGTTAAATGTAACCCTGCCTTGTTACATGGTTCACAGTGTATAGTGTTAAATGTAACCCTGCCTTGTTACATGGTTTACTGTGTATAGTGTTAAATGTAACCATGCCTTGTTACATGGTTCACAGTGTATAGTGTTAAATGTAACCCTGCCTTGTTACATGGTTCACAGTGTATAGTGTTAAATGTAACCCTGCCTTGTTACATGGTTCACAGTGTATAGTGTTAAATGTAACCCTGCCTTGTTACATGGTTTACTGTGTATAGTGTTAAATGTAACCCTGCCTTGTTACATGGTTCACAGTGTATAGTGTTAAATGTAACCCTGCCTTGTTACATGGTTTACAGTGTATAGTGTTAAATGTAACCCTGCCTTGTTACATGGTTTACTGGGTATAGTGTTAAATGTAACCCTGCCTTGTTACATGGTTTACTGGGTATAGTGTTAAATGTAACCCTGCCTTGTTACATGGTTTACTGGGTATAGTGTTAAATGTAACCCTGCCTTGTTACATGGTTCACAGTGTAGTGTTAAATGTAAACCTGCCTTGTTACATGGTTTACAGTGTAGTGTTAAATGTAACCCTGCCTTGTTACAAAGTCTACTGTGTATAGTGTTAAATGTAACCCTGCCTTGTTACATGGTTTACAGTGTAGTGTTAAATGCAACCCTGCCTTGTTACATGGTTTACAGTGTAGTGTTAAATGTAACCCTGCCTTGTTACAAAGTCTACTGTGTATAGTGTTAAATGTAACCCTGCCTTGTTACAACGTCTACTGTGTATAGTGTTAAATGTAACCCTGCCTTGTTACAAAGTCTACTGTGTATAGTGTTAAATGTAACCCTGCCTTGTTACAAAGTCTATTGTGTATAGTGTTAAATGTAACCCTGCCTTGTTAAAGTCTACAGTGTATAGTGTTAAATGCAACCCTGCCTTGTTACAACGTCTACTGTGTATAGTGTTAAATGTAACCCTGCCTTGTTAGTCTACTGTGTATAGTGTTAAATGTAACCCTGCTTTGTTAGTCTACTGTGTATAGTGTTAAATGTAACCCTGCTTTGTTAGTCTACTATGTATAGTGTTAAATGTAACCCTGCTTTGTTAGTCTACTGTGTATATATAGTGTTAAATGTAACCCTGCTTTGTTAGTCTACTCTGTATAGTGTTAATTGTAACCCTGCCTTGTTACAAAGTCTACTGTGTATAGTGTTAAATGTAACCCTGCTTTGTTAGTCTACTGTGTATAGTGTTAAATGTAACCCTGCTTTGTTAGTCTACTGTGTATAGTGTTAAATGTAACCCTGCTTTGTTAGTCTACTGTGTATAGTGTTAAATGTAACCCTGCTTTGTTAGTCTACTGTGTATAGTGTTAAATGTAACCCTGCTTTGGTAGTCTACTGTGTATAGTGTTAAATGTAACCCTGCTTTGTTAGTCTACTGTGTATAGTGTTAACTGTAACCCTGCTTTGTTAGTCTACTGTGTATAGTGTTAACTGTAACCCTGCTTTGTTAGTCTACTGTGTATAGTGTTAACTGTAACCCTGCTTTGTTAGTCTACTGTGTATAGTGTTAAATGTAACCCTGCCTTGTTACAAAGTCTACTGTGTATAGTGTTAAATGTAACCCCGCCTTGTTATAAAGTCTACTGTGTATAGTGTTAAATGTAACCCTTCCTTGTTACAAAGTCTACTGTGTATAGTGTTAAATGTAACCCTGCCTTGTTACAAAGTCTACTGTGTATAGTGTTAAATGTAACCCCGCCTTGTTATAAAGTCTACTGTGTATAGTGTTAAATGTAACCCTGCCTTGTTACAACGTCTACTGTGTATAGTGTTAAATGTAACCCTGCCTTGTTACAAAGTCTACTGTGTATAGTGTTAAATGTAACCCTGCTTTGTTACAAAGTCTACTGGGTATAGTGTTAAATGTAACCCTGACTTGTTATAAAGGCTACTGTGTATAGTGTTAAATGTAACCCTGCTTTGTTAGTCTACTGTGTATAGTGTTAAATGTAACCCTGCTTTGTTAGTCTACTGTGTATAGTGTTAAATGTAACCCTGCTTTGTTAGTCTACTGTGTATAGTGTTAAATGTAACCATGCTTTGTTAGTATACTGTGTATAGTGTTAAATGTAACCCTGTTTGTTAGTCTACTGTGTATAGTGTTAAATGTAACCCTGCTTTGTTGGTCTACTGTGTATAGTGTTAAATGTAACCCTGCCTTGTTAGTCTACTGTGTATAGTGTTAAATGTAACCCTGCCTTGTTACAAAGTCTACTGTGTATAGTGTTAAATGTAACCCTGCTTTGTTAGTCTACTCTGTATAGTGTTAAATGTAACCCTGCCTTGTTACAAAGTCTACTGTGTATAGTGTTAAATGTAACCCTGCTTTGTTAGCCTACTGTGTATAGTGTTAAATGTAACCCTGCTTTGTTAGTCTACTGTGTATAGTGTTAAATGTAACCCTGCTTTGTTAGTCTACTGTGTATAGTGTTAAATGTAACCCTGCTTTGTTAGTCTACTGTGTATAGTGTTAAATGTAACCCTGCTTTGTTAGTCTACTGTGTATAGTGTTAAATGTAACCCTGCTTTGTTAGTCTACTGTGTATAGTGTTAAATGTAACCCTGCTTTGGTAGTCTACTGTGTATAGTGTTAAATGTAACCCTGCTTTGTTAGTCTACTGTGTATAGTGTTAACTGTAACCCTGCTTTGTTAGTCTACTGTGTATAGTGTTAACTGTAACCCTGCTTTGTCAGTCTACTGTGTATAGTGTTAAATGTAACCCTGCTTTGTTGGTCTACTGTGTATAGTGTTAAATGTAACCCTGCCTTGTTACAAAGTCTACTGTGTATAGTGTTAAATGTAACCCTGCCTTGTTACAAAGTCTACTGTGTATAGTGTTAAATGTAACCCTTCCTTGTTACAAAGTCTACTGTGTATAGTGTTAAATGTAACCCCGCCTTGTTATAAAGTCTACTGTGTATAGTGTTAAATGTAACCCTGCCTTGTTACAACGTCTACTGTGTATAGTGTTAAATGTAACCCTGCCTTGTTACAAAGTCTACTGTGTATAGTGTTAAATGTAACCCTGCTTTGTTACAAAGTCTACTGGGTATAGTGTTAAATGTAACCCTGACTTGTTATAAAGGCTACTGTGTATAGTGTTAAATGTAACCCTGACTTGTTACAACGTCTACTGTGTATAGTTTTAAATGTAACCCTGCCTTGTTATGAAGTCTACTGTGTATAGTGTTAAATGTAACCCTGCTTTGTTAGTCTACTGTGTATAGTGTTAACTGTAACCCTGCTTTGTCAGTCTACTGTGTATAGTGTTAAATGTAACCCTGCTTTGTTGGTCTACTGTGTATAGTGTTAAATGTAACCCTGCCTTGTTACAAAGTCTACTGTGTATAGTGTTAAATGTAACCCTGCCTTGTTACAAAGTCTACTGTGTATAGTGTTAAATGTAACCCTTCCTTGTTACAAAGTCTACTGTGTATAGTGTTAAATGTAACCCCGCCTTGTTATAAAGTCTACTGTGTATAGTGTTAAATGTAACCCTGCCTTGTTACAACGTCTACTGTGTATAGTGTTAAATGTAACCCTGCCTTGTTACAAAGTCTACTGTGTATAGTGTTAAATGTAACCCTGACTTGTTATAAAGGCTACTGTGTATAGTGTTAAATGTAACCCTGACTTGTTACAACGTCTACTGTGTATAGTTTTAAATGTAACCCTGCCTTGTTATGAAGTCTACTGTGTATAGTGTTAAATGTAACCCTGCTTTGTTAGTCTACTGTGTATAGTGTTAAATGTAACCCTGCTTTGTTAGTCTACTGTGTATAGTGTTAAATGTAACCCTGCTTTGTTAGTCTACTGTGTATAGTGTTAAATGTAACCATGCTTTGTTAGTATACTGTGTATAGTGTTAAATGTAACCCTGTTTGTTAGTCTACTGTGTATAGTGTTAAATGTAACCCTGCTTTGTTGGTCTACTGTGTATAGTGTTAAATGTAACCCTGCCTTGTTAGTCTACTGTGTATAGTGTTAAATGTAACCCTGCCTTGTTACAAAGTCTACTGTGTATAGTGTTAAATGTAACCCTGCTTTGTTAGTCTACTCTGTATAGTGTTAAATGTAACCCTGCCTTGTTACAAAGTCTACTGTGTATAGTGTTAAATGTAACCCTGCTTTGTTAGCCTACTGTGTATAGTGTTAAATGTAACCCTGCTTTGTTAGTCTACTGTGTATAGTGTTAAATGTAACCCTGCTTTGTTAGTCTACTGTGTATAGTGTTAAATGTAACCCTGCTTTGGTAGTCTACTGTGTATAGTGTTAAATGTAACCCTGCTTTGTTAGTCTACTGTGTATAGTGTTAAATGTAACCCTGCTTTGTTAGTCTACTGTGTATAGTGTTAAATGTAACCCTGCTTTGTTAGTCTACTGTGTATAGTGTTAAATGTAACCCTGCTTTGTTGGGCTACTGTATATAGTGTTAAATGTAACCCTGCCTTGTTACAAAGTCTACTGTGTATAGTGTTAAATGTAACCCTGCTTTGTTGGTCTACTGTGTATAGTGTTAAATGTAACCCTGCCTTGTTACAAAGTCTACTGTGTATAGTGTTAAATGTAACCCTGCCTTGTTACAAAGTCTACTGTGTATAGTGTTAAATGTAACCCTGCCTTGTTACAACGGCTACTGTGTATAGTGTTAAATGTAACCCTGCCTTGTTACAAAGTCTACTGTGTATAGTGTTAAATGTAACCCTGCCTTGTTACAACAGCTACTGTGTACAGTGTTAAATGTAACCCTGCCTTATTACAAAGTCTACTGTGTATAGTGTTAAATGTAACCCTGCTTTGTTAGTCTACTGTGTATAGTGTTAAATGTAACCCTGCTTTGTTAGTCTACTGTGTATAGTGTTAAATGTAACCCTGCTTTGTTAGTCTACTGTGTATAGTGTTAAATGTAACCCTGCTTTGGTAGTCTACTGTGTATAGTGTTAAATGTAACCCTGCTTTGTTAGTCTACTGTGTATAGTGTTAACTGTAACCCTGCTTTGTTAGTCTACTGTGTATAGTGTTAAATGTAACCCTGCTTTGTTGGTCTACTGTGTATAGTGTTAAATGTAACCCTGCCTTGTTACAAAGTCTACTGTGTATAGTGTTAAATGTAACCCTGCCTTGTTACAAAGTCTACTGTGTATAGTGTTAAATGAAACCCTGCCTTGTTAGTCTACTGTGTATAGTGTTAAATGTAACCCTGCCTTGTTACAAAGTCTACTGTGTATAGTGTTAAATGTAACCCTGCCTTGTTACAAAGTCTACTGTGTATAGTGTTAAATGTAACCCTTCCTTGTTACAAAGTCTACTGTGTATAGTGTTAAATGTAACCCCGCCTTGTTATAAAGTCTACTGTGTAGTGTTAAATGTAACCCTGCCTTGTTACAACGTCTACTGTGTATAGTGTTAAATGTAACACTGCCTTGTCACAACGTCTACTGTGTACAGTGTGAAATGTAACCCTGCCTTGTTACAAAGTCTACTGTGTATAGTGTTAAATGTAACCCTGCCTTGTTACAAAGTCTACTGTGTATAGTGTTAAATGTAACCCTGCTTTGTTACAAAGTCTACTGGGTATAGTGTTAAATGTAACCCTGCCTTGTTATAAAGGCTACTGTGTATAGTGTTAAATGTAACCCTGACTTGTTACAACGTCTACTGTGTATAGTGTTAAATGTAACCCTGCCTTGTTATGAAGTCTACTGTGTATAGTGTTAAATGTAACCCTGCTTTGTTAGTCTACTGTGTATAGTGTTAAATGTAACCCTGCCTTGTTACAACATCTACTGTGTACAGTGTTAAATGTAACCCTGCCTTATTACAAAGTCTACTGTGTATAGTGTTAAATGTAACCCTGCTTTGTTACAAAGTCTACTGTGTATAGTGTTAAATGTAACCCTGCTTTGTTAGTCTACTGTGTATAGTGTTAAATGTAACCCTGCTTTGTTAGTCTACTGTGTATAGTGTTAAATGTAACCCTGCCTTGTTACAAAGTCTACTGTGTATAGTGTTAAATGTAACCCTGCCTTGTTACAAAGTCTACTGTGTATAGTGTTAAATGTAACCCTGCCTTGTTACAAAGTCTACTGTGTATAGTGTTAAATGTAACCCTGCCTTGTTACAAAGTCTACTGTGTATAGTGTTAAATGTAACCCTGCCTTGTTACAACATCTACTGTGTACAGTGTTAAATGTAACCCTGCCTTATTACAAAGTCTACTGTGTATAGTGTTAAATGTAACCCTGCTTTGTTACAAAGTCTACTGTGTATAGTGTTAAATGTAACCCTGCTTTGTTAGTCTACTGTGTATAGTGTTAAATGTAACCCTGCTTTGTTAGTCTACTGTGTATAGTGTTAAATGTAACCCTGCTTTGTTAGTCTACTGTGTATAGTGTTAACCCTGCTTTGTTAGTCTACTGTGTATAGTGTTAAATGTAACCCTGCTTTGGTAGTCTACTGTGTATAGTGTTAAATGTAACCCTGCTTTGTTAGTCTACTGTGTATAGTGTTAACTGTAACCCTGCTTTGTTAGTCTACTGTGTATAGTGTTAAATGTAACCCTGCTTTGTTGGTCTACTGTGTATAGTGTTAAATGTAACCCTGCCTTGTTACAAAGTCTACTGTGTATAGTGTTAAATGTAACCCTGCCTTGTTAGTCTACTGTGTATAGTGTTAAATGTAACCCTGCCTTGTTACAAATTCTACTGTGTATAGTGTTAAATGTAACCCTGCCTTGTTACAAAGTCTACTGTGTATAGTGTTAAATGTAACCCTTCCTTGTTACAAAGTCTACTGTGTATAGTGTTAAATGTAACCCCGCCTTGTTATAAAGTCTACTGTGTAGTGTTAAATGTAACCCTGCCTTGTTACAACGTCTACTGTGTATAGTGTTAAATGTAACACTGCCTTGTCACAACGTCTACTGTGTACAGTGTGAAATGTAACCCTGCCTTGTTACAAAGTCTACTGTGTATAGTGTTAAATGTAACCCTGCCTTGTTACAAAGTCTACTGTGTATAGTGTTAAATGTAACCCTGCTTTGTTACAAAGTCTACTGGGTATAGTGTTAAATGTAACCCTGCCTTGTTATAAAGGCTACTGTGTATAGTGTTAAATGTAACCCTGACTTGTTACAACGTCTACTGTGTATAGTGTTAAATGTAACCCTGCCTTGTTATGAAGTCTACTGTGTATAGTGTTAAATGTAACCCTGCTTTGTTAGTCTACTGTGTATAGTGTTAAATGTAACCCTGCCTTGTTACAACATCTACTGTGTACAGTGTTAAATGTAACCCTGCCTTATTACAAAGTCTACTGTGTATAGTGTTAAATGTAACCCTGCTTTGTTACAAAGTCTACTGTGTATAGTGTTAAATGTAACCCTGCTTTGTTAGTCTACTGTGTATAGTGTTAAATGTAACCCTGCTTTGTTAGTCTACTGTGTATAGTGTTAAATGTAACCCTGCTTTGTTAGTCTACTGTGTATAGTGTTAAATGTAACCCTGCTTTGTTAGTCTACTGTGTATAGTGTTAAATGTAACCCTGCTTTGGTAGTCTACTGTGTATAGTGTTAAATGTAACCCTGCTTTGTTAGTCTACTGTGTATAGTGTTAACTGTAACCCTGCTTTGTTAGTCTACTGTGTATAGTGTTAAATGTAACCCTGCTTTGTTGGTCTACTGTGTATAGTGTTAAATGTAACCCTGCCTTGTTACAAAGTCTACTGTGTATAGTGTTAAATGTAACCCTGCCTTGTTACAAAGTCTACTGTGTATAGTGTTAAATGTAACCCTGCCTTGTTACAAAGTCTACTGTGTATAGTGTTAAATGTAACCCCGCCTTGTTATAAAGTCTACTGTGTAGTGTTAAATGTAACCCTGCCTTGTTACAACGTCTACTGTGTACAGTGTGAAATGTAACCCTGCCTTGTTACAAAGTCTACTGTGTACAGTGTGAAATGTAACCCTGCCTTGTTACAAAGTCTACTGTGTATAGTGTTAAATGTAACCCTGCCTTGTTACAAAGTCTACTGTGTATAGTGTTAAATGTAACCCTGCTTTGTTACAAAGTCTACTGGGTATAGTGTTAAATGTAACCCTGCCTTGTTATAAAGGCTACTGTGTATAGTGTTAAATGTAACCCTGACTTGTTACAACGTCTACTGTGTATAGTGTTAAATGTAACCCTGCCTTGTTATGAAGTCTACTGTGTATAGTGTTAAATGTAACCCTGCTTTGTTAGTCTACTGTGTATAGTGTTAAATGTAACCCTGACTTGTTACAACGTCTACTGTGTATAGTGTTAAATGTAACCCTGCCTTGTTATGAAGTCTACTGTGTATAGTGTTAAATGTAACCCTGCTTTGTTAGTCTACTGTGTATAGTGTTAAATGTAACCCTGCTTTGTTAGTCTACTGTGTATAGTGTTAAATGTAACCCTGCTTTGTTAGTCTACTGTGTATAGTGTTAACTGTAACCCTGCTTTGTTAGTCTACTGTGTATAGTGTTAAATGTAACCCTGCTTTGTTGGTCTACTGTGTATAGTGTTAAATGTAACCCTGCCTTGTTACAAAGTCTACTGTGTATAGTGTTAAATGTAACCCTGCCTTGTTACAAAGTCTACTGTGTATAGTGTTAAATGTAACCCTTCCTTGTTACAAAGTCTACTGTGTATAGTGTTAAATGTAACCCCGCCTTGTTATAAAGTCTACTGTGTACAGTGTGAAATGTAACCCTGCCTTGTTACAAAGTCTACTGTGTATAGTGTTAAATGTAACCCTGCCTTGTTACAAAGTCTACTTTGTATAGTGTTAAATGTAACCCTGCTTTGTTACAAAGTCTACTGGGTATAGTGTTAAAAGTAACCCTGCCTTGTTATAACGGCTACTGTGTATAGTGTTAAATGTAACCCTGACTTGTTACAACGTCTACTGTGTATAGTGTTAAATGTAACCCTGCCTTGTTATGAAGTCTACTGTGTATAGTGTTAAAAGTAACCCTGCCTTGTTATAACGGCTACTGTGTATAGTGTTAAATGTAACCCTGACTTGTTACAACGTCTACTGTGTATAGTGTTAAATGTAACCCTGCTTTGTTAGTCTACTGTGTATAGTGTTAAATGTAACCCTGCTTTGTTAGTCTACTGTGTATAGTGTTAAATGTAACCCTGCTTTGTTGGTCTACTGTGTATAGTGTTAAATGTAACCCTGCCTTGTTACAAAGTCTACCGTGTATAGTGTTAAATGTAACCCTGCCTTGTTACAAAGTCTACTGTGTATAGTGTTAAATGTAACCCTGCTTTGTTACAAAGTCTACTGTGTATAGTGTTAAATGTAACCCTGCCTTGTTACAAAGTCTACCGTGTATAGTGTTAAATGTAACCCTGCCTTGTTACAAAGTCTACTGTGTATAGTGTTAAATGTAACCCTGCCTTGTTACAACGTCGACTGTGTACAGTGTTAAATGTAACCCTGCCTTGTTACAAAGTCTACTGTGTATAGTGTTAAATGTAACCCTGCCTTGTTACAACGTCGACTGTGTACAGTGTTAAATGTAACCCTGCCTTGTTACAAAGTCTACTGTGTATAGTGTTAAATGTAACCCTGCTTTGTTACAAAGTCTACTGGGTATAGTGTTAAATGTAACCCTGCCTTGTTATAAAGGCTACTGTGTATAGTGTTAAATGTAACCCTACCTTGTTACAAAGTCTACTGGGTATAGTGTTAAATGTAACCCTGCCTTGTTACAACGTCTACTGTGTATAGTGTTAAATGTAACCCTGCCTTGTTATGAAGTCTACTGTGTATAGTGTTAAATGTAACCCTGCTTTGTTAGTCTACTGTGTATAGTGTTAAATGTAACCCTGCTTTGTTAGTCTACTGTGTATAGTGTTAAATGTAACCCTGCTTTGTTAGTCTACTGTGTATAGTGTTAAATGTAACCCTGCTTTGTTAGTCTACTGTGTATAGTGTTAAATGTAACCCTGCTTTGTTAGTCTACTGTGTATAGTGTTAAATGTAACCCTGCCTTGTTAGTCTACTGTGTATAGTGTTAAATGTAACCCTGCTTTGTTGGTCTACTGTGTATAGTGTTTAATGTAACCCTGCCTTGTTAGTCTACTGTGTATAGTGTTAAATGTAACCCTGCCTTGTTAGTCTACTGTGTATAGTGTTAAATGTAACCCTGCCTTGTTAAAGTCTACAGTGTATAGTGTTAAATGCAACCCTGCCTTGTTACAACGTCTACTGTGTATAGTGTTAAATGTAACCCTGCCTTGTTACAAAGTCTACAGTGTATAGTGTTAAATGTAACCCTGCCTTGTTACAACGTCTACTGTGTATAGTGTTAAATGTAACCCTGCCTTGTTACAGTCTACTGTGTATAGTGTTAAATGTAACCCTGCCTTGTTACAGTCTACTGTGTATAGTGTTAAATATAACCCTGCCTTGTTACAACGTCTACTGGGTATAGTGTTAAATGTAACCCTGCCTTGTTACAGTCTACTGTGTATAGTGTTAAATGTAACCCTGCCTTGTTACACAGTCTACTGTGTATAGTGTTAAATGTAACCCTGCCTTGTTACAACGTCTACTGTGTATAGTGTTAAATGTAACCCTGCCTTGTTACAGTCTACTGTGTATAGTGTTAAATGTAACCCTGCCTTGTTACAACGTCTACTGGGTATAGTGTTAAATGTAACCCTGCCTTGTTACAAAGTCTACTGTGTATAGTGTTAAATGTAACCCTGCCTTGTTAGTCTACTGTGTATAGTGTTAAATGTAACCCTGCCTTGTTACAACGTCTACTGTGTATAGAGTTAAATGTAACCCTGCCTTGTTACAACGTCTACTGTGTATAGTGTTAAATGTAACCCTGCCTTGTTACAAAGTCTACTGTGTATAGTGTTAAATGTAACCCTGCCTTGTTACAAAGTCTACTGTGTATAGTGTTAAATGTAACCCTGCCTTGTTACAAAGTCTACTGTGTATAGTGTTAAATGTAACCCTGCCTTGTTATAAAGTCTACTGTGTATAGTGTTAAATGTAACCCTGCCTTGTTATAAAGTCTACTGTGTATAGTGTTAAATGTAACCCTGCCTTGTTACAACGTCTACTGTGTATAGAGTTAAATGTAACCCTGCCTTGTTACAACGTCTACTGTGTATAGTGTTAAATGTAACCCTGCCTTGTTACAACGTCTACTGTGTATAGTGTTAAATGTAACCCTGCCTTGTTACAACGTCTACTGTGTATAGTGTTAAATGTAACCCTGCCTTGTTAAAGTCTACTGTGTATAGTGTTAAATGTAACCCTGTCTTACATAAAGCTTTCAGGATTAATAATTGCAGAAGAGCACTGATCTGAGGAACAAATAAGAGGTTTTATGAAAAAACAAATACTTTTCTACATTGAAACCCGTCTGTCTTGTTTATCTAGTCAACTGCTTAACATTGTGTGTATAGAGTGAAATTAATATTTAGAGACATTGTAACCATTCTTTGCATAACGCTCAGCCCTGCTATAGTAGTTCACTAAACTACAGAGTATGTTGTCCATTGAAGTTGTTGTCTCTAGCTCTTTTGATATCAGATTCAGAATGAATAGTAACAAGGTTTGTGATGGTTTGATCCACCTTAGGCCAGGAGTGTTTCCAATTCACATGACCTGATGAAAAGGGAAGCTATCTAAAATAATAATATTTTGTCATAGCCTATGAATAGGACGCAAAGTTTTACCTGACCAGGTCATGAGGAAAAACTCCAGGTCCCCACCAACTTTCTTAAAATCAAATTAAGTGCACTTGAATATTGCCATACATTTATTGAAAATTAATCACACTAAATGTGTGATTCATTTAAATAATTCCATTCAATTAAAATAAGTTAAATGGCTTTTGTTATGCCTCACCATATTTTGTGGTCCTTGACTTTTATTGTTATGTCAACTACATAATGAGAGTAGAATAGCAAATACTACATTTTGCTCCTTGAAACAAGGCAGTTTGTGTTCTTTCTCTGTTCTCTGAGTCCCTCTAGTGGTCAAAGGTCAAAAAGGCTGGCAAATAGTAAACATCCTCAGCATGTCTGTCTGCTGCCAGATTGTTTTTTTGTCTTTGATATCCAGGAAAGCACTGAAGTTCTACACACTTGGTAATTTGGCCAATTTCATTTATATAATATGTGTTGGACTGGGCTTTTCAACAGAACTCTTCTTAATTAATTAGTTTGGCTCAGACTCAACAACCGATTCAGCTGTTGGCTTGAAGCAACCACTACTCAGGTATGCTGTAATTATACCACCACCACAGAGCAAGACATTATAGGGACACTCCTGACCTGTAAAACCAAAATCTAAAACTGACCCTTAAAAAAAAAGAAACGTCCGGTTTCAGGACCCTGTCTTTCAAAGATAATTCGTAAAAATCCAAATAGCTTCACAGATCTACATTGTAAAGGCTTTAAACACTGTTTCCCATGCTTGTTCAATGAACCATAAACCATTTATGAACATGCACCTGTGGAACGGTCGTTAAGACACTAACAGCTTACAGAAGGTAGGCAATTAAGGTCACAGTTATGACAATTTAGGACACCAAAGAGGCCTTTCTACAGACTCTGAAAAACACCAAAAGACAAATGCCCAGGGTCCCTGCTCATCTGTGTGAATGTGCCTTAGGCATGCTTCAAGGAGGCATGAGGACTGCAGATGTGGCCAGGGAAATAAATTACAATGTCCATACTGTGAGACGCCTAAGACAGCGTTACGGCGAGTCAGGACGGACAGCTGATCATCCTCGCAGTGGCAGACCACGTGTAACAACACCTGCACAGGATCGGTACATTTGAACATCACATCTGCGGGACAGGTACAGGATGGCAACAGCTGCCTGAGTTACTCCAGGAATGTACAATCCCTCCATCAGTGCTCAGACTGTCCGTAATAGGCGGAGAGAGGCTGGACTGCGGGCTTGTAGGCCTGTTGTAAGGCATGTCCTCACCAGACATCACCGGCAACAACGTCGCCTATGGGCACAAACCCACTGTTGCTGGACCAGACAGGCATGGCATAAGTGCTCTTCAATGGCGAGTCGCGGTTTTGTCTAACCTTGGGTGATGGTCGGATTTGCGTTTATCGTTGAAGGAATGAGCATTACACCGAGACCTGTACTCAGGAGCAGGATCGATTTGGAGGTGGAGGGTCCGTCATGGTCTGGAGTGATGTGTCACAGCACCATCGGACTGAGCTTGTTGTCATTGCAGGCAATCTCAACATTGTGCATTTACAGGGAAGACATCCTTCTCCCTCATGTGGTACTATTTCTGCAGGCTCATCCTGACATGACCCTCCAGCATGACAATGCCACCAGACATGCTGCTAGTTCTGTGTGTGATTTCCTGCAAGACAGGAATGTCAGTATTCTGCCATGGCCAGCGAAGAGCCCGGATCTCAATCCCCTTGAGCACGTCTGGGACCTGTTGGATCGGAGGGTGAGGGCTAGGGCCATTCTCCCCAGAAATATCCGGGAACTTGCAGGTGCCTTGGTGGAAGAGTGGGGTAACATCTCACAGCAAGAACTGGTAAATCTGGTACAGTCCACAAAGAGAAGCACTGCAGTACTTAATGCAGCTGGTGGCCACACCAGATACTGACTGTTACTTTTGATTATGACCCCCCCATTATTCCATTTCTGTTTGTCACATGTCTGTGGAACTTGTTCAGTTTGTCTCAGTTGTTGAATCTTATGTTCATACAAATATTTACATGTTAAGTTGCTGAAAATATATGCAGCTAACAGTGAGAGGACGTTTTTTTTTTTTTGCTGAGTTTAGATCCACCTAGACATCTAACCACTCTGACCTGATTGGTGGAGAGAGAAAAAAAAGGATGGGGGGGGGGGCAGTTAATGACAAGGGAAAATATAAAATAAATAAAAGGACACAAAAATAAGAGGCAGATGAAAAATGAAGGAACCTAACAAAGAGAGACAGAGGGAAATATATATATTTTTATCAAAACCTAATCAAAACTCAGTCAGCCCCAACTCTCTGGTGCAACACTTGCAGTGACGAAGTATACATTACGTAGAAACATTCAGGTCATCTCCATGCTGAGGACAAACTGCTGTTTATGCTGTTTTCCCATGATTAACACTTCCACTGTAGTCATCTTGAACTAAATGTAGGTCAGGGTCCACTTCTACTAAAAGTGTTTTTTTCTCCTGAAGTCCATTCTTAGCTTCATATATCAAATGTATATATCAAATTATTAATGTGAGCCTTTCCATTTGGAATAATGCAATTGAAATGTAACCCATTTAAAAGCCAGTAACCTACCTACATTTATGTCACAACTGGCCTCTGAAATCAGACCAAAATGTATTTCCCAGGTTTCCCCACAGAGTGGCAGCCACACAGTATAGCCGACACACAGCCACTGTAGTCAGCTCCTTAGACACACTGCCTTCAGAAAGTATTCAAACCCCACAACTTTTTCCACATTTGGTTGTGTTAAAAAGTGGGATTAAAATGGATTTAATTGTCATTCTTTGTCAACGATATACACAAAATACTTTCATGTCAAAGTGGAATAAAAACTAACATTTTTGAAAAATAAAACACATATCTTTATTAGATAAGTATCCACCTATTCTATCTTTGGCAGTGACTACAGCTGTGGCTCTTTCTGGGGAAGAGATTTCCACACCTGGATTGTGCAACATTTGCCCATTATTCTTTTCAAAATTCTTCAACCTCTGTCAAATCGATTGTTGATCATTGCTAAACAAACATTTTCAGATCTTGCCATAGATTGTCAAGCAGATTTCAGTCAAAACTGTAACTCAGCCACTCAGCAACTCCACTGTAAATTTGGCCTGAATTCATCTCCCAATGTCTGGTGGAAAGGAGACTGAACCAGGTTTTCCTCTAGGATTTTGCCTGTGCTTACAGTAGCTCCATTCCATTTCTTTGTATTCTGAAAAACTCCCCAGTCCTTAACAATTACAAGCATACCCATAAAATGATGCAGCCAGAGTGGTACTCAGTAATGTGTTGTATTAGAATTTCCCCAAACATAACACTTTGTATTCAAGACAAAAAGTTAATTGCTTTGCCACATTTTTTGCAGTGTTACTTTAGTGCCTTGTAGGATGCATGTTTAGGATTTTTCTCTTTCTGTACAGGCTTCTTTTCACTCTGTCAATTAGGTTAGTATTGTGGAGTAACTACAATGTTGTTGATCCATCATCAGTTTTCTCCTCTCACAGCAATTAAACTGTTTTAAAGTCACCACTGGCTTCAATGTGAAATTCCTGAGCGGTTTCCTTCCTCTCTGGCATCTGAGTTAGGAAGGACACCTGTATCTTTGTAGTGGCTGGGTGTATTGATACACCAATCAATGCCTTCACCATGCTCAAAGGGATATTCAATGCTTGCTTTTTTATTTTACCCATCTACCAATAGGTGCCCTTTTTTGTGAAGCATTGAAAAACCTTACTGGTCTTTGTGGTTGAATCTGTATATGAAATTCACTGCTTAACTGTGGGACCTTACAGATAATTGTATGTGTGGGGTACAGAGATGAGGTAGTTATTCAAAAATCATGTTAAACACTATTACTGCACACAGAGTGAGTCCATGCAACTTATTATGTGACTTGTTAAGCAATTCTTTAGTGCTGAACTTATTGGCACAGTGGTCTAAAGCACTGCAGCTCAGTGCTAGAGGTGTCACTACAGACCCTGGTTCGATTCCAGGCTGTATCACAACCGGCCGTGATTGAGAGTCGCATAGGGCACACAACTGGCCCAGCATCGTCCGGGTTAGAGTTTGGCCGGGGTAGGCCGTCACTGTAAATAAGAATTTGTTCTCAACGGACTTGCCAAGTTAAATAAATAAAGGTTACATTTAGGCCATAAGAAAGGGGTTGAATACTTATTGACTCAAGGCATTTCAGCTGAATTATTTTGATTCATTTGTCAAGATTTCGAAAAACATGATTCCACGTAGAATTTATGGGGTATGTATAGGCAAGTGTTAAATAAATCTCAATTTAATACATTTTTAAATTCAGCCTGTAACTGTAATGTGGAAAAAGTCAAGGGGCGGCAGGGTAACCTAGTGGTTAGAGCGTTGGACTAGTAACCGAAAGGTTGCAAGTTCGAATCCCCGAGCTGACAAGGTAAACATCTGTCGTTCTGCCCCTGAACAGGCAGTTAACCCACTAGGCCGTCATTGAAAATAAGAATTTGTTCTTAACTGACTCGCCTGGTAAAATAAATAAAAAGGGGTGTGAATACTTTCTGAAGGCACAGTATATACATTCTGTTTGTCTGTGAAAATGACCGGCCGACATATCGACTGTCAGGATCACAACTAACAGTTGTATAGCCTTATTATCCCAAGGAATAATTCAAGAGAATGACCAAATGTCCACATTGGTGGATGTTCTAAGAGAATTAGTATACTTGTATACGTAATACCTGGAGCTCAGCACTGTTATAACAATGAGATGAAACAAGTACTCATCTTCAAAAGAAGAGTTTTAAAAATGTATTATTCCAGCAAGTTTCAGACTTCAGAGTCTTAGCACCTTTTTTATTTTTTTAAAATCTAGAACCTAAAACGGTTCTTTGCCTGTCCCCATAGGAGAATCCTTTGAAGAACCCGTTTAGGTTCGAGGTAGAACCCTCTTGGGTTCCATGTAAAATCCTTTCCAGAGAGGGTTCTACATGGAACCCAAAAGGGTTCTACCTGGAACCAAAAATAGTTATCTTAAGGAGACAGACGAAGAACCCTTTTGGAACCGTTTTTTCTAAGAGTGTAATCAGTGCAAAGGGCTCTTGAAGCATTATTACCATCAAAAGATGTGCTAAGAAGATATTGGAGATGTGTAACATAACATGCGTAACATAACATCAGGTGATCTTAGGTGATCTTTAGTTGTACATGACACGGAATTCACTTATTTATTTGCAACAGTCGCAGACAATCTGAAAGCCCAGATGCTCCTCTGCTGTAGTCAACAGGACAGATGGGGGGAATAAGTCATAGCCTAGCTGTGAATGATTTCTGTTACTATCCACATCCTACTCCTGTGGGTGGAATGAGTCAATAGGAAGAGAAGAACAACTGAAGCAGCACAGTTTGTCTTTTGACAGTGGATGGTGGGTCATACTGTCTAATGGGTTTGGTGAAAGACCTTTCCCGTTTGTAGATGTCTCCCCCCTAGCGCAGCCAGGCTTCTGTACGATGCTATAGGATCCCAAGGGATAGTCAATGAATAACAAAACATGGAATTGTTCCTCGATTAAGCGTTTCTTCAAAAAGCTCATTTCTGGCCCATATAAATGACACATCCATTGCTGCTAGCTGTGCATGGTAGGCAATTCTGTCTGTTTCACATGAAAATGGCAAAAGAATAAACAATTTCACGGTCGAATTCCAATTCAAACACGGGTTTATTTAATGATTCCTACTGCAGTGAAACAGAGGTTCAATACCTTGGATCATTATAAAGTAATCCGGCTATAATCTGTCACCACCTGAATGCATAAAACATGATACAACATCAAATAGAATGAGAGAAAGTGGTAGTCAACCGCAAGTCATCTACACAACTTTTATTTCCATATGGCACAGATGTAATGTGTTGGGTCCAATTAAATCATAGCCTACTGTCCGGGACAGGCTCTCAGACCAGGATGAGATGATTCAGATGAGAAACCATCAGAGTGCATTAAAACCCAAGTCATTTCCAGTAGTCATGTCCTAATGACGATCATAAAGTAGATTGTCTGATTGCTTTTCGACTAGAGTCAGAACCACAAAAGGACAAAAGCTGTGAGACAAGGAGCTCAAGGTTTTTTCATAGAGAGAGCGAGAGATGGAGGAAGAGAGAGCGAGAGAGGAGAGAGCGGAGGCAAGCTAAATATGGACCAAATGGCCACTGGGGTGTGAGGGGTGCGATGGGGAGGTTGAAGGGTATAGTGGTTAGAGTGGAGTACAGTAGAGAGGTGGGTCACAATCCCCGCCACTCCAACCACTCACGACAGATGACCAACACCCCAGCGGAGCGCTGTTCACTTCTGCACTCAGGAACCTCACGGAGAGCATGTCTCCATGGTGACTTGTCTCTATGACGAGAGTCACCAAACAAACTGTCACAAAACCCCAGAGTCACTGTAGGGACCAGACACTGTCACCAGGATACTCCGGAACCTACTCACAAAGAAGCAGCAGGCAAACAATGGTTGCCATGACAATCCAAGCCCGAATTGGCCATTACCGCCTCCGCTCCACTGTGTGGAATCCATATTAAAACTGACCGTAGTCCAGTCTATCTATCGATTACCGCCTCCGCTCCACTGTGTGGAATCCATATTAAAACTGACCGTAGTCCAGTCTATCTATCGATTACCGCCTCCGCTCCACTGTGTGGAATCCATATTAAAACTGACCGTAGTCCAGTCTATCTATCCATTACCGCCTCCGCTCCACTGTGTGGAATCCATATTAAAACTGACCGTAGTCCAGTCTATCTATCCATTACCGCCTCCGCTCCACTGTGTGGAATCGATATTAAAACTGACCGTAGTCCAGTCTATCTATCCATTACCGCCTCCGCTCCACTGTGTGGAATCCATCTTAAAACTGACCGTAGTCCAGTCTATCTATCCATTACCGCCTCCGCTCCACTGTGTGGAATCCATATTAAAACTGACCGTAGTCCAGTCTATCTATCCATTACCGCCTCCGCTCCACTGTGTGGAATCCATATTAAAACTGACCGTAGTCCAGTCTATCTATCCATTACCGCCTCCGCTCCACTGTGTGGAATCCATCTTAAAACTGACCGTAGTCCAGTCTATCTATCCATTACCGCCAACGCTCCACTGTGTGGAATCCATCTTAAAACTGACCGTAGTCCAGTCTATCTATCCATTACCGCCTCCGCTCCACTGTGTGGAATCCATATTAAAACTGACCGTAGTCCAGTCTATCTATCCATTACCGCCTCCGCTCCACTGTGTGGAATCCATCTTAAAACTGACCGTAGTCCAGTCTATCTATCCATTACCGCCTCCGCTCCACTGTGTGGAATCCATCTTAAAACTGACCGTAGTCCAGTCTATCTATCCATTACCACCTCCGCTCCACTGTGTGGAATCCATATTAAAACTGACCGTAGTCCAGTCTATCTATCCATTACCACCTCCGCTCCACTGTGTGGAATCCATATTAAAACTGACCGTAGTCCAGTCTATCTATCCATTACCACCTCCGCTCCACTGTGTGGAATCGATATTAAAACTGACCGTAGTCCAGTCTATCTATCCATTACCGCCTCCGCTCCACTGTGTGGAATCCATCTTAAAACTGACCGTAGTCCAGTCTATCTATCCATTACCGCCTCCGCTCCACTGTGTGGAATCCATATTAAAACTGACCGTAGTCCAGTCTATCTATCCATTACCGCCTCCGCTCCACTGTGTGGAATCCATATTAAAACTGACCGTAGTCCAGTCTATCCATCCAGTGGATGTAGAAATACAGCTAGTGTTCCTCAACAATCAACAAGACATCTGTTACGCAAATAACCTTCTGGAAAATATTTATTTTGAGTATAGCAAAAACATTTCAGACAATCAATTTATACAGTAGAATACCGTTGCTCAAACAAGCCTTTGGACACAGTCAAGCTGTAGGGCTCAGTTTATTGCAAAGGGGAGGATGTATGCTGTGCAAATGCATTCATTTTAAATTGATAACTATCGTTGGTAGCTACGTGACATACTGTAAAACCGTGTCGATTTTAGCCACGCTGTTCTGGGTTTTGGATGCTCATCAAACACAAGAACCTTCCTCCCTGCATACTGTGTGTAGCAAAAGCCACCAGCGCCATATGCCCATCACTGGGTTGCAATGCCATATGTCTTTTGCTGCTGGTGTAATGCTTTCTCTGTGCCAATCATCTTGCTTGTGGATGGGACACTTCATTCGTACGGTGTGGTCACGAGATCAGAATGGTGTGTGTGTCTGAATGTGTTTCAAATTGTAAGCACCTACGCTTATTTGACAAATGTACGTGTAAGCATGTGCTCATGTTTATGCAGGTGCTTGTGCATGATTGCAGACAGGCTAGTTTGTGAGAGTGTGCGGTTGTGAAAATGTCAGAGCGTATGTGTAAGTGCGGGCGTACCCTTACCAAACCTATTACTCTTATAAGCGTGCTTAAGCCAGTGGCCAGTGGAATATCCTGAGTGTCGAGTTTCCCATCACGATGGGCTCACAGAGGGGTGCCAAGTCCTGAGAGCTTGGGGAGCCTCTCGCACTCCCTCCCCTCTAAAGTACCACTCCCGTCCTGTCCCTTATTAGTGTATCAGCAAACAGCTGGGCAGCACTGTAGGGACACAGAGAACTCCTGAACCACACACACACATTTACTCCTCTCCATAAAGGAAAGCTCTGCTCCCATTAAGGGTGTGTTGGGTGGGGTGATGTTATTGGACTAAGAGTTGAAAGCAGAAGTTGGGAGTACCTAAAGATTTCACTTTGGCCACAAATTTGCAGTAGGAGAACAAGGATCTTAATTGAGTCATCACTCTGTGTGTTAGTCTTTGGCAGATGACATGCAGGTAGACACCACTCAAACTAATCTAAAATACAGCCAGGCAGTAACTCCTGCAACCTTCAACCCAACTAGCGCCATGTCAAGTCTTCCAAGGCTTCATAAGATGCCGGTACTCTAGTTTCTGTTCACATAGGACAGCCTATGGCATGCAGGTTTAGTTTTCACTGATTGGCAAGAAGGACACATTGGGCATCCAAGGCTGGCTGTAGTTTTTCCACTACTACGTTAGCTCTTACGTTGACAGCGATAAGGTTACAGGGTCCAATGAATGATATCGCATACAAAAATGCATTCCAAAATTGTAACAGGTTCTTTGAAAAAAATGCATTTGTTGCCATAACACACTACAATCAAGCCCAATGTTTAAGAAGGGTAAGGTTATGCATACCCTATGTGATAAACATTCTAACACACTCCCTCTTTCTCATATTCACACTAAGACGGAGATAAGAGGAGAGACGGCATAAATGTCGTGCCCTCTCCTTCAGACTCAAGGACTTGACACGCCTCGCATGAACTCTAGCCCCTGTCCTACACAGCCCTACATGGAGGCAGAGCTGAGCCATGGATGAGGGCCATATTTATAACACACACAAACATCAGAGTGTGTGTGTGTGTCAGTCAATCAACACTACTCAGATGAAGGGAAAATGCAATTAATGCCAGTTGCAGCTGTAATCCACACAAACTGAATTGATGCAACTGTAGCTGATACGGATCCATTATGCCTCTTCCTGCCCATATAATTCATATATATACGACAAATGAGAATATCATAAATTGGAACAGTTAATCATGTAAATTCAATTTTGAGAAGTTAATCCGGCTGTATCGCAAAGTCATGCAACGGTGTGTGTGCGTTAAAATCTTCACTGCCTTTCTGCCTCTGATCGAACAGGCAGGGCTTCTTTTCGCCTCAAGACCTTGCATCAACATAGAGGTCTATTCTAATGAAATACAGGGCGATGCACTTGTAGATACAAGTACAGTAATCATGCATCAATCAGCACGGACAGCTATGCTTAGAATTACCGTGGTATGAATTGTAACAGCAATTGTTACCTGACTATCCTGTTCCTTGATGATTGAAAACTGATAAACAAGACTCCTAATCAGGGAGTCTGCTGATTGGATAAACTCCCAGCATGCACTTTGGTAACTAATTATGGATCTCCACACAGACAACTTCCTTAATCGAGAAAAACACAGTGAGGAGTGCCAGACATGAGATCCTCAGAAATGACTGCAAATCAGCATAGCCTCATCTCTTGAGGTCTACAAGAAACACATTGCTGTCAATTCTACTTTAGTTTTCACATTACGTGGATCTGAAAACGGACCTAAAGTAAACATCAGTCGATCAAAAATGTGTGATCGATGCATCCCAGCTAGCACATAACGGTTTGTTATTTTGCATACAACTTTCTGGGAATGGAATAGGGCTGGGTTACCCAAAAGCATCGTAGCGCTAAGATCATCTTTCGTCCAGTCCATTTAGTTTAAATGGAATTAAGATGATCTTAGTGCTACGATGCTTTTGGGAAACTCAGCCCTGGATAGTTGCTTGACTTTGGAAAATTCTCAGCACATTTAAGGAACTTAGCAAAATATTATAATTTTCTTGATTTCATTACTTAAAAATAATGTTTCCTAAAAGTTCAAAACACCGTTACATTTCATTTCAATTACGGTAATGTTCTAGGAACGTTCTCCAACTGGTTTGACATTGGGAATGTTCTCAAATAGTTCAGAGAACGTTAAGAAACAAGGTTCTTCATTTGGAAATTTCAGTACTTCAGCATAATGTTTCCTACAGGTTACCTCATGGTTCTATTTCAAGTAATGTTCTCAAATTGTACCAAGAACTTTAGTAACATTCAGAGAACATTCTATTACCGGTCAGGAAACTTATAGTGTCACTACCTGAATGGGAAATGAAAAACATATGTTCCCACAACTTCCAAGGATCCAAATGTGCTAGCTGGGATTTCACAGCAACAACATTAAACCAAGTCATACATCAATGAGATGCAATCATCTTCTCCATCTCTGAAACACAATATCCCAGAGAGAGAGAAGATGCAGGCACTTATCAATGTTCCCTACAAGCCTTATAGCGCTGAGATGGGATCCAGTGCGAACCTCATAAGCAACACCCTTCCTCATCCCCTCCCTTTCCTCACTCCATCCCCCCCTCTCTTACTCCTTTCAAATGCTGCTACTTCAGTCACACATAAATGGAAATTTCAAATGTCACTCCAGTGGAGTCCTTGTGGGAGTGGGGGATAAGACCCCCCCCCCCTCTCATTCTCCCACCCCCACATGAAAGCTGTCATCATCTCCACCTCAACGCTGAGATAACATTTGGGCACCGATGCGTATATCACTCTAAATCCCCATAACCGCAGCCACCCTGGCTGTATCTTCACCTTCTCCACTGACCCCATACTGTCATTGCTACTCAGCCAGAGGGGAAATGAAAAGCTGAGAGGTCAAAGTTGAGCATTCAAACACAGTTCCACAGAGGAATATCATTGGTTCTTCTACCATTGAGTATGGCCTATAGATAAACTAACAAAAGAAAGGGAGAATTTCTGTTTGGGAATAGAATCTGAAAAGATAAGACAATAATCTAACATCCCCTACAACAGTATCAGACATATCAGAACAGAAAAGCAACACCAACGTTTGTTAGACCTACAAGGCTACAAACAGAACAATAGCCTAACCTGGAAGGTCTACACAACTATGGCATTATGGAAAAAGCAGGCTGTTCGGCACACTTTAGCAACAAGTGACATAAGGGTTACAGTGAGTTAATCACCCAACGGCTCAGATAATCTAGTTAGGAGATCAACTAATGAGCTTCACCCTGAAAGGATGCAACCCATGAGACAACAGTGGGTCAGATGAATGAAGCAATGGGCAGTAGGGGGTAAAATACATGAATTAATATAACAAATCAGTTGACCCACCTGTTTATCTACTAAAAGGAGATGTTGAGAAATAGTAAAACAGTTTGAATCCATGCGCCGTGTGTCGCTCTGTGAATTCATATCAAATTGAGGTTAGGCTACCTGTAGTTTACACCGACGTTCTGCGTGCGCTTGCTTTGGTCTGGAGGGGTCAGCGCGCCTGGCGCGGTCTCCTAGGCAACTGACAGGGCGCGCAGGCACAGAGCCGCAAATAGAAGACAGAAGAGTAGACAACCTCAATGGCAGGCTACTGAGCTACAAAAAACACATTCACACATATTTGGCACACATTATTAGCTAAACCTACCAGATTTAAAAACATCTGAAATGCATCTGCCCGGCTGCCAGTCATTTTAATATCCTGTGATTACAGATTTGTTTTAAAGAGTCTGTTCTTATTCTTAGTCTTAAAGACAAACGGACTTTTCCAGTGTGTTTGGCATTTTTCAGCGACAGACATTGATATTGGAACTACACTCATGTCTGAGATTTCCAGCTTTTGAGTTCTGTTAGAAGATTAAATGGATTCATCTGTACTTAGACACAGTCAGAGAGACACACTGGCTGGCATGATAAAGGATTATTGCCTGTGTTTCTCTGCCATGACTGTCTGTCTGTCTACACAGAGATTAAATAAAGAGCATTGTTGCTTATTAACATTCAGCATTATGTTAAGGTATTTTTGTCTGCTCCAGAGTTGAGACTGATGCGTATAGTTATAGTTGACATGTGCTTTCAGTTAGAAATGAAGAAGGTGCCATTTGGGGAGGTTGGTTGGTTAAGAGATGACTTATCCAACTCAAACAGGCTGTTAATGGGGTTATGCCATTGCAATGAGACACTCCCACATTGATTGGTGCTTTGAGCTGAACTATCATTATCTGGGTCATAGAGAGAGACTTCCCTCGTCAACAGCAGGAGAGCCCATTCTCTGTCTGACCCAAATCACTCCTCAAGCTATTCACTTCATTTTAATTAAGGGCTCATTTAACACACACAGTGTGTACCCTCTCAGCACATACACACTCACATAAACAGGCACACACATTTGTAAATACACAATCATACTTTCACACACTCTTGGGAGCTTGTTAAAGCAGATTTCCAGGAAATGCTCCAGATGCAGGGTTCAGTGGCGCATCTCCAGGAGAGGAAATAGATGTAGAGTCGGACATAACAGCAAGTGTTCATTGCTTCCACTCAGGCTTTATGAAAGCTATCAACACACTCAGGGGGGTACCTCTCTTTCTCTCTCTCTTCCTTTCTCTCTCTCTCTCTCTCTCTCTCTCTCTCTCTCTCTCTCTCTCTCTCTCTCTCTCTCTCTCTCTCTCTCTCTCTCTCTCTCTCTCTCTCTCTCTCTCTCTCTCTCTCTCTCTCTCTTTCTCTCTCTCTTTCTCTCTCTGTCTCTCTCTGTCTCTCTCTCTGTCTCTCTCTGTCTCTCTCTGTCTCTCTCTCTGTCTCTCTCTGTCTCTCTCTGTCTCTCTCTCTCTCTCTCTCTTGCTCTCTCTGTCTCTCTCTCTCTCTCTCTCTCTCTCTCTCTTTCTCTCTCTCTCTTTCTCTCTCTCTTTCTCTCTCTGTCTCTCTCTGTCTCTCTCTGTCTCTCTCTCTCTCTCTCTCTTGCTCTCTCTGTCTCTCTCACTCTCTAGGCCACTGATCCTACTTGTTGGCAGGCAGAGGATAATGAAGGCTTTGATGTACAGACGTGTGCCAGTGTGTGCTGTACATGTGTACAAAGAGGGAGGACTGTGTGTAGAATCTCTACCCGCCTCAAATAAAATAAAATGACATTTTATTTGTCACATGCGCCAAGTACAATAGGTGTAAACCTTACAGTGAAATGCTTACTTACAAGCCCTTAACCAACTGTGCAGTTTTTAAGAAAAATCAGAGTTAAGAAAAATATTCAGTAAATAAACGAAAGTAAAAAATAAAAGATCAACAATAAGATAACAATAATGAGACTATGTACAGGAGGTACCAGTACCTAGTCAATGTGTGGGGGTACAGGTTAGTGGATGTAATTGAGGTAATATGTACATGTAGGTAATGGTAAGTTACAATGCATAGATAATAAACAGAGAGTAGCAGCAGCGTAAAAAAAAGTCTGGGTAGCCATTTGATTAGCTGTTCAGCAGTCTTACGCCTTGGGGGTAGAAGCTGTTTAGAAGCCTTTTGGACCTAGACTTGGCGCTCCAGTACCGCTTGCCGTGCGGTAGCAGAGAGAACAGTCTATGACTAGGGTGGCTGGAGTATCACTGCCTTCTGACTTCACTTGTCTGTCACCCAGTCATCAGTAAGTAAGAGGTTGACAGATAGAGCAGAAAGGTAAACAAAGCAAGAGACGTATGGAGTGATAGAGGGAGAAAGGACCATAGAGAAACATATGCAGGGAGCAAGAGAGACAGCGGGAGGGATGAAGATGAGGGAGAGTGAGAACCCATGTGAGAACCGCTGAATGTTCCACCTCTCTTTTATCTGTCAATGTGAGTAGGGCAGAGGCACTCGGATGGGTGATAGATGAAGTGTTTGCTTCTAATCCAGCTTCATTCCTTACACTACAACTACCATGACCCTGACTCATAACACTATGCTGGTTCATTAGTGCACTACTCAGAGCAGAGAGATACATGGTCCATATAAATAAATCAATTATACTGTATTTCTATGACATGGTCTATATATAAGATGTGGAGCAAACTGCCCCTTATTTCACCACACAGTGAATGAGGGTATATGTTTAGATGATTGTTTTTACTGTATTCAGTGAAAGACCAAAGATAAGTGGTGAGAAGGGTTTTAAGATAAGATTTGACAATATTTGTAAGGCGTCAGCTGTTTTCCATGTCTCTTTTTCTTCCTTTGAAAGAGTCAACTCTAAGAATTTGTTTGGAGAAATCTAATTCTATTACATAACATGTTCTGTCAGGCTCATTCTGGGGTTGCCTTTATCCACAGTGAAACAGTGTTTGCGTGATCTCCTGATACTCAGCAGCACACTCAACTGGGACCTAACCATCTCTCTATAGAAAATCTGACATTTGTTCGGCTCTTCAGACAGTGTTCCTTAATTCAAATGATCAGCAGCTCGACAGCTCTAATTAGCTGGCATTATAGGCAGAATAATAAGGTAAATCCCCACTATAGAAGCTGGATCCACTCTCCTCCTTTATCCCTGGAAAGACCAGAGTATATCCCCTCCCAAACAGGCTGAGAGGATGATGGAAGAGTTCAGATAGCATTATGGAATAGACAGACATTTTTACAAAGCGCCCACTAAAAGGACACATTTCCTTGTCTGAAGATCTGATGATATCTGCCTAGGTTCTTTGCATAAACCCAACTTAAAACTGATTTTAAAGTGAGCAGAATTCATGCTAACTCAATTTCCTCTCTGGCTGTCTCAGTATCAGTACCATCTCATTACATTACCAATTCACAGGACGAAGCCCCATCAATAGCAATGTGGTTTTCAGCTAATCGCAGCTGTGGCTTGGATTACAAAACCACCCATTATTGCAATGATTTTCTTAAACCAAGATATCCAAAACATATCACATAGAGGTTTCTCTGCCATATTATTCCTTTACATGATTTAATTGCACATGTCTAGATATACAGTACTTGACTCAATAGAATAGGTATAATATAAGCTTGGTTGTAGTGTAATAGAGAAAGAGAGTGTGTGCGTGTGCGTGTGCGTGTGCGTGTGCGTGTGCGTGTGCGTGTGTGTGTGTGTGTGTGTGTGTGTGTGTGTGTGTGTGTGTGTGTGTGTGTGTGTGTGTGTGTGTGTGTGTGTGTGTGTGTGTGAGTGTGTGAGTGCATGCGTGTATGGGATGGTTCTCACAGTCGTGGCTGTATTGTGCACTGTTGGGGTTTCAGCCTCCAGACAGTGATCTTGGGCTGTGCTGACTTTGCCGGTCTAGGAAGTGTGTTATTAAGTGCTCAGACTTGGAGCCTGTAGAATTCCACTAGTAAAGTGTTCGTGTCTGGAGAATCTAGAGGGAGAGATCCAACTATATTTTGTACTTGCACGTGCACACACAAAGACACACACACACCCAGAGTCAAATCCCAGCAGATACATAGCCTCCACAGCAGTACTCCTAGCTGACTGTATTTCATCATGTGGACTCTGACTTTCAGAGTTGATCACATCTTCCCACACAGCTTTATGTAACACCTTTTCGATGTGGTAATTCCAGAGATCAGAGATTTCCATTGTGTTTCCTCTGTGTTATATTGAAGAGGGTGGTTATTAAGCTATGTGTTGTGGTTGTCTCCTCCCTGAATGCACTTATTTTTGTAAATCACACGGGACAAGAAGGTCTTCTAAATGCAAAGACCTCTCCCTATGTTCCCACTCAGGTTTTTACACTTGTTACTCAGCCACACTGACACCTCTCACTTTTTTTGTTGTCCCCATGGACCAACCGCCTTTGCCCAGAGTCTGGAGAGCCACCCATCAGATCTGGAGCGCTTCTGGAGCTCTACCAGGTTCATAGATGGGCACCACCAGGATCTCCCTTTGGCCTGCCTGTGGAAAGGGATAGCCTCTGCCTTAAGGGAAAGGTCACCTGTCTAATGCAGATCCAGGATCAGTTTATCCTACCCAAATCCCAATCTCAATAAGAGATGACATCCAGAGCTGACCTTGCGGGTCTAAGAAGTGATCAGTATCCTGAGGGGGAAAAGGCCACCATTCTCTTCCAAACTGAGCTTTGCTGCTGCTCCTATCTGCTGAGATTTATTCATGACACAAATGGATAAGAGCCTCCCTCCCCCACCAGTTCTCACCCATCCACTCTACCCTCCATTATATCATCTTCAGACCCCTCTGATGTTTCCTCCAACCCTCCCTCCCTGTTCTCTCCGCTCGCATTAATCACATATCATTAAAGGGATACTTCAGGATTTTGTCAATGAGACCCTTTATCTACTTATCCAGAGTCAGATGTTTTATGTCTCTGCATGCAGTTTGAAGGAAGTTGCTAACTAGTGCTAGCACAATTGCAAACTAGCATTAGCACAATGAGTGAAAGTCTATGGGTATCTGCAACCGTGCTAGCAGATACCCATAGACCTCCAGTCATTGTGCTACAGATACCCATAGAGCTCCAATCATTGTGCTACAGATACCCATAGACTTCCACTTATTACTTTAACGCTAGTTTGAAATTGTGCTAGCAATAGTTAGCAACTTACTTCATACTGGACCCACAGACAATTTTTTTTATAAATCACTTAATCTGACTCTGGGGAAGAAGATGAAGGGCCTCATTGCCAAAATCCCAAAGTATCCCTTTAAGTGTCAGAGAGAATTCACAACTCAGGACATTTGGTGCAACAAGCTACGATGGCTACGATGGCTGCTCTGGTTGCTCTGGCTTCAGCTTGACTCTCTGTCTTCAATTAGTGTCTGGCTGAGGGATTGGCCGGGCTAATGCCTTCCTGCCGGCACCCTGGCCTGTTATATATGTAGGGTAATGGGGGGCCTCTCCACCCAGAGATGAAACTGTATCTATGAGTCTGTAAGATCACAGACGTAGTGAACACTGACAGAAGACGCTAACATGCAACATGCAACATGCATCCATATTTGTTAAGTAGGATAGATCTATGGTGTGCTCTTTGTACCTAGAAAAGGGGCCTCTTGCTTTTGATGCCTGTCTCTCTGACACACACACACACACATATAAATAGACAAGCACACACCCTCACACTCCTCACAGTCCTCACACTCCTCACAGTCCTCACACTCCTCACACTCCTCACATTCCTCACAGTTTTCACAATCCTCACAGTCCTCACACTCCTCACAGTCCTCAAAGCAAACAAACACACGCCTACAACACTCACGCATGTACACATGCTCGCGGCACACCACATGCACGCACACGTGCATGCAAGCACACACACATACATTTACACCCACTGTTGATTTGCTTTCTGGGGTATCTCGTTAACAGTCTCACACAGTCTTGGTGGGAGGTTGTTACACTCCGCACTCCTATTGACCACAGGCTCCAGAAATGTGTCACTGACAACAACAACTAACTACCAAACTAGCCCTATACAAACCCCCCAAGGCCCTCCCTGGCCTAGCCTTCTATCCCTGCAGTAATTTCACACCCCCTCTGACTGAGACTACCCCCTTCCAACCTCGACTACTCCTCTTCAAAAAGGCTGCTATGTCACACAAAACAGGCTTATAAAATAAACTGAAGGAGAAGTACTCAGTGATCTATTCTGTGATTGAGCCTTTAGTTCAGTATTGCATGTTTCTATCTGTTAAAAACAGATTTGTAATGGTAAGTTTTTTGCAAAGCACTCTTACAGAAGCAAAAAAATCTCAAATTTGTTGCTGAGAAAAGAGGGAAGTAATGACAGAACAGAACAAACCGTCTCTGGGTTCCTCATTAAAGCCTATGGTAGGGGAATGGACTATCCCAGGCTCAAAGGAAAATCTGATGAATCACATCTATATGCTAAAAGCATGTCAGCATAGAGTGGATGTAGCTCACTGTGTTCACCCTAAGCCTGAACCTATCACTCTGATTTCTCATTTCATTTCTCCACCATCTCTGCTTACCAGAGAACTCACTTTCTCTCTCATCCTGTTTCTCATTCCTCTATTAGCTATGTAAGTGAACTTTTGGATCTGCCAATCGAATATCCATTTCCTTTTAAAGAATATTAAAGACACAGACACACACAGACACACACAGACACACACAGACACACACACACATTATATTATGAATAGTGAGGTGAAGATAATTGTAATGCATGAGTGAGTGTGTGTGTCTGTGAACCCAGGCCAAACACAGTGTTGGGTAAAGTAGCTGAATCAGTGAAGGCTCAGTGTGGCTCTTCAAAATGGTCACTTAGACTACACCATAAATTATGACAAGGGGCACCTCCTCTCCTGTTCTACTCAGTTTTCAGAGAGCTAAAAATATCATAACAGCATCACTACTGCCAGTCTGCAATAATAACACTATGAATATTGTGACATTACTGTGTCATTAGCTGGTCATGGCATTGCTCTGTATAAAATCCAATGGGAATTTGAATCGCATGTCTGAGGAGGTTTTTTTTAGGTGTGAGTATCGACCTCTCACTATCTTTCCCCTTTCCAATTCAACTTCTGAACTCACATTCTCTCACGGCTTCCTTTCTCTCTATATGCTGACATCCCTCTCTGCTTAAGATGTTCTCTCTCTCTCCCTATCCCCCCCTCGCTCTCTCTCGCTCTCTCTCTGTCTGTATGCTTGTCTCTCTCTCTTTCTGTCCCTACTTTCCTTCCTCCACCATATCTCTCTCCCTCACTGTGTGGGAGCTGGCTGTCCCAGGTGATGTTATTCCCTGTGGGGTCATGTTACATCGCTGTCACCCCCAGATCTACGTCCCTCGGGAGCGCTGGGACATTTAAATGCTCTTCCAGACCACATTCTCCACCCCCAGCCTCCTGTCTCAGGAGCAGCCTATCGGGTTCCTACGCCGACACCAGAGAGCCTGGGAAAAACGCTGTGGCTCCAAGCAGAGACGTGACGTGATGTTCTGGAGTGGGTTGGGGATCCACCGGGATTACAGCCATCCTTCAACCTGAGGACGGAGCGAAGGGACCTGTCTGCCTTGGCCTAGTCGGCAAAGAGCTTCCCCCAGGGAAGAGTGGCGAGATTATAGCTACATTCCTATATTACTCCTGTATTAACCAAATGTGCTCTTCCCCAAAGGAGGGGGGCATAGAGTGTTGGAAGCAATTATTTAAAAAAAGCATAGGTTGACTAATATCATGACATACATTGCTCCCTGCTAAATTATACTGAAGCTGAAATTATTCACTGTCAATGTACAGCGTTTAATAAATGACTTTTGGTAGAGCTCAGTATATTCTTTTCAATAGCTTTTACAGTTGCCATGGTGACACTCAGGAGAGCTTAAAGAAGATCTCAGACTTGATAAAAGGGTTTTTGCGTCCTGGTGACTCAGACCAGGACTGACAGTTCTTTGGAGTCGATGAGGTGGCAGGCGGAGTGAGCAAGAAGCAAGACATTGAACATGAAGACATTTTTGTAGAATGATCTTACGGAGGCAATGCCAGAGGTTCAGCAACACTGCCAAAGGACCACATACAGATATAGGATCTTAATTTGATCACCCTGTTGCAGGAGAACTTTCCTGGTTTGAGGTTTTTAAAGGCTTCTGAAGTTTGTAATTTCACACTCGATTATCCCTTACAAAAAATGTATCAACCCCTACATAAATATCCGTTCATTATTATCCACACAATAGTTCCTATTTCCTGTTGCTGTAGGATTATTTTCCTGCTGTAGCAAACTGGTTAAAATTAAGATCCTACATCTGTAAAGAGCTTTTTGGAATAGGCTCAAAGACATCAAAGCATGAGCCAGAACAGGTTGAAATGTGGGCCTTTCAGTTGCCTTGTGGCACTCGGATTTGGAAAGCATTCAGCAACATTTCAGGGGATACCTTGACTCAGCATTAATTTGTGACCATGCACAAAGAGAGAAACAGAAAGACAGTGGTTTCTATTGAGCTGAGTACAAGCTGGTACACTCACTCTCTCAGGTGCTGACCATGAAACTCACAAAAGGGTGACATTTTCTCAGAATCGTTCTACACTGATGGAGAAGCGAACAGAGACCAGGTTAAAAAGGTGGACTGTTGTGGGTGGAAGAAACCTGTTCCTGGAATTCCTGATTCATTACATCTGATATTGTATGTGCTTGGATACCTACACTCTTAGAAAAAAAGGTGCCATCTAGAACCAAAAAAGTCCCCATAGGATAACCCTGTGAATAACCCTTTTTGGTTCCAGGTAGAACTCTTTTGGGTAACATGTAGAACCCTTTCCACAGAGGGTTCTAGATGGAACCCAAAAGAGTTATACCTGGAACCAAAAAAGGTTCTACATGGAATCAAAAAGTGTTCTCATATGGGGACATCCAAAGAACCCTTTTGCAACCCTTTTTTCTAAGTGTCTGATATGTGTCTCTGTGCATATGTGTATGTTTGTGTGTGACAATAATCATATTTCTGGTCCAGGGGTTTGGTTTCTAGAGCTACCAGCGACAGCGCCTCATGCTCACTTCCTGCCCTAAAGGCCTGGGGTGCAGGAGAAGGAAAGAGCCATCCTGCTGCTCTAGAATTGGTTTACATCACCAGCGGAAAATGGCACTAATGCCATTGGGTGGGGGTCAGGCTAATGTTGATTTATTTAACTCCCCCTACCTCGCTTCAGAGAAACGCTTCCACAACCATGGCAACAGACCCACACACCGTGACGATGATTTAGTGCCAGTTTGCTGCTGTATAAATACTCTCTCTCTCTCTCTCTCTCTCTCTCTCTCTCTCTCTCTCTCTCTCTCTCTCTCTCTCTCTCTCTCTCTCTCGCTCTATGCTCTCTTTCTCTCACTCTATTTCACTCTCTCGTATGATCTTGCTGTCCTCCTCTCTCTCTCTTTCTCTCTCTCTCTCTCTCCCTCTCTCCATGTAATGTGCGTTATGTCTGTCTATCTCTGTCTCTCTCCATGCTCTGCCTTCCTTCTCGTTCTCTCGCTGTGGGAGACGGATACAGTTCATTTGTGTCTGATTTTCTTCTGACTGGCTGACAGGTTGATCCCTCTGCCCTCTCCCCAGGGCATGCAGCTGTGCTGGGGCCCATCTGCCTGGAGGAGCACAAGGAAGATCCCAGAAGAAGATGCGTGTATGTGTGTCTGCGTGCACACATTTAAGGACGGTGGTGTATGACTATCATGCCACACCCATGAGCTTCATAAATGTGAGGTGGAGGGGTGACGTAGGAGAAGGAAAAGGAAAATCTCTCACAGACACCAACAATGTTTTCCCACAACATTACTAACATTACACATTAAAATAATCCCCAAATATTAATTTGATACATCAGTATGTCACAGTGCGCACACACACACACCCTCACTTTGTTTCTTCTATTCTCATTGGTCTGGGCTACTCTCTCTTCTTGTCTTTCTCTCTGTCTCTCTCTTACACACACATACACACACACATCCTGCTCCTCTTGATATACTTTCTAATCTAAAGCGTAAACCTATTCTGCTTAAGGATACACTCTGTGCCAGGTCCATTAACTTAATCTAGAAGAAAAAACACAGACGGGTACTTCAACGTATTGCATGGGAGAATTCTGTCAGCACTTTCAGAAAGACTGTGTTGTTATCGACAATGCTCTGATATGGGATTATATCACCAATCTTCTAAACACAGGGCTCTTAGTCACTGTCAGAGTTATTTCACTAAGACAAATACCAGAGCACTGCACTATCAGTCCCGTTGCCACTGAGCAAGGCATTGGGCCATCATTTAAAACAAAAGATGGAAGAAAGAAATGGCAAAACTCTACAGAGTAATTACAGTCCCCTACATCATATTTGTCCTTCCTAAATAAACCAATGCCTCACCTTTGACCTCACAAAATAACCTAATTTTGTCTCACATAGATAAACATATTTCCAAGTGTCACTGCCTTTGTCAAAGTCAGACAATAACCAACCATACAGCATGATTGTTAGTCTCTTTGGATAAAAGCGTCTGCTAAATGGCATATATTATTATATTATTATTATTATATTATTATTATACACTGAGTATACCAAGCATTAGGAACACCTTTCTAGTACTGAGTTGCAGAAGTTTAGCATCACAGAGTTGGGTCATTGCCATGACAACGGAGACAGACAGATTACCTGCTGTCCCCTCTTGCAATGTGAGGTGACAGGCCAGGATATCCCCACTGTCCTCCAATGATAGGAGCTGTGTCTGGAGCAAACCCACAGCTGTATGTACATTCTTCACCTATGTACAGTATATTTACATGAAGAAATACATTGAATATACTTTGAATAAATGCTAACTAGATGCTGAAGAAGGGAGGAGTATCATATTAGTTATCTTCATTTATCAATCACATTATTTTACTGTATTCTGAAGTTCTCTCCAGGATCCTACATCATTTGAATTTGAATGACAGGCATTGGGATCTGAAGCTGCACATAAACACAGACACAAATTACATTTCAGTTTGATTTATAACATTTCCATAATCGTCAATTTCAGCAGCCTTCGTTTAAAATATACTGTACTTGATTGCATCCTTGAATATTTCCCATCAGGAGTCTCATGAAATATATATTTGGCCTGATCGCTACAGGGTTGACTAGAACACCGGCCCCCTCTGCTCACTCTCCCTCTACTCACTCTCGCCCTCTACATCCCTCGCTCTCTGAACAGTAGTTGCCATGGCTACAATCATTAACACATCTGGCATGCTTATCTGCTGCTCACACACACTTTAACATTCCATCACAGGAATACATTTATATGCATATGGTAGAGAAGGTATTCTCAGTATCATGCCCTCATCAGAGATTTTTCACCAGTAGTTGTACTGATTATCCTCCCAATGGTAGAGCCTATTTGTGGATCCTGAGGTGTGAGGTGACTAATGTTGACAATGTTCTAGATTTAGGTCCTGATGTTATCAATGCTCTACTGGATGTTTTCTTGAACCATAGAATACATTGGGAGCACAGGAGGTTGGTGGGACGTTAATTGGGGAGGATGGGCTTGTGCTAATGGCTAGAGCGGAATGAGTAAAATGGTATCAAATACATCAAACATAGAATTTCCATGTGATTCTATTTCCTCCGTTTCAGCCATTATTATGAGCCATCCTCCCCTCAGCAGCCTCCACTGATTTGGAGTGACGGGTCTGGTTAGATGCAGTAGGGGAGGTAGTCTGGGCAGTGGCGATTTTAGCATGTTATATCTTGGTGGGGCAAAAAAGAAAAGTGGGATGCATGCCAGCAAAGCCACTACACAACACAAAAAATACACGAATTGCACTTTAACAGTAACAAACAGTGTCCACAAACGGCCTACATAAAGCTGTCCCAACAGCAGTCCCAACATCTTACCGCTTCTACAGTTGGCTATCAGCGAAGCCTTGTCTGTTCATTCAGCCTAATTTACTGCCTTTTAAAAAAACATAGCTGATATGGCTGACTTGCTTAAACAAATGTGGCTTCTAATGACAATTGAGATGTACAAACTATGACATAAGGGGATGACAAGCAGATAAGAGGCCATCCGTAATTTCGATTAAGACATTAATGAGCGAGCTAGGACAGACAGTCAATATTACACTTTTAAAATGTACAGCGACAGAATTCAGAACATGGGCCGTTCTTACAGTGCTCTGCCCTGTACACCAAATCAGAACCGTAGGATAAATAAAGGGGGCATATAAGCAGACAATGAAAGCTTTAACAATAATCAATGATTACATTTCTCTAAAACAGGTTATAGGCTACATGTGCACCACCAAGTCAGAACAGCAGGCAAAATTAATAGGGGTCAATTATTAGGGTGAGGAACATGGGCAACTAACATCTTACTACACAACAAGCACTTTTTATTATTTTCTTATCTACCATATACGTATCTCCTTGGCATATTTCATTATTTATGCAACAGCATACAATACATTTTTGTACTCACCCTGTTGTGCTGTGCTCACTTGAACAGGAAGGTGGCATGGCAGTCCCTTTTTTTTTTTTTTTTTTTTTTTTTCGTGGGCAAATTTTGTAATCAAAGTCGGGCATTCTCAGGATTTATGGTGCTTTCAAAACAACTGGGAACTTGGAAAAAAAACAAGGTTGAATCATGATGATGTCATTGATCTTCAGGTCGTAGCTCTAGCCGGATTTACAATTCTGAGTTGGATAACCGTACAAAATGTATTTTCCCATTCGGAGCTTGTTTATTCCCGTCTCCCAGTTGTCAAGTTTTCGCAGTTCCGAGTTAACAGTTGTTTTGACAGCATGGCTAATGTTGAATGCTTATCATTTTAAACTTGGAAAAGATCCCCTTAATCCAAGATTTGAGACCAAACAGCCAATTCACTGAATAGCAGGCTAGTGATTGCTTTACAATGCTTGCAGTTAGCCACTGTCACTGATTCCTTCCAAACCACTCATAGTTGATTTTGCGATTTCCAACTTGCTGTGTAATGTTTATGTCCAATGGCCAATGAGCACCGATACGTTTTATCTATAATTTCTCTTCATTATTTATCTTTATATGAAAAGGATTCAAAATGATTTGCCAGTAGATTGTCGACTTGGTTCATGATGATGAGTGCTCGCTAAGATTTAGGAAGTATGATGTTGACATGATCAGTCCAATCAAAGCTACTGTACATAACATGATTTGACGTCATTTTATCTGTGGACAATGATCTTGAGCCTTCTTGGATGGGCATTTCTAATGTAACTCTATGGCAGCACCCAAGGGACTAGAATTTTCGAGCTCTACCCTTAGACTTGGTGGTGATGTAGTGTCCCCATGAGTGACAGAACACTGAGCCAAACACAGTGCAATGCTCCGTATTTTCTGCTGGGTGGCCCACCACCACAGAAAGCACTGAGCTAGGCTGAAACACCTGCATTTTGGAGCTGCATTGTTAAAAAAAAAAAAAAAAAAAAAAAAAAGAGACCATGTTTGTATGCGGCTTTATTAACTCAATTATATATATATTTTTTTTACATTGTTTGCAAACTGATAGGTGACACGTATTAATGCCAAAATAACATGCAAAACAGGCAAGACCAAAAACTATATTTAAAAAATTTTAAAGTATTTATTGTGGGGCTCAAAATATGTGGGGCTCTGCCTCACCTGCCCTGAATGACTGGTCGCCACTGAGTCTGGGTAACAGTTTTAGCTAACATTCCACTCCTTGCCACTCCTTTCATTTGCCAAAGAGGCTGACCTTTCGGCAATCTCAGTCTCTTTGGCAAATGACAGGAGTGGCAAGGAGTGGAATGCAGTAGCTGAATAGAGACGCCAACCTAGCTATAAAGGAGGTGCTCGTGTCTCCAAAGCACGACTGACATGCATAGTTGGCAAGAGGTAAAGGGATTTCCTTGCCATAGAACACCACACTTACAGAAAAACCTAATGAATTTCACATGTGGTGTGTTCCAAAACCACATGAATTTCACATGTGGAGTGTTCCAAAACCACATGAATTTCACATGTGAAGTGTTCCAAAAACACATGTTTTCATGTGATCAAATCAAATCAAGCTTTATTTATACACCACATTTCAGACATGGAATGCAACGCAATATGCTTCACAGGAAAAAAAACTCATGAAAGTTTTTATTTTCATAGTTTTTGTATATTTAGTACACAACAAACATAAGAGGATAAGAAACTAAACAATAACAATAAAAACGGAACTAAATCATGTGTTTTTCCTGTGAGGGCAGTATTTCCCGTGATGATTACTACACATTACATCACTGCTTATATGAAACAAATCAAATACCTGGCCAGAGGAATTTAGGCAGACAAGCCATCTGTTCTTTTGGTTGAAAGTTTTGTGGTACATTTATGAAATTCAAAAGGGAGAGGTTAGAGCTTTCCTGTGATTCAGTTGTGTAACCAGCTCTTTCACTTTCTGTGCTTTAGAAACCCTTTGAGCTGTGGCCATTGATTTCTGTGTGTGTGTGTGTGTGTGTGTGTGTGTGTGTGTGTGTGTGTGTGTGTGTGTGTGTGTGTGTGTGTGTGTGTGTGTGTGTGTGTGTGTGTGTGTGTGTGTGTGTGTGTGTGTGTGTGTGTGTGTGTGTGTGTGTGTGTGTGTGCAATTGATAAGCGCATCCTAGAGGGAGCAAGAAGAATGCCAGCCGAATTTTGTTCCCATGTGGCTGCATGTATTCTGGGGACAAAAACAACAATTTGATGTATGATTAAACCAAAGCAGAGTGATATCAGTTCTCACATCACACACTAAGGGATATTGGGGGGCAACAAAGGAACTTACTTCATCCCAGTATCAGCCATGTCCCTGCCAAAAGATTCATACCAAAACAATTGTCCCAACCTGATAACCCTGCCCGGTCCCCTGTCCAAAGCCATACCCACAAAGCTTCCCTAATCCTCTAGCCTTTCCCCTATCCTGGTCTCCAGTCCCCTGCCTCTGGCCCCGGGCCAAGGCCTCCTCTCTGTCCTGCCCTGTAGGGATCTCTGTCTCTGTCCTGCCCTGTAGGGATCAGTGGAACCTGCTGCATCCTATTCCTTACCCCATTGACAAAACAACAGAGCCCCAGAAGCACAGCACAGCACAACAGCACTTAGTACTGCTTACAAACACACATACACACACACTCGCAAAAACATATTGTCTTTCATGACAGAAACACTGTGCTGTGCCTAAGAACACCTTTAATCCAAAGGCTTGATCACGGCCTCTGGGGAAAGAAGGACAGTGTCAGAAGTACAGCAGTGGACTCACATTGACGACGTTGAAGAGAAACAACGACGGATTCTTCCCTCCACCCAAACCCTGAGGCTGTCCCTACCCCTTCATCCTTACAGTGGCAGCTTAGGTAATAACGAGGCTGCTTTAGATCATCAGGTGCACTGGAAATACCAGAGCAACCAGTGGTCACAATGAGTGATTTGTGAGTCAGACCTTTCATGATGGCTTTGCATTCCTGGTGAGTCAAATACACACTACAACAAACACACACACACACACACACACACACACACACACACACACACACACACACACACACACACACACACACACACACACACACACACACACACACACACACACACACACACAAACAATTATATGCAGAACTGCTTTGTACAATATATTCTGTTGTTGAATACGTCTATGTATTTATTAACATTTTATGATCTCTGCATTGAAGAAACAAGAAACAAACAAAAGTATTTTTCCATTCTCCAAATGTCTAACCAAAGTTAACGTGCAGGAACATGCGTGAAAACACACACACCATCCTACTTGAGGCTTGTTTTTTTATGAAACGTACCACTTTGATCTCTTTAAACTTACTCTAAAATCCCAGACAAACAACTAGCAAGAGTCATTTGTGTAAACCAACCACTGCATACAAACACATTTCACAGCTTTTACAAAGACAGCCAAAAGCTGGTTCCTTTACATACCTTTTTGCCTTTCTTCTTACGATGCGCTGGTTTGCCAGTGGTTTTATCTTTAGCTTCCTCACTCATCTTGGGACTGAAGATTTTCTGATCTGTTTTTATTCCAACATGTACAGTAGTGCTTCGGCAGTGGTGTTGCTTTCAGTGGTGATAAAGTCTCAAACCAACATAAAAGTCCATTTAAAAAGGGTTGTTCCACTGAGCGAGAGAGAGTGGACTGGAGAGGCTCACACACACACATACACTCACACACTCACACTCACACTGAGGTCCACTCGAACCGCTTTGCCGCGCGAACGGTGCCTCTCTCCAACACACTCAGAGGCAGGGTGTGGAAGCAGGAGAAAGAAAGGCAGGTGGAGGACGAGGGGGAGGAAGAAGAGTAAGAGTAGGATGTGGATGTTGATGAAGGAAGACAGAAAGGCAAGAGGTAGAATCAAGGAAAAGAGTATATTCCTTTAAAGGTAAATAATCCTGTGGGTTGTTGGATCTAGTGCTGCCCATCTGACAGTAGACCCAGTAGCCTCCAACTCCCTTCTAGTCTGACTGAAGCTGATGGAGAAACTGATGGAGGGTGAGGGAGAGTGAGAGAGAGAAAGGGAGAGAGAGAGAGAGGGAGAGAGAGAGAGAGAGAGAGATGGGTGAGGGAGTGAGGGAGTTAGTGAGAGACAGAGAGCTCACGCAAGAGAGAGAGAAGTGGGGGCGTGATCCACACAGTTACAGAGAGAGAGAACAGTGAGAGAGAGAGAGAGAGAGAGAGAGAGAGAGAGAGAGAGAGAGAGAGAGAGAGAGAGAGAGAGAGAGAGAGAGGAAGGAGAGCTAAACAAAGCTAGACAGAGAACACAGAGAGCCAAATGATCAGTGGACGGTTGACTCCAGCGTTGAGTGCTTCCTGAGCGGTAAGAGGCTGCTTATGTTGTTCCCAGACGGGGCTGCGATATCAAATGAGAACCCTGCTCCTTTGGCAGGCTGGGGAGAGAGGAGTGAGAAGCGGATCATTAACATGACGCATCAGGTCCTTCCAGAAAAGGAAGTCTCCCCACACCCTGTGCCAGCAGGATCAGCTTACTGAGGAGAGCACTGGAGAGAGAGACAGCCCACCCTCTCTCAGACCACAACAGGAGGCAATGTTCATATAACAAAACATCTTGAGAGAGAGGGAGAGACAGAGAGAGAGTGAAAGAGAAAGAAAGAGGGGCCGCACCCTCTTAACCTCAAGAAGGCCATATTTGAGCAGTTAAACATCTAATAAGACAGGAGAAACGGAGAGAAAGGAGAAAACAAAGTCCCAGGTAACAGGGAAATGGGAGAAAAGGTAGGGAGAAAAATACACAGGCTCAGAGGAGAGTGAAAGTGACAGAGTGAGAGAGAAAAGGAGAGAGAGAGAGAGAGAGAGAGAGAGAGAGAGAGAGAGAGAGAGAGAGAGAGAGAGAGAGAGAGAGAGAGAGAGAGGTTTGTTGTGATTGTTCTCCTTCAGTGGGCAGTAAACAGCAGGTTCATTATTCTGGGTTGTGACTCTACTACAGTCTCCACCGTCGGCCACCAGCCATGCTCCACTAATCACAAACACTACACCAGCAGAGGGAGTGTGCCAACACTGAGCTGCCATCCCTCAACAACAACACCAGACATAATGCCACAACCACTAGCATCTCCTTCTCCACCTCGCTCCTCTACCCACAGAGCCAGCTACATCCAGATTGTGGCTGACCTGAGCTCAGGTGGAAAGGGAGACAGACAGAATTAGGAAAAGGGGTTGGGTTACACCGTGTTTTGGACAATATTCTTACCTCTGTCACTGTTTTAATGTCAAAGGGCGTGGCCTCTCTTACTGAGTCCATGCCAAGGGAGACGGACTAGGGGTTATTGATTTTGCCGTAAGGCCAGTAATTACTCTTATTGAGTAACATCCAGTTCTTAAAGCAAATTGTATTTTACTGGCAGAAGATGCATGTTAACTATACATCTGGCAGTTTACCTGCAGGCACTCTCATATACGCATCCCATGATTTTACATGGTTTTATGTTTTTGATGTTCATTTCCATTTCAAAAGGGTGATTTTTCCCCACAGCAGTAATCCTGTGGACAGACAGGGAGACTAATCTACATACAGACTGAGTAGGCCGTCTCTAAACGACTCCCTCCAATATAGACTCTGCTCAAAAGGAAGGAGATTATCAAAACTACATGGTACATTATCTATATGGAAATATTCATTTTTAAGTTGACCGACCAGTATATGATTTAGAGGTCATTACATGTGTATTGTATGATGTGGCACAAATGAAAGGGGATCATCATGTTAAAATATTGCGTAATGTTTAAATACATGTGTAATTGATTACAGTAGTCATGATCATTTATTATATATATTCAGTCACATGGTACTGCTGCTCTTTAATTCTGGTTGTGGATGGGAGTGCTCTCAATTCTATGCTGACTCTCCTGTCTGCCCTCTACTGGTCACAGTGTGCCATCACACAAACAAAACATCCTCACTAAATGTCTTATTAGCCTGTCGAGAGGCCATTGTAGTTTTTCATCCTTTTCTTTACCCCTATATAGAATATACAGTCTTTCCCACGCACCAAAACACAACACTCATATACTGTAGGTCTGATAGAGACATAGAGTTACTCCAATCGAACAGTGCATCCATATGATCTTAGCCTAGTGGTCCGAGTGTTGGACCAGTAACCAAAGGTTAAATGTGGAATGGGTTAAATGTGGAGGACACATTTCGGTTGAATGCAGGTATCCCATAAGCTGTGAGCGTGCGGTGTTATCATTAAACTTAGCCATACCACTCCAAGGAAGTCTCCTCTCCCATCCGTCATGCTTAGAACGAAGCCCAGAGATCGATCCATGGATACTCAGGCAGATTGGTGCAGACATCCCACGAGGGGATTTCACCGCCTGAAGTCAACACTGACTGGAGGGGCTCAATACAATCAAAGCTCTCCCTACAAATCAATCATCACACAAGATTAACTGTATTCTCCCAATGAAACTCAAATGAATCAGCTCACCTAACCTGAAGCCAATGAGGATGTCAGTGCACAATCAACAACAAAACTATCTCATATTTAGATGGCTTGTTTAACATCCACTTAAATTGCACTTATCTGAAATCCATATTAATCTGAAATTTCTTTTGATTCATTTTGTTCAGCTACTATAATTTTTCTGTGTTAACATAGAAAAGCAGATGGCTCTCTAAAGGCAACTGCAACCACTGCATCTTGTTTATTATGGCTTCGTAAGCAAATTAATGAAATATCTCCCTTTTTAAAAGACCCATAAAGCTGTACTGAGAACCTCAAATATTGGCCAAGGTGGCACTTCATTGGCACTAATTAGTTAACTCTTTTATCTGCTGTTTGGCAGAGACATTGTGTCCTTTTACTTAGATGAATGACTTCTTGGCAGTACATAGAGATCTAGGATCTTAATTTGAACAAGTTTCCTACAGCAGGAAAATAATCCAGGTGGAACAGGAAATGTGAATTATTATGTGGATTATAATAATGGACATTTTTGTAGTGGTGGACACAGTTTTCATAAGGGGAAATCAAGACTGAAATTTCAAAGTGGAAATTATTAACTATATAAGCCTTTTTAAACCTCAAATACACTACAAGTTTAAAATGTCCTGCCTTTCAGTAAAGTTCTCCTGCAAAAGGGTGATCAAATTAAGATCCTATATCTGTACGGTACTTATTGTATTGATTAGATGGCATGTCTTTAAGATTTGACATGGTGCACACATTGATCTAAGACCTTGTGTTTCTTTAGTGAGGTGTTAAAACCTAGGCGACGTAAATGTGAATGAAATCAGGGAAAAGGGCTTTGACCAAGAAAATGGCAGTTCAAGTCAAATCCGATGGCACTTCCCTTGGAAACCCTGGAAACGGTTCAGCTGCAGAGCTAGCAGGGACAGAAAGGCTTCCAGATATAGTCTAACAATATTAGGACAGGTAGACCCCCCACATACTCCATCACCTCCACACCTTCACAGCTCCTCAGCTCCTCCAGAGAGGTACAGCCTACCTCTCTCCCACTCCCTTCACACAGCTCTATTACTGTAGCTGCTAGCGCTCTTTACAGCCGAGGAGTTCATTTGCCTCTGTCAGTTCACTGAGAGTTAAACACAAGGCAGGTTAAACTCAGACCTACTTTCCTCACTAAGGAAGTCACTCCTTGACAAGTGTTTCCCTGCTGATAAAAAGGTACAGTTACAGACTGTTAGAGGAGCACACTGAGGACCATTAGCTCAGCTCTCAACGATACTGGATGACTTATGTACGCACTCATTAATGATACATGATGAGCTACATAATAGTTAGAGAGGAGAGGAGGAAACCTGCAGCCACCTTAGATGTTCTAATAAGTCAGAATGCATTTGCTCAAGACTGGTTGATGAACAATATGGTAACCCACGACTATGCTTTTGGCATCGGCACAAAGGAGGCTTCACCAAGTACTGTTGTGTTTCAAGTTCCCTCCAAGCCTGCACGGCACAGAAGACTGACAAGGGTCAAAACGCATCATCATACAGTAGCTTACATAATTGAGAAAATCACACAAATGCATGCAGATCAACACACACATAAACACATGCAGACACACAATGGTCAAAGTATAAGCATCTCCAGTTCTCGCCATACTGAGCTTCCCCTGAACTGAGCTTCCCCTGAACTGAGCTCCCCCTAAACTGAGCTTCCCCTGAGCTGAGCTGAGCTTCCCCTGAGCTGAGCTGAGCTTCCCCTGAGCTGAGCTTCCCCTGAACTGAGCTTCCCCTGAACTGAGCTTCCCCTGAGCTTCAGATCTCTGCAAAATCCTCCACACAATTCCTGGTGGTTAAGAACCTGTTCAGTAACATTTATAGTCAGTGATAAGATCATATAAGCTGCTCATGAAATTCATCCCAACGTGAAAGCCAGTAAATATGAGCTCATAAAACATATTTCTCGACAAGTTGATCTGTTGTTTTATGTCATTGTTCCGACTATTGTTCTAAAAACTTGACTTTGGTTCGTCACTCTGTATGAATCAAAAAGGTTCTGGCTGTATGTAGTGTGTAAATTAATACAACAAGCAAACATGAAAAAGGTATCATTGATTTTCTTGTATTTCCCCATAGGACAGTCATGCATTATTATGTTCAGCATGCAGAAAGACTGCTTTCCTGAGCAGCCTTCAAAATGACTTCTCATTTTACATTCTTATTTTCAATGACAGCCCAGGAACAGTGGGTTAAGTGCCTTGTTCAGGGGCAGAATGACAGATTTTTACCAAGTCAGCTCGGAGATTCAATCTTGCAACCTTTCGGTTACGAGCCCAACGCTCTAACCACTAGGCTGCCTGCCACCCCTAGAATTCTAGACCCATGGAAAGTAGGGTGAATACGGAGGGTACGGGGTAACAAAAGACAAACAGCAGTGGGGCTAATGACTCTAGAGATGGGGAAAGGGCCGATGAAAAGGAGGGAAAGTTTACGGGACTCCACCTGGAGAGGCAGATCCCAGGTGGAGAGTCACACCCTCTGCCCGAGCTGATAGCGTGGAGCAGGGGTCCAGTGGCGATCCGCTTGTCGCCTATACCTGGAGGTGGTCTTCAACAGAGAGGCCCATTCTCTCTTCCAGGTATGGCGACAGTGGCGGATGAATATCTGCGCAGAGGGATTGCCAACTTCCTCCTCTTGCTCGGGAAGAGTGGAAGCTGATATCCCAAGGAACACTTGAAGGGCAAGTGACCCATGGCAGAGCAAGGAAGGGTGCTGTGAGCGTACTCAACCCATACCAGTTGCTGACTCCAGGTGGTAGGGTTGGCGGAGACTAGGCAGGGAAGCGTCATCTCTAAGTGTTGGTTGGCTCGCTCCGACTGGCCGTTGGACTGGGGTTGTAATCCAGAGGACAGGCTGGCAGATGACCCAATGAGCGTGCAGAACGCCTTCCAGAACGAAAACTGCGGATGCCGGTCGTAGACCATGTCCACCTTGAGTCCGGAAGACTTGCTGCTCCATAAGCTGGGCCGTCTCCTTGGCCGGGGGTAGTTTGGGAAGAGGAATGAAGTGGGCGGCTTTGGAAAACTGGTCGACCACAGTCAGGATGGCAGTGTTGCCCTCAGACGGGGGGAGACCTGTAATGAAATCCAGACATATATGGGACCAGGGATGGTGAAGGACAGGCAGTGGTTATTCTGTGACACATGTAAGTTGATGGGAGTGGTGTTATGGGTGACTCAACTCAACCTGCTCTCGGCAATGGGACTGTCAGGGACTTCTGGGATGACTCAGAGGCAAGGTGAAATCCCTGGACGTGCGAGCGAAATCAAATTTTCTCTCCAACCGCCTTGCCCGCAATCGCCCATCAATGCAGATCGTCAAAGCGATGAGGGAGTCAAGATCCGTGAGTAACTCTCGTGCATCAAGCTCATCCTTAACCTCCTCCGAGACGCTGTACAGGAACATGTGGAACAGTGCTTCCAGGTTCCAATCACTCTCCGCTGCCAACATGCGGAAATCCACTGCATATTCGGCCACACTGCAGGCGTCTGAGCACACACGGAGCCGGATTAGCTTCCGGGCGGCTTCTCTCCCAGAGAACGGGGCATCAAGACCTTCCTCACCACTCCTATGAACCCCTCCAGACTCACGCACATGGCCAGCTGTTGTTCCCATAGAGTGGTAGCCCAGGTGAGAGCCCTCCCAGACATCAGCGTGATGAGGTAGGTTATCTTGGAGCGATCCGAGGAGAAGGAGGAAGGATGAAGTTTGAAAATCCCCCCTCCATAAAACATTGAAGCAATTCCTTGTGCCTACCAATGGAGGAGATGGCGCTGCGCAGCTTGCCTGGGTCTGCTGGGTCAGTCATGGACAGTTCGTACTATCAGGTATGAAGGTAATGCAGACAACGTCGAATTAACAGTGGTTTAATAATCCAACAGGGGCAGGCAGGTCAAGGCAGGAAGGGGTCAGTAAACCAGAGTAGGGACAGCGGTACCGGACAGAAGGCAGGCTCAGGGTAGGCAGAGGTCAATAATCCAGAGGAAGGGCAAAGGTACAGGTCGGCAGGCAGGCTCAGGGTCAGTGGCAGGCAAGGGTCAAAACCAGGAGGGCGAGAAAAAGCTTGACTGGGAAAAGCAGGAGCTGAAACACAAAAACACAAAAATGCTGGTTGACTTGACAAACAAGACGAACTTACAACAAACCAACAGAGAACACAGGTATAAATACACAGGGGATAATGGGGAAGATGGGCAACACCTGGAGGGGGTGGAGACAATCACAAAGACAGGTGAAACAGATCAGGATGTGACAATGACAATGATCATAGGAGTTGGCCGAATCAATAGAATTAGGAATTAGAACACTTCAATAGGATCTCTATGCCTAAATCATCCAAACAGATCTGGGACCAGGAAAACCGTGCACTCAGCTGACTCAGCAATGTCCAGCATCACACTGACTGTACTCTACAGTCTCCCAGTGTCAGAGGTGCCAAGAGGAACAGCATAGAACTGTCTGCCTCACTGCCTTCCAAAATGGCAGCAGGTGAGGGGATTAGACAGGCCTGGGGAACGTGTACTGAAGTTCCATAAACAAAGGGAAAAAGTAACCAAAAAGGTACTTTCCTGGATATTGGCATATGAACAACTCCAGCTGTGGTAGAAAAACTATTATTTTGAGTATCCCTTGACAGCTGAGAAACAGGAAGTCATATTCCAGATGCAAATCATTGGGATGCCAAAAAGGTGAAAATTGATGATAAATCCAACTACCTACTGTCTGAGAATTGAAAAAATACGGAACACTGTTAAGGTGAGGAGGTTTCCTGCTGTTCTGAAAGTATTGAGTAACTATTGAGTATAGCTTGATGACGCAGAGACATATTTCCTAGTTCTGAAAGTATTGATTGGGCCAGACCAGTGGGTTCCCAAACGTTTCGGTTACTGTACCACCAAATGAATTTGTTCTGCCAGTAGTACCCCTGAATTACCCCCTCAGAGGAAGGGGAGGACCATCCACCTCAGTCAATTTCATAATATAAATTGTAAAACATTTAAAAAGTTGTCCTTTTTAGGTAAAACTATACTAAATATAATCATAAATATCATCATAACTGATTAAAACACACTATTTTGCAAAGAGGGTCTTCAGAAGCCTCAACAGCACTCTGTAGGGTAGCACCATGGTGTAGTCGTAGAACAGCTAGCTTCCGTCCTCCTCTGGGTACATTGACTTCAATACAAAACCTCGGAGGCTCATGGTTCTCACCCCCTTCCATAGACGTACACAGTAATTATGACAACTTTCGGAGGACGTCCTCCAGTCTATCAGAGCTCTTGCAGCATGAACTGACATGTCAAAGAATCAGAGAATTAACATAGCACTGAAAGCATACGCTACAGCTAGCTAGCACTGCAGTGTATAAAATGTGGTGAGCAGTTGACTCAAAAAGAGAGAAAGGCAATAGTTGAACAGTTTTGAACAAATACATTTATTTCCTGTTGAAAAATGTTTCTTAAACAGAAGCAAACGGAACAAAATGGGGATAAACATAACTGAATATGTCCAATTGAAACTCTTGTTTGCAACTGTTGAACTAATTATTACACTCTATATCAGCTAGATGCAGGCAAGAGTGTGCAAGGATGTATTGAATGTCACTGTCTGTCAACTTAAATTTGTCTCTCGACCAGTGTGCACCTACGTTGTAAACTTTCATTCATAGGCTAGGTTGTAGCAACCTCATGATGGGTATAGAGAAAATTTGAGGATCATGTAAATCACTAAATCACTGTTACATTGAACTGGGTGAATGGAATATGAATGTGAGTCATCCAATCTGCTGTAATAGAAAGAAAATAAGGCCAAGCTCATGAAAAATAAATTGTCCTCCCTCATATTAAACGGCACTGACCACCACTAACCCCCTCATGTGCATTTTAGGCCAAGTACTCCCAGGGGTCCAAGTAGACCTGGTTGGGAACCACTGGGCTAGATAACGCTGAGATATATTTCCTAGTTCTCAATGTATTGATTGGGCTAGACGGCAACCTTTATAGCCATTCATAAACACTACCTCCACAGGAAAACAGGAGCAAACACTTGATACCGTCACTGGTGTACCACACACCCCGCAAGGCGTAGGGCCCGAGGATCAGTGTTGGGAGCACCCTCAAGGTATTTCCTTTGTTAAATATTTACTTTGGTGAAAAATATGATTGAATTGTTGATAACATACTACTGTTTATTATGCAACATAAATGGGTTAAAACACATTTAATTCCCCATGGGGTCAATAAATCAATATTCAGACTAAAGATTGCATATAAAGCAATGCCTGTAATAGTAAAAATGCATATAAAGTCATGCTTATAATAGTAATAAAAAACACTGTAATTTCTTATCTCAAAATGTAGTACTTCAATGCGATTGAACCTGGATAATTTGAAATTCAAGAAAACACTTTTGGGGGGGACAGTGCGATATTGGCTGACAACGTCACGGAAATGATGTGCATGCATCGATGTGGCCAGAAGCGACAGTTAAAGGGTTAAAACTACAACCATTTTCTCTCAGCCTCATTGCAAAATGTGTAGAATAGCAGGAAATGTACTTTAAAACTGCAACATTTTCTCTCAGCCTCATGGCAAAATGTGTAGAATTGCAGGGGGTTAGCTATAAAAAACTGCAACATTTTCTCTCTGCCCATGGCAAAATGTGTAGAATTGCAGGGGGTTAGCTATAAAAAACTGCTACTTTTTCTCTCTGCCCATGGCAAAATGTGTAGAATTGCAGGGGGTTAGCTATAAAAAACTGCTACTTTTTCTCTCTGCCCCATGGCAAAATGTGTAGAATTGCAGGAGGTTATTAACTGGTTTCCAAAAATACAACAAAAAAAAACATTTGGCAAAGGACATTTTCTCGGACCGTGCAGGTGGCCTCGCGAAACTGACGAATGCAACGGCATGCAGTTGAAGTGCATTCATCTGAGATATGTTTGTGTTGTTTTTCAGCACTAGATGCAGTAGCTCATGAGATCAGTGCAGCTTTTCTCTTGGTTTTTAGTTTTTCATTCCCGGGTAATGTTAATGTGTTTCTTTATGAAGCTCTGGAAGACAATAATAGCTGTAATGCAACTGCCATCACTCAGCACATACAACCTTAACTCCTGGCAACCTCACCCTCGCCTCACAGTTCTAAACAAACAAGTCAGCAACACAAACAGACAACACATTCTATCAAACCAAATGAGGGATCATAATCAAGACAGACAGACAAATGGCTTAGCATTATTTAATTTTTGGCCCTGAGCTCTGTTGAGAGAGAAAGGTAACAGCACACTAAGCCTTTTTGAATTTCAATCACTGTTGAGCCAAAATATCTGCTTCACGATCTAATGGAAGTGTGAGTCACCACCAGTTTCCTCATGTAATCTTGTAAAACAGTGAGAATCTGCTGTGATAATTCATTACCACCCCAAAATAAAATAATAATTACAAAATGGGCTAACGAGCTGCAGTGCTTTATTGTTGATGTCTGTTGGATACCAGCCACTCATGTTAGGGCTTTTTAATGCTTAAACCAATAAACCATTGGTCAAAACAATTTGGTGTGTCCAATAATAACCAAGGCGTTATGTATTTATTGGATACTTTATTGTTGCCTAGCGCCTACTCGTCTCATTGCATGAAATATCAGGCAATGTTAGGCCACTCCTCCTGGCATGCTATATTGGGAAACAAAAGATAACGTCTCACTCTGACTCAGCATGCCATACAACCCATTATGTGCTATTACATTTTTACATAACTTTATTTGGAAAACTGACAACATTACATTTACCTTCTAAAGTGGAACATGAATGTCAGTCAAGTGTTTTAGTAAGATGGAGGAGAGATGAGGGGAAGCGGAGGATGGTGAGGACAGTGGTATTCATAATTAAGTTGTGATCATACAGACAGAATACAGTCCAGTAGTGAGAGTGACTAAGACAAACCACAGCAATCACAACACATCATTCCAGGTTTCATCTCTTCAACAGCATCGGAACGCTACAAAAATGATCCACCACAAACCAGCAAGAACTTAACCGCAGCTGTTGCCCTGACTGGCAGCATGACATTCCTCTGGTTTGGCTGGTCTTAAATGATATTGAAATGCATTATATCATGGGACTCTAATACAAATATTTTGACAATGAGCCAAATGGTACAGAAGAGGCTACATTCAATAGTGTTGCTGTAACAATAAGTCTGTCATTGCTGTAAATCAGACATTTGACTGGTTCATTTCTGATCAGTGGACGTTTTCACAGCTATACCCCCCAACACTCTTCAGTCCTTTGAGAAACACCTCTGACAGTGTGACTAACCAATTCCCTGTAACCAGGGGCGGACTGGTGGGCTGATCCATTTTCTGCCCAGTGGGTCTGTCTAACTTGTTTAGATTTTTTGTGCAAAATTATCATTATCTGGCTAATAATGGGGGCCTTGAGGAAATTACTCGTCGAGTGTGGGAGCCTTGGAGGAAAAAATGGAACGGTGTGTTAGAAATGCCAGGGACGATTCCTGGTCCCAGTCCACTCCTGCCAGTAACCCCCCTCTCTCCCCCCTTTCACCCCACCTCTCTAATCTCTATTATCACCTCTCTCTATGTACAGAGCCACTGTCGCCATGGTATCCAGTGCCTCAGTTTGGTTGTCTGGGTCGAGGGTAGATCATCAATGACAACAATTTCAGGTCGTTATTTATGTGACTCAGACTCCTCTGCACTGCGTTTGATGGCCACAATATATTATAGGAATGAAGACAGAAGAGCATCATCATCCCACATAATGGCTGGGCTTTGTATTCTGGTACTTACTGGTGCACCGTGTCTAAACCACATCTTTGCCTGTATCTGTGTCATCACTGTCTAATATGACAGTGGGAGAGCTGGTACTGAAATTAATACTGCGTGTGTTGTTGTGTTGACAGCTCTTCTTCACGGTAGGTCCGTCAAGACACAGTTGATCAATCGTGTTTTGTTTGGTGCATTGAGATCTCAGAATACAGAATTCTTTCAAAATGAGTGCTACTTCATGCCTGGGGTCACCAGTCATGTCTGCAATGACAGAAATTGTGAAGTGCTTATCAAAATGATTCAGTTTTCAATTTCAAGCATTCACAAGTTAAACAATTGTATTTGGATTGAAGTAGCTTACATATGGTGCTAGACAACCATGGGCCAATTATCCGGCCCTCTTTGAGCGAGAAGCGAAGCAATCACACAACACAGTTAATTCAGACCCAGGCAGGCTGCTGTGCTGTTATACACGACATCATCACTCTCCTTCCTACCCCTGTCTCCATGGAGACGGGCATCCAGAGGGCCGGCTGGGTTCTAGAGCGCTGTGAATGAGCACACAGAATCTGGGAAGAGGGGCTTCATGGGAAAGAATGGGTCATACAGCCCAGACAGAGGAAGATAGAGCCTCTGGACATTGTAATGTTGGTTTCCATAACATGAAAGAGTGTGTATTGTGGTCACTGCCCAAATTATTCAGTAGTCACATTATTAGACAGCAGATTATTTCTGGCAGAAATAGGATTCTTCTTTTATAGTTGGTTGTGTATTGGTTGTATAGTTTATTGGGGCTAAGAGAAATTAACAATTTGCCCACTCTCATCTCCGCTCCATTACGGAAGCAGTATCTTATTGACTTTTCTCACCCAGGCTCACTAACTCAGTCCCTCTATATCTCTCACTAACTCAGTCCCTCTATATCCATCACTAACTCAGTCCCTTTATATCTCTCACTAACTCAGTCCCTTTATATCTCTCACTAACTCAGTTCCTCTATATCTCTCCCTTGCACTCCCTCTTGCCTTTACCCAAAGCCCCTTACATGGTTCGAATTTTACACCCTTGTTCTTTCTATTTCTGGATATATCCATCCAGACGCCATTCCAGGTAAAGCACCTTACCCAAGGGAATCATAAGCAGCGAGACCTTCCATTTAAAACCATAAACAATATTGGCGCCTGACCATTTCCCCCAATCTAAGCTGCAGTACTGCTGAGCTAGTGTTGTCCACTACGGCTGACCGGAATAGAACTGCAGCCACAGAGGAGAAGCACAGCTAACGCTAATGAGAAAGGGAGGGTCATGATTTAGCAATGGTCTGAGAGGCAAAGACTAGGGTTCTGATAATGGGCTGACCCCAGTTGTTGAGTCAAGGAAAAGTCCTGTGGTTTGCCATGTCAACACTGCAGAAAGTCAGTGGGACTCAGCTATAAGCTGTGTGATAAATGTATACCAGCTGGACAATTCCACAGTCAAGTCAATGTTGGAAAGTGTTTAGAGTGGTCAGTGAGGATGTAATGGCCGTGTGGCAGGTAGAAGATGCTATCAACTTCACTGTAGAGAGAGGAAAGCCACACCTCGTCAGCTTAGCACCTTCGCCTTAAAGAGGAGTCCTAGGAAGGAAACTGTACGCTCCCTTTCAGCCACTCATATACATACACATATATATAAATACATCTACCAGCACACTCAACATGCATGCATGCCATACCACGCGTGTGTACTATTACACAGGAAGTCACCCTTTCAAATAGGTCAGAAGGCATGAGGACATTCCATTGTGTGTAAGAGCTTGTTTAAGTAGGGGAATTATATTGGAGAAGGGCATACAGGGCCATGTTCATTCCTGTCAACAGAAATGGCTTTTCATGGTTCACTTACTCTATTCATGGCCATTTCTAAAAAAAAGAACCAGGCCAGGAATGCAGCACAACGTAAAACATGCAAACTTCAGGAAGAAGAACACTTGTAGGATGGTCTACAACGAAACCCTGAAGAAGGTGAATCCCAGATCCGTATCTCTCTCCTGTCAGTGTTGTTGATTGGAGGCACACATAAGTGCTAGGTTTGACAAGGCCTCTGGGGACTCGGGCTTGTTTAATTAGGCCGTAACAGGTTGGAACAGAGGACTGGGGAGAGATGTCAGGAAAATAAGGAAGGATTAACTGGTCAGGTCCTTCAAAGAGCTGCGATAAACCATGTAGGTCTATCTAAAGATCAATGTAGTCTTCAAAATAAGAAATAGATTGTACAGTATTAATTATTGATGCTAGGTTTGACAGAAACTTCATTCTAACCCAGACATACTATAGAAGCTAGCAGACAATAGTAAATGTCAAGCCCCAGATCTGAAGGGAATTGCTCTACCACATTATCAGTGCAGTCCTTTTGAAATGACTGGAGAAAACATCACTTTTTTTTGCTTGCTTTCTGTTTGAAGAGCAGCACATTCCATTATGACACCTACACAACCACACACACACACACACACACACACACACACACACACACACACACACACACACACACACACACACACACACACACACACACACACACACACACACACACACACACACACACACACACACACACACACACACACGCACACACGCACACCACACACACACATAGTAACCTGGGAATATGAAAGAGATGTACAGACGAGTATTGTTGGATGGAACAACAAGCTAAATGAAATCATTATCTTGGATATTAGTGGGTGTTTATAGCTTTCTGGCAGCCCCCGGCAAACTACTCATTAATAAGCATGAGGAAGATTGTTCTGAATAACTGTTCATCAGCTTTCCTAAACGTATCATGGAAATTAGAATGTGTCATTGCGTTGAGTGAATTGTGAAATCAGTGTCAGGGAAGCCTACAGAGTTTTTTTCCCATTTGATCTCAAATGACTGTCCCCTGAGTCATGAGCAACAAGAGAGGCATAAAAATTCAAATGAAAAAAAAAACATTGCTTGAGGTATATTGTGATAGGGAGTCCCCATGGTAACGGTTAACCATTTCAAAGGCATGCACTCTCCATGGCAACTAAAACGACTCGGGAATACTGGTGCACGCCATCTGGCCTCTGGCTTTCTGAAACACAGGAATAAAGAATATTTACTCAAACATTTTACCATTGTCACATGTTTTGTGAGGAAATTAGAAACATGACTGGGTGTTTAACTAAAAGTGAGTCCAAATATACCTTTGAATGCTTAGAAGTGACGTTTATAATCATGTAAAATAATTTACAATAACAATACAGGCACATAATCACACAGCCTTGGTTGTCCACCAGACACAATGTATCATGATAGGTCTTGGTTAATAGAGCTACAGACAGTGGGCCTGGAAGAAAGAGCCCATCTGATTGAAGAGCTGCTTCAAGGCTGTCCTACTGTATGCAGTACGCTCTTCATGCAGGTAAGGAGAAACCCCTATAACATACAGTAAGTATACAAAACATTAAGAACACTTCCCTAATATTGAGTTGCACCAACGTTTGCTCTCAAAACAGCCTAAATTCGTCTGGGCATGGACTCCACAAGGTGTCGAATGTGTTCCATAGGGATATTGGCCCATGTTGACTCAAATGCTTCCCACAGTTGTGTCAAGTTGGCTGGATGTCCTTTGGGTGGTGGACCATTCTTGATACACACGGGGAAACTGTTGAGTGTGAAAAACCCAGCAGCTTTGCAATTCACCCTCGGAATGGCACACATACACAATCCATGCCTCAATTGTCTCAAGGCTTTCAAATCCTTCTTTAACCTGTCTCCTCCCCTTCATCTACACTGATTGGAGTGGATTTAAAACCTCTACAGGATCGGTGGGTCGCCCGCGGGATGGTTGAGCTAACGTAGTCTAATGTGATTAGCATGATGGTGTAAGTAACAAGAAAATTTCACAGGACATAGACATATCTGATATTGGCAGAAAGCTTAAATTTGTGTTAATCTAACTGCACTGTCCAATTTACTGAATCTATTACAGTGTAAGAATACCATGCTATTGTTTGAGGAGAGTGCACAGTTACTTGAAAGAACTTGAAAATGTATCAATAAACCAATTAGGCACGTTTGGGCAGTGGATCAGTCTAAAACTTTGCACATACACTGCTGCCTTCTAGTGGACTTTATCTAAACAGGTGCCTGGGCTGGCATAATACATTATGGCCTTTCAAAGATGATGGTATAAAAACAAATACAAAAAAACATATTTTTTTCTTTGTATTATCTTTTACCAGATCTAATGTGTTATATTCTCCTACATTGTAACATTTTCACAAACGTCTAAATGTTTCCTTTCAAATTGTATCAAGATGATGCATATCCTTGCTTCAGGTCCTGAGCTATAGGCAGTTAGATTTGGTTATATCATTTTAGGTGAAAATTGAAAAAAGGGGCGGATCCTTACATCAATCCACCACTTCAAAAAGCTCCCAACTGTTGTTCTATACAGGCACATACTGTACCTCCATGCCAAAATACTTACCCACCCTCTAAAAAAGCTCCTTCCATTGGTTACTTAGAGTACCTGCAATGACTTGCGTTTTTAGTTTCATATCAACCAGACATTCCATTTAAAGAGAACTCATAATGAGCATGACTGTATTTAAGGCTTTTTAACCATAGCTTCTAATTAAACAGAATACAGAAGAGGCACATTTAAACAAAGAGATATTATCAGCCTTAGTTAAGCCTGTTCAATTTAACAGTCATTAAAGCTCGTAGTGCTTGGCTGAGTTCATTTCCAGTAAAGCTGGGATGAAGTTGTCTTCTTGAGTAATTTGAAGTGTACGGCATAAACTCGCAGTAGCACAAAAACACCTGCATTTAAAGGTGACTGATTAGCTAAGTAATGAGTTAAGAATGAAGGTTACATAACATAAGGTTACAAGCAAAGCATAAGGTTACAACATTCTACACCACCACATTGCAGGTACAGTACAAATGGTTATTTTTGTGCATTATCTTCAATTTGGATAGCATTATCATCTTTTCAGTCCAGAATCATTGAACAAATAAAATAAAACAAACTCCAAGTGCCATTTCCCTTCCACAGGTAGAAGAAGAGATCTGAGGAGGTGCTAGAATGCTTAAGTCTCCTCTGATCTATTCTACAGTCACTGTGGAGCAAGTGTCTGGTGCCACACTACAGAGGTGCATTTCCATACATGATTGACCCCGGTGTTTTACATCTACGTGCGCTGGCACCAGTGGACTTGCTCTCACTTGGGGCCAAAGCCAGGCTACTGGTACTTTTCAGATTTACATAACAATGGTTAACTTAACACCTTCTTACAAAGCAGTTGTTTTTTTATGCAGAGGTTGTTGATATTGCTCTTCACAAGTCTCACTGTCAGCCCTAGCTATACAAACACAATTTCCCTAGTATAACGTAAGGGTTTATACATTATTATAAACTGGGTGGTTCGCACCCTGAATGCTGATTGGCTGACAGACGTGGTATATCAGACCGCAGACCACGTGTATGACAAAACATTTCTTGTTACTGCTCTAATTACGTTGGTAACCAGTTTATAATGGCAATAAGGCACCTCGGGGGTTTGTGGTATATGGCCAATATACCACGGCTAAGGGCTGTATCCAGGCACTCTGTGTTGCGTCTTGCATAAGTACAGCCCATAGCTGTGGTATATTGGCCATATACCACACCCCCTTGTGCCTTTTTGCTTAAGTGTAGTGACTGAGTGGGTGTGGTACCTTTTTATTTATTTCACCTTTATTTAACTAAGCAGGTCAGCTAAGAAGAAATTCTTATTTACAATGACGGCCTACTCCGACCAATCCCCGATGACACTGGGCCAATTTTCACCGCCCTATGGGACTCCAAATTACAGCCGGATGTGATACAACCTGTTTTCGAACCAGGTACTATAGTGACACCTTTTGCACTGAGATGCTGTACCTTCGACCGCTGCGCCACTCGGGAGCCCAGCGTACTTTAACAACAACGCCAACTCGACTCAATGTCTCCATCTAGCTTCAGCAAGGGAAAAGTGTTTTGTTGACTTAATCGCTCTGACTGGTCACCTTTTACCAAGACTGTACCATTTCAATATAACTAATGGGCTCTCACTTGGCAGTAATACATTTTCCATTTGAATCTTGAACATGGTCTTGAAAATCTATGCCATAAAACAGAGAGTAAATGAACATGCAGTTATTCACCCTTCAATGATGTAGCGCAGGACTGTTGCTGAATTTATTTATTTTTTATTTGAGTTTAACATTAAGTTAAATGTTGTTTTAATACATTATTTTTGATCATGAAGATATTAGCAGAGGTTCATCCCTTTAACAGTTGAAAGGGTTATCCGTTAAGGTCTTTCCATATGAATATGCTATTAGTATCTGGAAACACAGTGGAAAAACCTACTCACACTGTAAATAGAAAACAAAAACAATACACAACATTGCAAGAACACTCTGACGCGGCCCTCAGACAGCTCAAGAGGAGACTACTAAGTGTCTTCCAGGGAAAGAGGCATAGGACAAACACCACAGGCTGTAAGAGGCTGAACAGTACAAGAGGCCCAGTGGAGAGGTCAATGTGTGAAATAGCAGATCAAAACACAGACCAAACAATCATGTTTTCTTTTCACTTGTTGCTGTCTGTGAGATTTACTGCCTCAACAGGAAAAGCACATAGCTCCAAAGAGGAGGGAATGACATGGTCCTAGTCTGTGAGATTCAATAGACGAGGAGCTCACATAGTTTCAGTCGAGGGGCGTTTTTTTACACTCCTGTGTTTTTATTTTCACCTGTCTGTGAAATGTCTATGAAATGTAACATGGATGCAGTCTGGCTGACAACATTTGGTTCCTGATCATTCAATTTCTCATGCGTCTTTCATTACCATAGAATATCAACAAGGAAAAAGTAACATCTGGAAGGAAATGTGGCGTTTTTTTGTTCTGTCTGTGTACACAAAGCCCATTGTGTCTTCATTAATGATCTGATCTCCTGACAGCTCAACCTTTAGCTTTAGCATAATGTTATGCTTGCTCTCTAGCTGTGCTTTAACCAAAGGCTATCCACTCTGTCAGGATGGAGAGGTACAGCACACTCTCTGAATAGGATATTAGGTAAACAAACTATATCTCTCTCTAGCAGGCTTGTCCAGCAGGGCTCCATCAAACAGTGAATTGACCTGTCAGGAGGGTAGAAATAACACGTGAAGGTCTTGTAAAGGGTTGGGGTTGTTGTTTTTAATAGGACAATAATAGGACAGTAGAGAATATTCATTTTACCTTGGGATTTGTGTTGAGGTTCCTCCCTCTCCCATGACAATATGTACGCCTACAAAACGAATTGTCTGCTAGGCTATTATAAAACTGAATAGACTGTTATAAAACACATTTTAATTAAAGGTGTGGGCACAAATGACATGCTATATTTAAGCAATAAGGAACGAGGGGGTGTGGTATTTGGCCAATATACCACAGCTATTGGCTGTTCTTATATTTGTGTATATTGGCTACATACCACAAACCCCCGAGGTGCCTTATTGCTATTATAAACTGGTTCCCAATGCAATTATAGCAGTAAAAATACATGTCAAATCAAATCAAATCACACAAAAAAAAGTTGTCATACCCGTGATATACAGTCTGATATACCATGGCTGTCAGCCAATCAGCATTCAGGGATTGAACCACCCAATTTATAATCTCCTTTATAGGACAGTAATATCAGCTATGGCTGAGTGATAGCCAATCGAGCATGATACATCAGACATGTCACAAAACTCCTGATGGTACAATGGTGACACCATGTGTTAGAAAGCTGTACTGATTACTGAAGAAACCAGTGTTGGATAAGAATAGGCCATTGGCAAGGCCCACAATTGTTTTGATAACCCTACCTGAGGTATAACAAAAACAACCATGTTTTTCCATATCTCTAAGATCTTCCCTATATGAAACGGATGGTTGTGTCAAATATTTTACTGCAAAAGTGGTTAAATATATTGGTATTGTGACACACCCCCTTTAACTCAGAGTGCAGAGTAATGCCTGGCTGGAGGAGCCACATAAGCTCACGTAACCCAATATTGCAAGCTCTGATATTGCTAAAATGTGGAAAATAAGTAGTCAGGTGACTGCCCTACAAACAGAAACAAACAACATTATGATATCTTAAAGCATTTAGGAAAAATGTGTAACTGTGTGTGTGTGCGTGTGTGTACATATATATATATATATATACACACTGTCCAAGGATCGTTCAAGCCTATCCAGCCCCAGCTAACACGGCTTGACATACTGTACCAAGTTTTGACCATAACCATCTCTCTGCCACCAGGTAAGAACTAATTCATTATCAGCAATTGTCTTTATGGTGTCGGTAGCTAGCTATAGCTGGACCTTCCCTTCCCCTAATAATGGCGGAGATTAAAGGAATTAAGATGGATGTTCAATCATCCAATCATTCAATTATTCTCAATGGCAATTAGTTAGTATAGGTGAGTATATCTGTAGAGAATTACTGTAGGTAGACATACTGCGCATGCCTGCGTTTGGCCACCACTACACCTGCACCACTGGGTGAGATTGAAGCTGGCAGTGTTGGCACTCAGTGACATATAGGCTGGCACAACACTGCTGCCCTTCCCTGCCTTGCATGGTATGGCTCTGTGTATACTAGAGTATAATGACATATTTCCCTCTGTTTTCTAGACAGGGACAGTGTGGAATGTGCAATTAACTAAATTGGCTTTGCATTTGACTCTGTGTGTATATAATCTTCATCCTCCATAGAGACGCTGGATGCAGAATTACAGTCCTTTACAACCTGCTTATGTTCAGTAGAGAAGAACATCCATAGACATGGAACGACTGCTGCAGCAGGTAGACCACTTCCTACAGGTAACATCCATAGACATGGAACGACTGCTGCAGCAGGTAGACCACTTCCTACAGGTAACATCCATAGACATGGAACGACTGCTGCAGCAGGTAGACCACTTCCTACAGGTAACATCCATAGACATGGAGCTACTGCTGCAGCAGGTAGACCACTTCCTACAGGTAACATCCATAGACATGGAGCTGCTGCAGCAGGTAGACCACATCCTACAGGTAACATCCATAGACATGGAACGACTGCTGCAGCAGGTAGACCACATCCTACAGGTAACATCCATAGACATGGAGCTGCTGCAGCAGGTAGACCACATCCTACAGGTAACATCCATAGACATGGAGCTGCTGCAGCAGGTAGACCACTTCCTACAGGTAACATCCATAGACATGGAACGACTGCTGCAGCATGTAGACCACATCCTACAGGTAACATCCATAGACATGGAGCTGCTGCAGCAGGTAGACCACTTCCTACAGGTAACATCCATAGACATGGAACGACTGCTGCAGCAGGTAGACCACATCCTACAGGTAACATCCATAGACATGGAGCTGCTGCAGCAGGTAGACCACTTCCTACAGGTAACATCCATAGACATGGAACTACTGCTGCAGCAGGTAGACCACTTCCTACAGGTAACATCCATAGACATGGAACGACTGCTGCAGCAGGTAGACCACTTCCTACAGGTAACATCCATAGATATGGAGCTGCTGCAGCAGGTTGACCACTTCCTACAGGTAACATCCATAGACATGGAGCTACTGCTGCAGCAGGTAGACCACTTCCTACAGGTAACATCCATAGACATGGAACGACTGCTGCAGCAGGTAGACCACTTCCTACAGGTAACATCCATAGACATGGAACGACTGCTGCAGCAGGTAGACCACTTCCTACAGGTAACATCCATAGACATGGAACGACTGCTGCAGCAGGTAGACCACTTCCTACAGGTAACATCCATAGACATGGAGCTGCTGCAGCAGGTAGACCACATCCTACAGGTAACATCCATAGACATGGAGCTGCTGCAGCAGGTAGACCACTTCCTACAGGTAACATCCATAGACATGGAGCTGCTGCAGCAGGTAGACCACCTCCTACAGGTAACATCCATAAACATGGCGGTGTTCGCCTTAGCAATCTCACTAGGATAAAGACCACCTCCATTCCTGTCATTTTTGAAAGAGATCATGATACCTCACATCTCAAAATAGGGCTACATAATGTTAGATCCCTTACTTCAAAGGCAATTATAGTCAATGAACTAATCACTGATCATAATCTTGATGTGATTGGCCTGACTGAAACATGGCTTAAGCCTGATGAATTTACTGTGTTAAATGAGGCCTCACCTCCTGGCTACACTAGTGACCATATCCCCCGTGCATCCCGCAAAGGCGGAGGTGTTGTTAACATTTACGATACCAAATTTCAATTTACAAAAAAAAAAAGACGTTTTCGTCTTTTGAGCTTCTAGTCATGAAATCTATGCAGCCTACTCAATCACTTTTTATAGCTACTGTTTACAGGCCTCCTGGGCCATATACAGCGTTCCTCACTGAGTTCCCTGAATTCCTATCGGACCTTGTAGTCATAGCAGATAATATTCTAATCTTTGGTGACTTTAATATTCACATGGAAAAGTCCACAGACCCACTCCAAAAGGCTTTCGGAGCCATCATCGACTCAGTGGGTTTTGTCCAACATGTCTCTGGACCCACTCACTGTCACAGTCATACGCTGGACCTAGTTTTGTCCCATGGAATAAATGTTGTGGATCTTAATGTTTTTCCTCATAATCCTGGACTATCGGACCACTATTTTATGACGTTTGCAATTGCAACAAATAATCTGCTCAGACCCCAACCAAGGAACATCAAAAGCCGTGCTATAAATTCACAGACAACACAAAGATTCCTTGATGTCCTTCCAGATTCCCTCTGTCTACCCAAGGACGCCAGAGGACAAAAATCAGTTAACCACCTAACTGAGGAACTCAATTTAACCTTGCGCAATACCCTAGATGCAGAACCTTCAAGCTGCATACTGGACCCTATTCCAACTAAACTACTGAAAGAGCTGCTTCCTGTGCTTGGTGCTTCCTGTGCTTCCTGTGCTGTGCTCCTATGTTGAACATAATAAACGGCTCTCTATCCACCGGATGTGTACCACACTCACTAAAAGTGGCAGTAATAAAGCCTCTCTTGAAAAAGCCAAACCTTGACCCAGAAAATATAAAAAACTATTGGCCTATATCGAATCTTCCATTCCTCTCAAAAGTTTTAGAAAAGGCTGTTGCACAGCAACTTACTGCCTTCCTGAAGACAAACAATGTATACGAAATGCTTCAGTCTGGTTTTAGACCCGATCATAGCACTGAGATGGCACTTGTGAAGGTGGTAAATTACATTTTAATGGCATCGGACCGAGGCTCTGCATCTGTCCTCATGCTCCTAGACCTTAGTGCTGCTTTTGATACTGTAAATTTCGGTGTTCCTCAAGGTTCCGTTTTAGGACCACTATTGTTTTCACTATATATTTTACCTCTTGGGGATGTTATTCGAAAACATAATGTTAACTTTCACTGCTATGCGCATGACACACAGCTGTACATTTCAATGAAACATGGTGAAGCCCCAAAATTGCCCTTGCTAGAAGCATGTGTTTCAGACATAAGGAAGTGGATGGCTGCAAACGTTCTACTTTTAAACTCGGACAAAACAGAGATGCTTGTTCTAGGTCCCAAGAAACAAAGAGATCTTCTGTTGAATCTGACAATTAATCTTAATGGTTGTACGGTCGTCTCAAATAAAACTGTGAAGGACCTCGGCGTTACTCTGGACCCTGATCTCTCTTTTGAAGAACATATCAAGACCATTTCAAGGACAGCTTTTTTCCATCTACGTAACATTGCAAAAATCAGAAACTTTCTGTCCAAAAATGATGCAGAAAAATGTATCCATGCTTTTGTCACTTCTAGGTTAGACTACTGCAATGCTCTACTTTCCGGCTACCCAGATAAAGCACTAAATAAACTTCAGTTGGTGCTAAATACGGCTGCTAGAATCCTGACTAGAACCCAACATTTTTATCATATTACTCCAGTGCTAACCTCTCTACACTGGCTTCCTGTCAAAGCAAGGGCTGATTTCAAGGTTTTACTGCTAACCTACAAAGCATTACATGGGCTTGCTCCTACCTATCTCTCTGATTTGGTCCTGCCGTACATACCTACACGTACGCTACGGTCACAAGACGCAGGCCTCCTAATTGTCCCTAGAATTTCTAAGCAAACAGCTGGAGGCAGGGCTTTCTCCTATAGAGCTCCATTTTTATGGAACGGTCTGCCTACCCATGTCAGAGACGCAAACTCGGTCTCAACCTTTAAGTCTTTACTGAAGACTTATCTCTTCAGTGGGTCATATGATTGAGTGTAGTCTGGCCCAGGAGTGGTCTCTGCCTGGCCGGTTCCCCTCTTTCCACTGGGATTCTCTGCCTCTAACCCTATTACAGGGGCTGAGTCACTGGCTTACTGGGGCTCTCTCATGCCGTCCCTGGAAGGGGTGCGTCACCTGAGTGGGTTGATTCACTGATGTGGTCATCCTGTCTGGGTTGGCGCCCCCCCTTGGGTTGTACCATGGCGGAGATCTTTGTGGGCTATACTCAGCCTTGTCTCAGGATGGTAAGTTGGTGGTTGAAGATGTCCCTCTAGTGGTGTGGGGGCTGTGCAAAGTGGGTGGGGTTATATCCTTCCTGTTTGGCCCTGTCCGGGGGTGTCCTCGGATGGGGCCACAGTGTCTCCTGACCCCTCCTGTCTCAGACTCCAGTATTTATGCTGCAGTAGTTTATGTGTCGGGGGGCTAGGGTCAGTTTGTTATATCTGGAGTACTTCTCCTGTCCTATTCGGTGTCCTGTGTGAATCTAAGTGTGCGTTCTCTAATTCTCTCCTTCTCTCTTTCTTTCTCTCTCTCTGAGGACCTGAGCCCTAGGACCATGCCCCAGGACTACCTGACATGATGACTCCTTGCTGTCCCCAGTCCACCTGGCCGTGTTGCTGCTCCAGCTTCAACTGACCTGAGCCCTAGGACCATGCCCCAGGACTACCTGACATGATGACTTCTTGCTGTCCCCAGTCCACCTGGCCGTGCTGCTGCTCCAGTTTCAACTGTTCTGCCTTATTATTATTCGACCATGCTGGTCATTTATGAACATTTTAACATCTTGGCCATGTTCTGTTATAATCTCCACCCAGCACAGCCAGAAGAGGACTGGCCACCCCACATATGCTCTCTCTAATTCTCTCTTTCTTTCTCTCTCTCGGAGGACCTGAGCCCTAGGACCATGCCCCAGGACTACCTGACATGATGACTTCTTGCTGTCCCCAGTCCACCTGGCCGTGCTGCTGCTCCAGTTTCAACTGTTCTGCCTTATTATTATACGACCATGCTGGTCATTTATGAACATTTGAACATCTTGGCCATGTTCTGTTATAATATCCACCCGGCACAACCAGAAGAGGACTGGCCACCCCACATAGCCTGGTTCCTCTCTCGGTTTCTTCCTAGGTTTTGGCCTTTCTAGGGAGTTTTTCCTCGCCACCGTGCTTCTACACCTGCATTGCTTGCTGTTTGGGGTTTTAGGCTGGGTTTCTGTACAGCACTTTGAGATATCAGCTGATGTACGAAGGGCTATATAAATACATTTGATTTGATTTGATTTGATGACACACAGACACACACACACATTCATAATTTCCACATAGAAAAGCTTAAAGTCTGCACAGAGAATATAACAAGCTTTATTTCTGTGTGTTTTCTGATGTTCTCTGTTAGAGGGTATGTACAGTGCATTCGGAAAGTATTCAGACCGCTTGACTTTTTCCACATTTTGTTATGTTACAAATAAAATTAAATCCTCATCAATCTACACACAATACTTCATAATGAAAAAGCAAAAACAGGTTTTTAAATTTTTTTGCATTGTATTCAAAATAAAAAACAGACACCTTATTTACAGAAGTATTCAGACCCATAGCTATGAGACGTGAAATTGAGCTCAGGTGCATCCTGTTTCCATCTTTCATCCTTGAGATGTTTCTACGGCTTGATTTGAGTCCACCTGTGGTAAATTCAATTGATTGGACATGATTTGGAAAGGCCCACACTTGTCTACAGGTGGTCCTTCTGTAGCTCAGTTGGTAGAGCATGGCGCTTGTAACGCCAGGGTAGTGGGTTCGATTCCCGGGACCACCCATACGTAGAATGTATGCACACATGACTGTAAGTCGCTTTGGATAAAAGCGTCTGCTAAATGGCATATTATTATTATTATTATTATTATTATTATTATTATTACAGTGCCCTCCACTAATAAGTCGCTCTGGATAAGAGCGTCTGCTAAATGACTTAAATGTAAATGTAAATGTAATATTGGCACCCTTGGTAAATATGAGCAAAACGGCTGTGAAAATGTTTTCTTTATTGTTTATCCTCTTGGTCTTTCATTGAAAATATATACAAAAATCTAAACTTTAAAATTGAAAAAAATAATGGAAAAATTAATTCATATGTTCAGTACTTTGTGCTCCCTTTTCCAAGATAACAACTATGAGTATTCTCCTATAATGCGTAATGAGGTTGGAGAACACACGGTAGGGATCTCTCCAGATCCTAAAGATTCCAAGGTCCATGTTTGTGGACTTTCCTCTTCAGCTCATCCCACAGGTTTTCTATGGGGTTTAGGTCAGGGGACTGGGATGGCCATGGCAAAACCTTGATTCTGTGAAAACTTTTTTGTGTTGATTTTGAGGTGTGCTTTGGATCATTGTCCTTCTGGAAGATCCAACCACTGGTTTTGTTTTAATATCTGATAGTACTTGATGGTGTCCATGATACCATGTATCCTAACAAGTTGTCCAGGGGCTTTGGAAGAAAAACAGCCTCACAACATCAAAGATCCACCACCATACTTCACAGTGGGGATGAGGTACTTTTCTGCATGGCTATCTTTCTGTCTATGCCGAACCCACCTCTGGTGTTTGTTTCCAAAAAGTTCTATTTTGGTCTCACCTGACCATAGAACCCCGTCCCATTGAAAGTTCCAGTAGCTTTTGGCAAACTGTAGGCGCTTGAGTTTGTTGTTTGATGACATCAAAGGCTTTTTTATGGCAACTCTCCCAAATAACTTGTGGTTATGTTGGTGGCGTCTGATCGTAGTTTTGGAGACTTTCTAACCACAAGACACAACTAACATCTGCAATTCTCCAGCTGTGATGCTTGGAGATTTTTTGGCCCCTTAAACCCTCCTCCTCACTGTGCGTGTGGTCAATATCAAATCAAATCTAATTTTATTTGTTACATGCTCCGAATACAACAGGTGTAGTGAAATGCTAACTTACAAGCCCTTAACCAACAATGCAGTTAAGAAAAATAAGTGTTAAGTAAAAAATAGATACAGTTGAATTCGGAAGTTTACATACACTTATGTTGGAGTCATTACAACTCGTTTTTCAACCACTCCACAAATTTCTTGTTAACAAACTATAGTTTTGGCAAGTCGGTTAGGACTTCTACTTTGTGCATGACACAAGTAATTTTTCCAACAATTGTTTACAGACAGATTATTTCACTTATAATTCACTGTATCACAATTCCAGTGGGTCAGAAGTTTAAATACATTAAATTGACTGTGCCTTTAAACAGCTTGGAAAATTCCAGAAAATTATGTCATGGCTTTAGAAGCTTCTGATGGGCTAATTGACATAATTTGAGTCAATTGGAGGTGTACCTGTGGATGCATTTCAAGGCCTAACTTCCTAACTCAGTGTCTCTTTGCTTGACATCATGGGAAAATGAAAAGAAATCAGCCAAGACCTCAGAAAAAAAGTCTGGTTCATCCTTGGGAGCAATTTCCAAACGCCTGAAGGTACCGCGTTCACCTGTACAAACAATAGTACGCAAGTATATAAACACCATGGGACCACGCAGCCATCATACCGCTCAGGAAGGAGACGCGTTCTGTCTCTTAAAGATTAACGTACTTTGGTGCGAAATGTGCAAATCAATCCCAGAACACCAGCAAAGGACCTTGTGAAAATGCTGGAGGAAACAGGTACAAAAGTATATATTTCCACAGTAAAACAGGTCCTATATCTACATAACCTGAAAGGACGCTCAGCAAGGAAGAAGCCACTGCTCCAAAACCGCCATTAAAAAGCCAGACTAGGGTTTGCAACTGCACATGAGGTCAAAGATCATACTTTTTTGAGAAATGTCCTCTGGTCTGATGAAACAAAAATAGAACTATTTGGCCATAATGACCAGTGTTATGTTTGGAGGAAAAAGGGGGAGGCTTGCAAGCCAAAGATCACCATCCCAACCGTGAAGCACAGGGGTGGCAGCATCATGTTGTGGGGGTGCTTTGCTGCAGGAGGGACTGGTGCACTTCACAAAATAGATGGCATCATGAGGGAGGAAAAGTATGTGGATATATTGAAGCAAGACATCAGTCAGGAAGTTAAAGCTCCGTTGCAAATGGGCCTTCCAAATGGACAATGACCCCAAGCATACTTCCAAAGTTGTGGCAAAATGGCTTAAGGACAACAAAGTCAAGGTATTGGAGTGGCCATCACAAAGCCCTGACCTCAATCCTGTGGGCAGAACTGAAAAAATGTGTGCGAGCAAGGAGGCCTACAAACCTGACTGAGTTACACCATCTCTGTCAGGAGGGATGGGCCAAAATTCACCCAACTAATTGTGGGAAGCTTGTTGAAGGCTACCCAAAACATTTGACCCAAGTTAAACAATTTAAAGGCAATGCTACCAAATACTAATTGAGTGTATGTAAACTTCTGACCCACTGGGAATGTGATGAAAGAAATAAAAGCTTAAATAAATCATTCTCTCTATGACTTTTCTGACATTTCACATTCTTAAAATAAAGTGGTGATCCAAACTGACCTAACACAGGGAATTTTTACTCAGATTAAGTGTCAGGAATTGTGAAAAACTGAGTTTACATGTATTTGGCTAAGGTGTATGTAAACTTCCGACTTCAACTGTAAGTAAAAACTAGAAAATAAAAGCAACAAATAATTAAACAGCAGCAGTAAAATAACAATAGTGAGGCTATATAGCGGGGGTACCGGTACAGAGTCAATGTGTGGGGGCAGCGGTTAGTCGAGGTATTTAGTCAAGGTAATATGTACATGTATGTAAAGTTAAAGTGACCATGCATAGATAATAAACAGAGCAGCAGCAGCGTAAAAGAGGTGTCTGGCTAGCCCTTTATTAGCTATTCAGGAGTCTTATGGCTCGAGGGTAGACACTGTTTGGACCTAGAACTTTTGGACCTAGACCTCTTCCCTATAAGCTGACCTCCTCCCACTTGTTAGTGGCCCTTATTATTACTATACATTCCCAGTGGGAATAACTAACCCGGCGAAAGCTAACTAGCTGGAGTGATGGTCAGGTATAGTCAGATAGTTACACAGCTTTTACTTTGAAAACCACTAGCACACGTATCCTGTTGCAGCCCTTCCTCTCAACGCCCATACGTCTCTGTTCATTAATTAAATATTGTGGATGACATTAGACAAATGTATTAATGCAGTCAAAATGATTATCTGTCTTCATTGTTTAAGTTGGGATATTGATTGAATGAACGGTACACGGATTGCTCAGACATCGAAATGAAATGTTTTGGGGTCCATGGTTCTTTGAAGGATTTTGTATCTTTAGCCCCTAGTCTTGCAATAAAGGCAAAGGGGCAATCATAAAATCTCTTCATATTTTGCCTCAAATCTAATATGTTGTCCAAAATCAAATATGGCTGCCATAATACCATTTGATGGAGGTTAAAGACTGTTGGTGTTAATCAATTTGATCCTGAATCCAATATGGCCAACATGATTGCACTCAAACACCTTAGCCTGCATATAAGTAGCCCGTGTTAATTTTGATTGTGTTATTCTGTCTTTGGGCACTCTAGTTGAATAAATGTATGCATTTTTGTCAGGCAGGACCATACAGCACTTATTGAGAGCAAATTTGACTTGGAAAGTTGTCTATTGAACAGCTACCAAAAAGTGAAGTTTACATTCATCATAAATATTCATAGTTGGTATTTCTAATTATTGTATCTATGTTTTTACAGGTCTACATTTCCAAGGTGCATTAAGATATCCTAATGTTTGTATGTGTATGTAGGGCAGACAACTGACTACTTGTATTCTACATTTGAGCAATATCAGAGGTTACAATATTGTGTTACATGAGCTTAGGTTGCCCATCCCCTTCCAGCCAGTCATCATTGTGCACGTTTTGAGTTAATGGAGTGTGCCAAAAATATCTATCAATTGAACCCCTTTTTCAGTAAAATATTGTTATACAAACATCCATTTCATATATGGGAGACCTTCGAGATATGGAAAAACATGGTTGTGCTTTTTGAGGATTGGCCACTAGCCTATAAGCTATACTTGGACCTTCCCTCCTATAAGATAATTATCATTGAATGTGAGAAATATGACATATCCCCACTGAAACATGACACATTGAAACCTATATCAATGGTTAGGAATACTGCATATTACATAAAGAAACAAGCAGATAATTGGAAGTAATTGATCACTACCCTACTAATGCTGCTGATTGAATTTCGATCTTGTTGTTTATACTTTGAAAGTCACTGGAACAATTGATGAGTACACAGATGTGATGTTTGTTTCCACTAGATAGCACAGTCATAGTCGAAATTGGCTAAATCGTACAAATTCCTGAAAACAAAAATGTACTTTTTGGTCTTCATTTATGGTTAGGGTTAGGCAACAAAAACGGATTTGAAGAAGATCAATTCTACAAATACAATATGGCGGGGTTTATGACTTTGTGGCTGTGGTAACCAGTGACAATAATTTACGTTCCACTGTGAACTTTCCTAACTATGCTCCCAGCCAGAAGATTAATCTCCATTATTCATATGGCTGAGTGTGGAGTGTTTTAATCATTAGCTAATGTTTTATCCTTGAGCATTTTGCATAATGAGTTATTAGAAAGCACTTCACTATGCATAATTAATGTAACCCCAAAAGCAACAATAATTTATGCTCTGTTGAACTCATTTATTCATCTTCTTTTGTAATTAACTCTAAGATGTTTTCCTTCGTTCTAAAATGCATAACTAAATTTATTTGCAGATGGGGTGTTACTTTCATGTAATTGTTCACATTTTGTGTCATTGTAAGAGATTAATAATTATTCAAAATATGGGGGGAAACTCAGGTCACATTTTTCTCTCTCCATTTGTTGACTGTTAAACTTCCTGAAGCCAGGCATTTTTGACAAGTTAGGACATGGCCCTGGTGTTTGACCCATAGGTTTGACTACTTGAAAAGGGTGCATAGTCTAAAAAGGGTCAACCCAAAAGAGCTCAGGGGGAATTTAATTGGTATTGCAGTGGCTACCTAGTCAAAAGCTCCTATAGCCACTCTAGCACGGAATTTCAATCTGCAAATGTTCATAAATGAAAGTAGCTGTTTGGTTGGGTATTTTGTCCATTTATTAGCAGCAAAGATATAAACATAGTAACATGGTAAAAATTCCATAAAAGCATCCCAGAGCATAAAATTATTTCTGCGCTCTCCATACCTGTGCATCCCTAGTATGCCTACTTCCGGGTCATCTGTGTGCTCTAAATACATGTGACCAGTGAACCAACATGTCCTCTACTGAAAATATTATGTGGAATGACCGAGTTTGGGAAACGCTGTTGTAGCCTATTACCACTAATAGAATAGTGAGGTTATTTATAAAAAATATTTGATTTTACTTTGACAAGGGTTGATTATTATATATATTTTTAAACAATTAATGAATATACTGGTAACCAATCTACATTTCAAACGATTTTAAGTTGAACCATTTTTAAATGTCTGACAAAATGCTTTTGAGTGAAAACTGTTTTGCGAACAAGTTCTTTCAAAAATCAGGCAAATGAAGGTACATTCCCCTAAAACAAATCCTAATTATTTATTCATCCATAAACATTTCCCGACACCACCGCGCTTTAAAACCATAAAATCCCGCTTCGAGCTGGACTCCTCCCGATTGGTGCTTTTGAAAGACAGCGAGCGACGTGATTGCTTGGTTTTGAAAGCCTGAAGCGCCGCGGCCAATTCGAAAAGAATGCACCCACTCAGTACTGTAAACGTAGCTGACTGCAAGAGAGCCACACTCATTTTTCACCCAGCTAGTTAACTTAGCTACAGTCAAGTTGCACAACGATATTGGAAGGTAGCTATATATGTATGTGTCACATTTTTAGCTACAAGGTTTGTTTGGTCGATTGTATTGTAGCAGTTGTCATCATGGCATTTACAATTTAGCTAGTTAACTCGCTTGTATTGGAAACATTTGCACAGCATGTAAAAACAAGGATATTTAAAATTATTACTAAAGGTGTCACGTCACAAAGTAATGCATGGTTTTACTGTTTAGTTTTTGCTATCGAATAATGATGCTAGTTAATGAAATGTCTTTCTAGTTCAGTTGTCTAGCTACGGTAACGTTAGTTAAATTAGCCAGCTAACGCGTTAGCTAGATCGTTTTTTTACATTCGTTGAATGTATTGCTTAATTTCCTATCACTTTTAAGATGGACAGTTAACACGTTTCATAGCTAACGTTAGTGCTAACAAAAACAAACACAGTTTGCTATTTTTGACTTGTCGTTCATTTGAAATTGCATAATTGGTTTGTTTTGTAGCAAACCGAGCCTGTTTTTTTTCAGGGAACAATGGACGATTACGTGAAAATAGAGAAAATCGGAGAGGGTAAGTTATGTATAACTTTGGTTCGTTTAAAAAAAGAAAAGCTTTCGTTTGTTTTCCCCAAAACTCCACTCGGAGTCAACTCTAGCTAGACTTATATGCATGTCATTTGATTGTCTTCCTTTTAGTTATGACAACCTATTCACTATACCTTATTCATCACGTCAATTACTAGCTACACACCATAGTAAAGAATGAGTTGTGCCTGTGATTTCCAGGTACCTATGGGGTTGTGTATAAAGGCAGACACAAGACGACAGGCCAGGTGGTGGCAATGAAGAAGATCCGTCTGGAGAGTGAGGAGGAGGGAGTGCCAAGCACTGCTGTTAGAGAGATCTCTCTTCTCAAAGAGCTAGCGCACCCTAATGTTGTACAGTATGTAACGTCTGTTTGTGTCTGTGGGGTTCTTAAAGTGTTTACAGTAGCCAGGCAGCAAGAGAAGTAAACATGTGGTTTGTCTTATCAGTTGAAAACTTAGACATTGTTTATGCCAAAAAAGGCCAGGTTAAGTCTAGTATTTGTCATATATTTATCTGTCTAGTGTATACATACAGTTGAAGTCAGAAGTTTACATACACCATAGCCAAATATATTTAAACTGTTTTTCACAATTCCTGACATTTAATCCTAATAAAAATCCCTTGTCTTAGTTCAGGTAGGATCACCACTTTATTTTAAGAATGTGAAATGTCAGAATAATATAGATTTATTTCAGATTTATTTCTTTAATCACATTCCCAGTGGGTCAGAAGTTTACATGCACTCAATTAGTATTTGGTAGCATTGCCTTTAAATTGTTTAACTTGGGTCAAATGTTTTGGTTATCCTTCCTCAAGTGTCCCACAATAAGTTTGGTGTATTTTGGCCCATTTCTCTTGACAGAGCTGGTGTAACTGAGTCATGTTTGTAGGCCTCCTTGCTCACACATGTTTTTTTCAGTTCTGCCCACACATTTTCTATAGGATTGAGGTCAGGGCTTTGTGATGGCCACTAAAATACCTCGACTTTGTTGTCCTGAAGCCATTTTGCCACAACTTTGGAAGTATGCTCGGGGTCATTGACCCTTTGGAAGACCCATTTGCGACCAAGCTTTAACTTCCTGTCTAGAGATGTAGCTTCAATATATCCACATACCTTTCCTTCCTCATGTCGCCATCTATTTTGTGAAGTGCGCCAGTCCCTCCTGCAACAAAGCACCCCAACAACATGATGCTGCGACCCCCGTACTTCACGGTTGGGATGGTGTTCTTCAGCTTGCAAGCTTCCCCTTTTTCCTCTAAACATAACGCTGGTCATTATGACCAAACAGTTCTATTTTTGTTTCATCAGACCAGAGGATATTACCCCAAAAAGTAAGATTTTTGTCCCTGTGTGCAGTTGCAAACCGCAGTCTTTTTTTATGGCGGTTTTGGAGCAGTGGCTTCTTCCTTTCTGAGGGGCCTTGGGTTATGTCGATATAGGACTCGTTTTACTGTGGATGTAGGTTCTTTTGTACCCATTTCCTCCAGCATCTTCAAGGTCCTTTGCTGTTCTGGGATTGATTTGCACATTTCGCACCAAAGTACGCTCATCTCTAGGCGACGCGTCTCCATCCTGAGCGGTATGACGGCTGCGTGGTCCCATGGTGTTTATACGTGTGTGCTATTGTTTGTACAGATGAACGTGGTCCCTTAAGGCATTTGGTAATTTCTCAAGGATCAACTAGACTTGTGGAGGTCTAAAATTGTTTTTCTGGGGTCTTGGCTGATTTCTTTTGAGTTTCCCATGATGTCAAGCCAAGCGGGCTTGAAGGTAGGAATTGAATTGCATCCACAGGTACACCTCGAATTGACTCATATGATGTCAATTAGCCTATCAGATGCACCTAAAGCCATGACATCATTTTCTGGAATTTTCCAAGCTGTTTAACATCGGTCAACTTAGTATGTTAACTTCTGACCCACTGGAATTGTGATACAGTGAAATAATCTGTGTAAACAATTGTTGGGAAAATGACTTGTGTCGTGCACAAAGTAGATGTCCTAACCGAACTGCCAAAACTATAGTTTGTTAATAAGAAATTTGTGGCGTGGTTGAAAAACAAGTTTTTAATGACTCCAACCTAAGTGTATGTAGACTTCTGACTTCAACTGTAAATAAATAGCCTGTTTGTTTCCCATGTGTTTTGTTCCCAAACAGGCTTCTAGATGTGCTGATGCAGGAGTCCAGACTGTACCTCATCTTTGAGTTCCTGTCCATGGACCTGAAGAAATACCTAGACTCTATCCCCTCGGGCCAGTACATGGACCCCATGCTTGTGAAGGTATGGGCCCCACTGAGGGCATGACAGTCATGAGGCACACAACCCTGTTTTGATGTCTTTTTTTTTCACTATCTGCTCTTGATACTACTGAGTACTGTGAAACTTCAATTAAACGCAAAGTCTCAAATAGCCACCTGACCCTTTTAATAGCCGGGTATCTGCACACATTCGGCAAATAAACACAGAGTCAAAATGAATTGTTTGAGGTTACCATGGACACAGTTCTGATATTCTCACAAAATTATCAGGGTGAAAGCGAAGGAGATGGAACAACACTAAGTGACAGTAGGGCCTCAGACTTTGCTTTTAGTACAGGCTTGACAAATTGGGCTTTCAGTCAGACTGCACGCTACTGTTGAAATAGGTACCAGTTGTGCTCAGTGATTGAAGCAAATAAATGCCCAGGCTATTCATTGAAAGTTTTACGGTATACCAACTTAGTGTTTTAGTCCAAGTTGTCAGACTAAACAAATTGTTTTCTCGCTCGTAGGTTCATTTTAACCCTTTGTTGCAATCTCCCATCCATCCAGAGCTATCTGTACCAAATCTTGGAAGGCATCCTGTTCTGCCACTGTAGAAGGGTCCTCCACAGAGACCTGAAACCTCAGAACCTGCTGATTGACAACAAGGGAGTGATCAAGCTGGCAGACTTTGGGTTGGCCAGGGCTTTCGGGGTGCCAGTCCGGGTATATACCCACGAGGTAAGCCAGAACACCACGTAGTTCATTACCAAAGAGCAATTGCAGTAGTGATGGGAAGTTGGGATATTTTTACTGACTCAGATCTTTTCAACTAATTCTGTCAACTCATTTCATTCATCTGGGCTGTATCACATCCGGCCATGATTGGGAGTCCCATAGGGCAGCGCACAATTGGCCCAGTGTTGGCCAGGGTAGGCGGTCATTGTAAATAATCATTTGTTAACCTCTAAAGTAGGCAAGTCAGTTAAATAAATACAATTTTGATTTAGTAATGCCCAGAGCACGCCCCAGAGCAAGCCCCTACTGGCAAAGGATGAACAAAAAAACTAGATAGAATCATGATTCTACAAGCCTCTCGTTCACCATAGGTGGCTTGTTATTGGACCTGTCATTTGTGACAGACTTGTATGTCTTTGCTTCAGACAATGTACATTTGTGATTGCTAGGCATCTGCTAAATGACTTAAATGTAAATGTAGGCATACAAAACATATTGTTTACTGATACCTTTTTTAAATGAGGTCTAGTTGTGTCCGCAATCAGATTATTATAGATTTTAACCGAGTGTTGCGCAAAGGCAGGCTGTGAATTTTGGTTCTACAAAGCTGTGTCCATCGAGTTAAAATTCAATAATCAATTAATATCATACATTCTTGCGCCATGCTATAAGTTATGTTCTAAACATGTTTTTCTCTATGCTGCCTGCATCATGATCTAATTTCCCTAGCGCGCATGATGGACATTTGCTGGTCGGCGCCACTGAGGCGGAGGCGCGCATATTAACCCTGTTGTAGAATTCATTGTGTCCAGCAGGTCCAACGAAAACTGAAACGAACAAGTTCCTCTGAAAAATTAATTTGGAGTCTCGAGTCATTAAAAAGTTGTTCAAAAAGAATGACTTGTCTGCCAGCTGCACGTCACTAATTGGCAGATAGCATTGTAAAGTTAAGCTATCATAAGGGGTGTGTATGCACACGTTAATAAGGTCATTAACTGTGTCTTTGTGTCCAGGTTGTGACACTGTGGTACAGGGCTCCTGAGGTGCTGCTGGGGGCCCCACGGTACTCCACCCCTGTGGATGTCTGGAGTATTGGGACCATCTTTGCAGAGTTGGCTACAAAGAAACCACTTTTCCACGGAGACTCAGAGATAGACCAGCTTTTCAGGATCTTCAGGTCTATTTGCATAAGAGTATACACATCTGTAATATACCCAATCCTACTAGTAGCAACATCTAGGTTGGTTAATCAATGTTTGATGCTAGATTAGGACATTTGCTTGATCTGTTGTGAGCAACGAGCCATCCCAAATTATTGACGCAGTCAACAGACAATTGCTCCATGATGGACATACCACATTGGCTTGGGTGAAGTATTTATCAAGCATCGTTGTCTCCTCCTGTTTCAGGACCCTTGGTACTCCAAACAATGACATCTGGCCAGAGGTTGAGTCTCTGCCTGACTACAAGAACACGTTCCCCAAGTGGAAGTCTGGGAACCTGTCTTCCATGGTGAAGAACCTGGACAAGAAAGGCATTGATCTGCTCGCTGTAAGATTTCACCATTCTCCTTGATTTTATTTCGATTGAAACATTGTTGCTGTAGAAGCCCTGTGCTCACATGTCTTTTTCAAGCGGCTGGTTGTGTTTTTTGGGGGGGATAGCATTAGTGATATTGAAGTGACCTATTGTTCCGTCAAGCCCAGCAGTAGCCTTTAGGATACATATACATATGACCATGTCCTACCTTCTGTAGAATGTTATAAAGTGATTTTTTTTCTTCCCTCTCTTAAAGAAAACACTAATCTATGACCCACCCAAGAGGATCTCTGCCAGACAGGCAATGAGCCATCCATACTTTGACGACCTGGACAAAACCACTCTACCTGCCAGCACGGTCAAGATGTAAACGCCACACAGCTCGACTTAAAGGACCTGAAAAATAGTACAATTATGGAAGCATATTGATTGTCTTTTTTTTGTATGTTTGTTTTTTCTTTGTTTGTCCTTTTGCTATCTACCGGTAATATTAATCATTATTCTGTAAATAGCGTATAAAAAAACGAAACCGGTTTGGATCTAAAGTGACACGTACTAAAGGTTACATTCAAAAGTAGTATATTTTCAATAAAGTGCACTTTTCTAGATCCGTTACTTTTAAGTTGTGTGTTTGTAATTTTTTTTATTGGGGAATAATTACTGTTGCAGGATTCCTGCGTTGTTTGATGCTTTCAAGTGTATTTTCTTTGCCAGGCATACCATATCAGGTTTTAACATAATTCTTCCTCTAGACTTGTTTAAAACCAGTACCAAACCATTTGTTTTAAGAGCTGGAGTAAGAAAATGTATTATGCTGTGATTTAAAAAACTAACCCGTTCCTCCAACACAGTATTTTGTCTGGTAGAAGTAAACTCTGTTAAATTCCTTTTTAGAGTGAGTTTTAGTTGGCCAACCTATACTGCATTTGTTTTAAAGTTGTGTAATGCTTTTCTTGACAGTTGCATATATTCCCAAACTGGAATTAAGTCTGTGTGCATCCTGCCTGGTTTTACTTGATGTCATACATGGTCCTCCATTGAGGCGGCATGTAGCCTAGCGGTTAAGAGTGTTGGGCCAGTGACCCAAAGGTCGCTGGTTCGAATCCATGAGCTGACCTGGTGAAAAATCTGTCTGTGCCCTTAAGCAATGCACTTAACCCCAATTGCTACTATGAATCCCTCTGTATGCGAGCATCTGCTACAGGACTCAAATGTAAATAAGGTGGTCAGTTGTGGATGTCTTCCCTAGCAGGACGGGGAGGTTCCCCTATGTTAAAAGGATGCGTTGGCGACTAGGAAATGACCACATTTGATTTTAACAACATTAAATGCCCATTGTAGCCGTTCTCAATATCAAATAGTTTCTGGGTGACAAGTGCCTTACTCTAATAGTTTTTTCTGTAATTGTTTATAAAAATGTGGTATTTCTCAGGGGGAAGGGCACCAAAGCGGTGCATTAACCACAGTGTGAATCAATATTCTGAGTGGAGGAGGCATATGTAACCTGAAAACCAGCTGTTATAGCAATATTGTTTACAAGCACGCATTCTCACTAAACTAGCAGGATAGTGAATGCTGATTGCGGGACCTTCACAAACTTAAGTGAGTGATGACTATAGCTACAGTATGTTCAAGTATATTTTTCTGGGTTTATCTACCTCTGTTAGTGATTTCTTGCCTCGCTGGCTTGCTAACTTGCGAGGTAATCAATCCTCCGATGACATCTGCGATGTTGACCATAACCATCGAATTAAGTGTTAATTTACACCAGCTGCATTTGAGGTTGGAGGATTCTCTATTCACTTCAATGTAAACCCCTTTCTGGTGCAACTTTTCATGACACGGCCGTGAAATTGTTCTATTGGCAGAGCGGTTTGGAACTGTAGTTGTTATTGGCCTATTAACTTATACCACCTGGTGATGTCACCTGGCAAGCCAAAACGCCATCCATGCAAAATAACACAGATCACATTTTTACAGTGTTTCATCAGCTGTTGTACAATATGATACAGAATGTTGACTGCACTGGGTTAAGCAATGTTCTAAAGTGGACTAGCTCATTGTATCCTACCATATTTAGTTAAGTGATGCTAGTGTAATTCAGATATCAGGATACATGAAATAGTCTGTCTTCCAGGTACACATTTTGTGCATGACTGGGCAGGTTATCGGACAATGCCTAGAGAAGTGTAGGAATTTTGTAAAATAATCTCAGATTTTCCTCAGAATTTGTTTATCTGGAACGCTCCCCTTCTTGTGCCTAATTGATCACTGTTGTGCAGGAAGAGGTATTTTCTTCGTTTCCTTCATGCATTGGGCTAAACTGCAGGCACTTCCAACAAAGAAGCACAGTTGAGTGGGAGTGAAGTGAATTCACATGAATACTGATTTGTTATGTGTCATTCTAGATGCTTGGTCTTTTGTATTCTTGGCCTGTCACTCATTGTTTATAAATGGCAAGTGTTGAAAATAAAACAGCAGGCTTTCAATTTAAAAACAAAAGGCTGCTGCATGAGGGATAGAATAATGTATTTCTATTGAATATATTCAGTTTGTTTTTCATGAATCATCCTCACCCAGATTAAAATGCCATTTATACATTGACCTACATTCTGACGAGAGCCGTTAACATGAATGTAATGTGAAGCGATATCTACAACGTGACATTTATCATACAGTATCTGGACTTCAGACCCAGAAGCGTTACAGATTGCTCAATATATATTTTAAGATCATTTCCAATTGAGCTGACAAATACAGCCTTTGCCGAGAACATTGCCTTTAAATTTCAATCACGCTGTAATGCTGAACTTCCGTGATATGCATTGAATAGAGCCCCTAGTTTGACTGCAATGTTCTCACTGAGGACACCATAGAGAGAGAGTACAGTCATTCTGTGATGTAAAGATAACCCAGGCTGTGACCCCATTTAGGGAGTGGTTGAAATGTACAACATTGTTACCCAGAGGAAAATGGGGGATGTCATGCTTTCTCAATTTGAGTCAGAGGAGGGGGAGGGTCATGTAATTTGTAATCAATTAAATGTCATATTGCTCAAAGTTGCTTATTATATCTCAATGTGTGCCCGATGCTATAGGCCATGTGTATTCAACTCTTAACCAGCAGGCTCAAGCCCTCATAGGGTTTCTGTTCTACCTGATAATGAATTGCACCCACCTGGTGTCCCAGCTCCACAACCTTCTGGTTACTTTGCGATGTAATGCTTAAAAAACAAAAACAGTTCTAAAACTGCATATCTAATGATCTGGTCTGTCCTAGGGTTGAGGGTAAACAGTAGGCATGCATTTTGCTGTCCAGTTTATGTTTGAATTATTAGCCCATACATTATTTCAGAGAGGTCTGACATTCTCCAGGTATCCCTCATCATAAATAACGTACAGGCTCTTAGGCGATGTGGAAGAATAGGGACAGACACTTACAAGCACCCAGAAACAATGCCCAACAATGAGGCTTAATTGATAAGGTCTTGACTTTGGATTGATTTGCAGCTTTTGTTAAAAATGAATGCAAACAATAAAGACTTCCCAAATCTGCTGTATGTTGACTACCCAGATAGTACAAATGGTCAAGTCTAAAATATGTTCACTGAATAAAACACTGAATACATTTTATTCAATGATTGAAATAACGTAAAATACAAAAAAACAATCTACCTGCATGGAAATAAAGAATATAAATACATTTAAACGAAGAAAAATACAAATGAAACTGCCTGCCATTTCACCCCTATGAAATTCTAAGCTCAATTCAACCAGGCGTATTACAGTACAGTAACATACAGTGCATTCGGAAAGGATTCAGACCCCTTGCCTTTTTCCAAATTTTGTTATGTTACAGCCTTCTTCTAAAATGGACTAAATTGTTTTTTTTCCCCCTCATCAATCTACACACAATATCCCATAATGACAAAGAAAAACATGTTTTTAGCATTTTTTTGCCAATGTATTAAAAATAAAAAACTGAAATATCATATTTACATAAGTATTCAGACCCTTTACTCAGTACTTTGTTGAAGCACCTTTGGCAGCAATTAAAGTCTTCTTGGGTATGACGCTACAAGCTTGGCACAGCTGTATTTGTGGAGTTTCTCCCATTCTCAGCAGATCCTCTCAAGCTCTGTCAGGTTGGATCAGGAGTGTCGCTGCACAGCTATTTTCAGGTTTCTCTAGAGATATTCGATTGGGATCATGTCCGGCTCTGGCTTGGCCACTCAAGGACATTCAGAGACTTGTCCCGAAGCCACTCCTGTGTTGTCTTGGTTGTGTGATTAGTGTTTTTGTCCTGTTGGAAGGTGAACCTTCACCCCAGACTGAGGTTCTGAGCACTCTGGACCAGGTTTTCATCAAGGATCTCTCTGTACTTTGTTTGTTCATCTTTCCCTCGATCCTGACTCGTCTCCCAGTTCCTGACGCTGAAAAACATCCCCACACCATGATGCAGCCACCACCATGCTTCACTGTAGAGATGGTGCCAGGTTTACTTCAGACGTGACGCTTGGCATGGTTTCATCAGACCAGAGAATCTTGTTTCTCATGGTCTGAGAGTCCTTTAGGTTCCTTTTGGCAAACTCCAAGCGGCTATCATGTCCCTTTTACAGAGGAGTAGTTTCCGTCTGGCCACTCTACCATAAAGGCTTGATTGGGGGAGTGCTGCATAGATGGTTGTCCTTCTGGAAGGTTCTCCCATCTCCACAGAGGAACTCTGGAGCACTGTCAGAGTGACCATCGGGTTCTTGGTCACCTCCCTCCCGAATGCTCAGTCTTGGTGGTTCCAAACTTCTTCCATGTAAGAATGATGAAGGCTATTGTACCTTGGGTACCTTCAATGCTGCAGAAATGTTTTGGTACCCTTCCCCAGATCTGTGCCTTGACACAATCCTGTCTCTGAGCTCTATGGACAAATCCTTCAACCTCATGGCTTGGTTTTTGCTCTGACATGAACTGTCTACTGTGGGACCTTATATAGACAGGTGTGTGCCTTTCCAAATCATGACCAATCAATTGAATTTACCACAGGTGGACTCCAATCATGTTGTAGAAACATCTCAAGGATGATCAGTGGAAACAGGAGGCACCTGAGCTCAATTTTGGGTCTCATAGCAAAGGGTTTGAATACTTATGTCAATAAGGTATTTCCCAAAAACCTGTTTTCACTTTGTCCTTATGGGGTTTTGTTTGTAGATTGATGAGGAACATTTTATTTAATCAATTTTAGAATAAGTCTGTAACGTAACAAAATGTGGAAAAAGGGAAGGGGTCTGAATACTTTCCGAATCCACTGCATAATCACACCTTTTCCCATCGTCAAAAGCAACCCATTGGAAAACAAAATTGGGTAGATTTTGTCAGCTGTGGACAGTTACTTTTGGCTGCCTACCTTTTCAGTCATACTCTTTGTTTGCTAACAATTTTTTTTCTTCTATTTCACATACCTTTGGGGGTAAACTTCTAAGCCATGTCATTTTTGTCAAAGGGGTAAAAACATTACAAAAAAGTTAAAATACTGTAGAAAATCAGCTGAGCTGAAATTGAATATATGCTTGTGACTTTTAAACGGTTTCTGTCTCCTTCTCTTTACGCATGGAAATGTCAAGTCAGATAATTAATTCCAGCTTTTGAACTCGCAAATCCTGTCCAATATTGAACTTTTGCATTGTATAAACAGTGCACTACGTAATGGTACTTTCTGTATTAACTTCCTCCAAAGCAGAGGCAGGAACCTTGTCTCTCTCCAACCTCCCCTCCCCATACTTCCTCTCCACCTCTACCCTACTACAATTAGGGATGTTACTGCTGCTTCTGGACCTGACTACAGGTCTGTAGTTCTGGCATATGACGGCCAGCCGGTAGAAGTTCAGGATGACCACCAGGAAGTTTTTAATGGTAAAGAACACCAACATCTGGTGAAAGACATCAAAGTAGGTCATGACGGTGAGCCGGACCACAAGGAAAGGGCCATCCTGGATGAATAGGCTCTCAATGATGCTCCATATGTCTGTGCTGTGCTTGGTCAGGAGGGAATCGCCTTGGCCTTCACCCTCACTTTCTGGCTTTGAGTTCACCACTAAGGACACACACGCACACGCACACACACACACACACACACACACACACGCGAGTTGAGTTTCAAAAACTATTTTCACATATTGTTGTAAACTAGGGCTGAAGGCCTGAAGTATTTTCCATTGATATTATGTGTGTTGAGTGGATGGTTACATATCCGCTTCTAGTAAATCATTTCAGGTTGTGAATAATTCAGTAGATAAGGTGTGGTCTGAGAACAAGGGAGGCTGCAATGAACTCTTTATGATCCTCAACCCTGAATTGTTTCGCCACATGGCTATAATGGATTTCAGGAGGTCTGGGTTATTGGCAGTCTGCCTGTCAATAGCCTAATCCATCCGCCAAGCAATGAAGAACCGAAGAAGAAGTGAGCCTTAATCTGTTTATAAAGCTGACAGATCAAATCACTGTACGGTACGCAATATACGAGTCCATATGTGTTGCTGCATTTTCCAATTTTACCCATACTGATGATAAAACTGAGTTTCCGACTGTACTAAATAAAGTTTGCTTTAACCAATAGTGAGATCATTGCAGTTTGTGTAGGAAGTAAAAATGGTGATAGCAAACAAATCTGCTCAACTGTTTATGTAGCAACATGGCCACGATAGAGCTAGTTTGCCTCCTTTCAAATGTTTAGCCAAAGTCTAAACAGATCCCATATTGAGTTTACCTAAAACATTATCAATATTCCACTGACAAGAGTATTTTCTGCCCACAGTCATGCTACAAACAGATAACTTGAGAAAGCTGGTGGGGCCATGGGGAGAGGCTCTCTGCAGGTCTATGTCTACAACAGAGAAGGAAAGGTTTGCCTTCAAAGATGTGACATCCACAATGTTGTCTATGATATGGCTGTACCACTCAAAATGAACCCTCAAACCCACCATGAAAGTCTTGGCATCAGCATATAAAATACATCAAATCTGTAATTCACCCTAAAGAATACGAACCTCAACATTCAGACAGATCCTGATAGCCTGTGTCTGTTGGCCAAAAGTCAAGGATAGTTAAGTTAACTGCTGATATTAATAATATTATGAAATGTAGAGACCCACCGGCCAGATGGAGAGGGAACTGTAACATGCTCCAGGTCCACACCGCCAAGATGATGTACACCAGCTGAGGGCTGTTTTCCCTGGGAGGAATACGGAACATACAGCTCAACAAGTCAATGCATGTCCACTGTTGTTAATGGTTTTAGTTTTTTAGGTAAATTCTAGGATTTTACATTGATGAATTCTCGGAGTGATTTTGAGAGAATTCCACCGCTGGTTGTTACATTACTGCTACAATTTAGTAGCTAGTAAGTAAAACGTTGCATGCGCACTTAGTAGTAACTTAGTAAGTGTGTAACTAGCAAATATTTAAGTAGCACTGCAGTATTGTCGTTCCTTGTGATACAAAAGTCTATATGGAGGCAAAAACTCAACACACCACTAAAGGCAGTTAGGTCACCAGATTAATGTGAGAACACTGGGATCTGCTAAAGGCTCTTAAATACTCTGACAAGCTTTTAGCCTCAGTCAGTAAAGTCAATCGAAAGGTCGGACACCTACTTGACATCAGACAGTGTTTCACTGGTGAACTCCAAGATGTCAGCTGCTGTGCCAACGAAGATGAGCAGAAGCTGGGAGAGCTCCTCCCGTGTGACCCCGCCCCCCAGTGGGAGGAGCCACTTCCCAATGATGAGTAGGATTAGAAGGACCTGATGGAGGGCCAGGATCCAGTCGTTGGGACAAACCGTAGACAAGAGTTGGTCAAGACCCTTGAATGTCAAGAGAAGGAACAGAGGTTCAAACCACAGATAATAAGCACTAGAAATTGTACTTTTGGAAAGCCTCAGGATATGAAGGGAAGAAGAGTCCGCTAATTACCCCCTAAGAGCCATGTCACTGCCATAGAAATAACCTTATATGTTAATAACGAAAAGTATACTTAGATGTCACCCTCGTTGACCGTGTATTCCCAAATACATCTGTGCAGAAAGGCCTTCTGAATAGATTTCATAAGGACTTGTCTTCTGAATATTTGCATGTTTATTTCTCGATTAAGGTCAAGGGTCCTGGCCCTAATTGCAAGGAAACATTTGCACTAGACAAGCATTTCTGGGTACGCACAATGGCAAAAAACATTTGGTTAGAAATCATGACAAACACGGGGCTTTCCATTATACAGTCAACATCATAAGACTCTGGTCACTTGATTCATGCTATGATGAAATATTGAGTGAATGGTCAGAATATACACTGAATATATATATATATATACAAGAGTATATGGACACCCATTCAAATTAGTGGATTCGGCTATTTCAGCCACACCCGTTGCTGACAGGTGTATAAAATCAAGCACACAGCCATGCAATCTCCATAGACAAACACACATATATATATATATATATTTTTTTTAAATGTATTTAACTAGGCAAGTCAGTTAAGAACAAATTCTTATTTTCAATGATGGCCTAGGAACAGTGGGTTAACTGCCTGTTCAGGGGCAGAACAACAGATTTGTACCTTGTCAGCTCGGGGGTTTGAATTTGCAACTTTCCGGTTACTAGTCCAATACTCTAACCACTAGGCTACCCTGCCGGCCCATGTTTGGTCATGTAGCGTATATACAAAAGGGTAAAAGGCAAAATAGTCAAGAAATTAAAACCAGTTCCAGTATTTACCTTTAGATAGGTTTGAACCGTTAAATTCCCCACCGTTTCATTCCGAGAAATCATGCTTCTCACATTTTCCCATGAGTCCAGTTTCTTGCACTGAAATTAGATAAATTAAGTTGTAAGTAAATGTTTGATAACTGTCATGCATACATTGAACATGGAGTTGTGGGATTTCTCTCCTTCTCTGTTTTCTGTACCTGGAGGTCACTAGAGTTGTGATGCTGATGATGTAGTTCCAGAATCCAGATGGATGGAATGATACTGACAAGGAACAACATAATGGCTGGCGAGAACCTCGGGTTGGAGGAGAAAAGGAACTTTATTTATGAACTCTTTATTCCATTCACATGCATTTTAGAGATTCACGCACCTATCCAAAGTGATCCACAAATCATGGTCAATATTCTGTGGATATATATTTTTTATATCTTATGCCCACAGAATAGCATAAAAATGATAACACAGTGAGAAAAAAAAAATGCATGTAAAATTACAACAAAAAATGTGAAGTGCAAACAAAAAAACACAGTGGTAAAACAATTAACACCAAATAGAACCAACACATGCCAGAATGAAAATATTCCTAACCACTTTATCCTCTTTATGACTTTATCATAATGTTTGACAAAACAATCAAATATTATTTTGGGAGCACAGGAAGTGTTCTCTCAGAGGGAGATGTGGCAGACAGGCATGTCATTCTTCAATCTAGGGGTACCACCCTATCCTAATTTGTCCCAGGACATTTTATTAGCACAATGGGATAAGCAGCTGGATAAGGACTCTTTAGGGAGGGGGAAGGGGGATGTAGTCAGTTGTACAGTAAAAAAAATAATGAATTGGATTCTTCCCCAGAAAAAAGTAATTTATCACTTTATCTTGTTAATTTGTCTGTTATGTCTTTAGGATTAAAATATCTGGATAGCCTGCACATGACAAATTACGCACAGTATGATGATGTGCAACATAGTGTACGAAGCCTACTCAGAAGACTAAATAAATGAACAACATCTTACCATTTATAATCTTTTCCCTTTCTTCTTTTCAAAGTTACTATCATTTCGACAACGAGAGGTAGAAAGAGGAATGTCATAAACCAGTAGATATTGTCATCTTTAACCAATGTCACTCTCCAAACTCCGATGAGTGAAATAAGAATGAAAAGCAACCTAGTAACTACCGCACACGAAAATTTGACCACAAACGACATAATACTTAAGAATAAAGATTCGACAGCTCGTGTCCCGTTATTCCTGAAACTCCCACACACAGCCACTTGTACTCCAGCAGCAGCACAAACATTGACGTAATTTTAGTATGGGAATATAAAAACTTCAAAATAAAAGCCTGCATTCCAAAACATTGCAATGTGGATAACGCATTCAAATGATATTGAATTTTAATCAATGGCCACTTTAATTGTGCCAAGAAAATGCTATAGGTAATTTATGAAAGCAAATAAAAAAATATGGCTTTCAAAATAGACCAATAATGAAAAAATACAATGTTGACATACATGTTGAGGATATTGGTCTGTAGATTGAAAACTTTTCTACCTGTTTCAGTTAAAGTGGGGTGTAAAATACTCAGGAGGGTCTCTACTAACCAATATGTGTAGTTTTGGAGAGGGATTGTGTTGCACGGCCTGCTGCTGGCTTTTCACTCTGTCCCCTCTGAAGCGCAAAAAGCAATACGTAAAGTGGAAGTGACAGCGTTTTAACTACACTGAACAAAAATATAAACGCAACAGGATAAGTGTTGGTCCCATATTTCATGAGTTGAAATAAAATATCCTAGACATTTTCCATATGCACAAAAAGCTTATTTCTCTCCAATTTTATGCACAAATTTGTTTACATCCCCATTAGTGAGCATTTATCCTTTGCCAAGACAATCCATCCACTTGACAGGTGTGGCATATCAAGAAGCTGATTAAACAGCATGATCATTACACAGGTGCACCATGTGTTGGGGACAATTAAAGGCCACTCTAAAATGTGCAGTTTTGGAACACAACACAATGTCACAGATGTCTCAAGTTTTGAGGGAGCGTTCAATTAGCATGCTGACTGCAGGAATTTCCATCAGAGCTGTTGCCAGGGAATTGAATGTTAATTTCTCTACCATAAGCCACCTCCAACATTGTTTTAGAGAATTTGGCAGTACGTCCAACCGGCCTCACATCCACAGACCACGTGTAACCCAGCCAGCCCAGGACCTCCACATCCGGCTTCATCACCTGCGTGATCATCTATGACCAACCACCTGGACAACTGAAGAATTTCTGCACATAAACCGTCTCAGGGAAGCTCATCTGAGTGCTCGTCGTCCTCACCAAGGTCTTGACCCGACTGCAGTTTTGCATCGTAACCGACTTCAGTGGGCAAATTCTTACCTTCAATGGCCACATGCTCTTCATGGATGAATCTGTACCGGGCAGATGGCATTGTGTGGGGGAGCGGTTTGCTGATGTCAACATTGTGAACAGAATGCCCCATGGTGGCGGTGGTGTTATGTATGGGCAGGCATAATGGCAATTTGAATGAACAGAGATACCGTCATGAGATCCTGAGGCCCATTGTCCTGCCATTCATCCGCTGCCATCACCTCATGTTTCAGCATGATAACACACGCCCCTATGTTGTAAGGATCTGTAGACAATTCCTGAAAGCTGAACACTTCCCAGTTCTTCCATGACCTGAATACACACCAGACATGTCACCCATTGAGCATGTTGGGATGCTCTGGGCCGAGTGGCGCAGTGGTCTAAGGCACTGCATCTCAGTGCTAGAGGTGTCACTACAGACCCTGGTTTGATTCCAGGCTGTATCACAACTGGCTGTGATTAGGAGTCCTGTAGGGTGGTGCACAATTGGCCCATTCTTAACTGACTTGCCTAGTTAAATTTTTAAAAAGTCAACTTAAAAATAAAAAAAATGTACGACAGCGTGTTCCAGTTCCCGCCAATATCCAGCAACTTCACACAGCCATTGAGAAGAGTGGGGCAACATTCCACAGGCCACATTCAACACCCTGATCAACTCTATGCGAAGGAGATTAGGCAAATGGTGGTCACATCAGATACTGACAGGTTTTCTGATCCATAATATAATAATAATAATATATGCCATTCATCCAAAGCGACTTACAGTCATGTGTGCATACATTCTACGTATGGGTGGTCCCGGGAATCGAACCCACTACCCTGGCGTTACAAGCGCCATGCTCTACCAACTGTGCTACAGAAGGACCACTCCCCTAACTATATTTTTAAGGTATCTGTGACCAACAGATTCATATCTATACCAGTCATGTGAAATCCATAGATTGGGGTCTAATGAATGTATTCAATTTGTTGATATTCTTATATGAACTGACTTTCAAATTGTTGCATGTTGCATTTATATTTGTTTTTCAGTGTACTTACAGATATGAAACAGACAATCATAATATCAGTAAAAAAATATCAAAATCACAGTTTATGCTACAAAACAAACTTTGCAAGAGGTTCTAAAAATAGGTTCTATTTTACTCAAAAGTCCATGATGTATAGTAAGGCATTGTTGCCAGAATAGATGGATGCAGTTCAATGCATGATTAATATAATTCACCAATACATTTCTTGGTAGTCTAACAAATATTGCTATCAGGTTGTAAATCACAGCTGGCATGGTACGTTTTTTGCGGCCTCCAGCCATTCAGTATGCACTTTCAGTTTCACTCAATATTATGGACAAAACTGATTAATGTAACTTTAGCTAACTAAGGCTGTGAAAGTCAATACAAATCAAACTATTTATTTATGCAGCTATTTATTTAGCAAGCTAAAAACAGCCTAACATTAGCTGCTGGGACAGCCTGGTCTTATAGCAACCGTAAATCCGAGACAATCAAATTAGTATGATAATATTTTACGTTTGGGATGGTTACTTAAGACATTATGACAGATAGTTACTTATAACTTCTTATGGCTGGGGGCAGTATTGAGGAGCTTGGATTAATAAGGTGCCCAGAGTAAACTCCCTGCTACTCAGGCCCAGTTGCTAATTATATGCATATTATTAGAAGATTTGGATAGAAAACACTCTGAAGTTTCTAAAACAGTTTGAATGAAGTCTGTAAGTATAACAGAACTCATATGGCAGGCAAAAGCCTGAGAAGAAATCCAACCAAGAGGTGGGAAATTTGAGGTTTGTAGTTTTTCCAACTCATTGCCTATCAGATATACAGTGTCTATGGGGTCATATTGCACTTCCTAAAACTTCCACTAGATGTCAACCGTCTTTAGAACCTTGTTTGATGCTTCTACTGTGAAGGAGGGGGGAATGGGAGCTCAATGAGTCAGAGGTCTGCCAGAGAGGCATGAGCTGATCACGCGCCTTCACGTGAGAGTTGCATTCCATTGCATTTCTGAAGACAAAGGAATTCTCCGGTTGGAACATTATTGAAGATTTATGTTAAAAACATCCTAAAGATTGATTCTATACATCGTTTGACATGTTTCTACGGACTGTAACGGAACTTTTTGACTTATCGTCTGGACCTAGTGATTGCGCCTCATGAATTTGCATTACTGGGCTAAACGCGCAATCAAAAAGGAGGTATTTGGACATAAATTATGGACTTTATCGAACAAAATCAAACTTTTATTGTGGAACTGGGAATCCTGGGAGTGCATTCTGATGAAGATCATCAAAGGTAAGTGAATATTTATAATGCTATTTCTGACTTTGTTTACTCCACAACATGGCGGATATCTGTATGGTTCGTTTTGTTGTCTGAGCGCTGTACTCAGATTATTGCATGGTGTGCTTTTTCGGTAAAGCTTTTTTTAAATCTGACATAGCGGTTGCATTAAGGAGAAGTTTATCTAAAGTTCCATGTATAACTCTTGTATCTTTTATCAATGTTTATTATGAGTATTTCTGTAAATTGATGTGGCTCTCTGCAAAATCACCAGATGTTTTGGAAGCAAAACATTACTGAACGTAACACGCCAATGTAAACTGAGATTTTTATATATAAATATGAACTTTATCGAACCAAACATACATGTATTGTGTAACATTAAGTCATATGAGTGTCATCTGATGAAGAAGATCATCAAAAGTTAGTGATTCATTCTATCTCTATTTTTGTGACTCCTCTCTTTGGCTGGAAAAATGGCTGTGTTTTTCTGTGACTAGGTGCAGACCTAACATAATCGTTTGGTGTGCTTTCGTCATAAAGCATTTTTGAAATCGGACACTGTGGTGGGATTAACAACAAATGTATCTTTAAAATGGTGTAAAATACTTCTGTTTGAGGAATTTTAATTATGAGATTTCTGTTGTTTTGAATTTGGCGCCCTGCACTTTCACTGGCTGATATTGATCCTGTTAGCGGGATTTAAGCCATAAGAAGTTTTTTAAGGCAAAAACGAATGTAGAGTGGGCAGTAGAGGTGAATGGGTTGAGTATTACGCAAATGTTGATCAACCCAAATTTGCGAGTTCGAATCTAATTACTTTCGCATTTTAGCAACTTTTCAACTAGTCACTACTTTTTAGCTACTTTGCAACGACTTAACCCTTTTAGCGAACCCTTCCCCTAACCCTAAACCCTTTAGCCTAACTGCTAAAGTTAACCCTAACCGGTAGTCTAGCTAACGTTAGCAAGCTAGCTAATGTTTGCCCCCTAACTAAAATTCATAACATATCATATGTTTAGCAAATTCATAACAAATAGTATGTTTAGCTTAACATATCGTAAGTTTAGCAAATTCCTAACATTTTGTATGTTTTGAGAATTCGTAAGCATTCGTACAAATTACAATTCTTAGCATATCATAAGGAATGATTGACATCCGCAAAGGAATACATACCATATGAAACGCAACTTACAGTGCATTCGGAAAGTATTCAGACCCATTGACTTTTTCCACATTTTGTTATGTTATAGCCTTATTCTAAAATAGATTTTTTTTAAATCCTCATTAATCTACTGTCATGACTTCCGCTGAAGTCGGTCCCTTTCCTTGTTCGGGCGGTGTTCGGCGGTCGACGTCACCGACCTTCTAGCCATCACTGATCCATTTTTAATTTTCCATTGGTTTTGTCTTGTCTTCCTTTACACCTGGTTCCAATCCCATCAATTACATGTTGTGTATTTAACCCTCTGTTTCCCCTCATGTCCTTGTTGGAGATTGTTTGATTGAATGTTTGTGTAGTATGTGTGGGTTTTGTACCCACTTTTTATTATTTTTGTATTTTAGTTTTGGAGTTTTGTGAAACACTGATTAAACAACTCCGTTTATACCAAGTTCGATTCTTCTGCGCCTGACTTCCCTGCCACCAAAACGCACCCATTACATCTACACACAATACCCCATAATGACAAAGCAAACACGTTTTTTTAGAAAGTTCAGAAAATGTATTAAAGTTAAAAAAAAAGAAATACCTTTTTTACATAAGTATTTCAGACCATTTGCTGAGTTCAATTGATTGGATATGATTTGGAAAGGCACACACCTGTCTATATAAGGTCCCACAGTTGACAGTGCATGTCAGAGCAAAAACCAAGCCATGTATTAGACCTCAGGATAAGACCCAGATGCAGACAGTTCGAAATAACACATGTTTATAATGATACAGGGGGCAGGCAAATGACAAGTCAAGGGCATGCAGAGGTCAGTAATCCAGGGTAGAGTCCAGACCTCCTCTCCTTCCTACGTTCCCATAGCCGCCCATCGATCCGGATGATCGAGATCCGTTGGTAGTTCCCAGGCTACTAGCTCGTCCTTAACTTCCTCCGACAATCCGTGCAGGAACATGTCGAACAGAGATTCCGGGTTCCAGGCTTAGCAGCCAATGTGTGGAAATCCACAGCATAGTCTGCCACACTGCGGGAGTCTTGCTGGAGTAACTCCCGGAAATCACCGTGATGAGGTACGCTATCTTCAAGCAGTCCGAGGGGAAGGAGGAGGGCTGCAGCTCGAAGATGAGGGAACACTGAGCGAGAAACGCCCGACAGGTTCCCGACTCTCCAACGAAGTGTTCCGGCTCATGGTCAGGGCAGGCAGAATGGTCAAAAACCGTGAGAACTAGAGAACAGAAACTAACAAGAAACAGGAGTACGGGGGGAAAATGCGGGTCGGCTTGACGAGACAAGAGGAACTGGCAATAGGCAAACAGAGAACACAGGTATAAATGCACCAGGGTTAATGGGGAAGATGGTCAACACCTGGGTGGAGACAAGCACAAAGACGGGTGAAACAGATCAGGGTGTGACACCATGAGGTCGAAGGTACTGTCCTTAGAGCTCCGAGACAGGATTGTGTCGAAGCACAGATCTGAAGGAGGGTACCAAAAACTTTATGCAACATTGAAGGTCTCCAAGAACATAGTGGCCTCCATAATTCTTAAATGGAAGAAGTTTGGAAACACCAAGACTCTTCCTAGAGCTGGCCACCCAGTCAAACTGAGCCATCGGGGGAGAAGGGCCTTGGTCAGGGAGGTGACCAAGAACCCGATGGTCACTCTGACAAAGCTCCAGAGTTATGTGGAGATGGGAGAACTCTGGAGAGATGGGATGGGCTCTGTGGAGAGATGGGCTCTGTGGAGATGGGAGAACCTTCCAGAAGGACTACCATCTCTGCAGCACTCCACCAATCATGCCTTTATGGTAGAGTGGCCAGATGGAAGCATTTTGATATGTTTTATTGTACAGTGAGTGCTATGGATGTATTGTTACAGGGAAACTGTGTTATTTTGTTAGCTGGATGGTGGATAGTTCAAAGAGGAGCAATACAGGGGTACGCACCTATCATTTACATTTAGTTGATTAGATTAGTATCTGGGTGTGTTTTCCTGTCTTTAGTTTCTATTAGCAAAGTGCAAAGAAATGCTAATTCAGGTTGGGGGTGAGTTTCTGCTTGAATTCTGTTAAATGGGCAGTGAATTTACTCATATTTTAAGAACTTGCTTCAAAACTCCTGCATCTTAGATAACATGAGTATTTTTATCTTCCTATGACACTCCCACAATCTAATCCATTCTTTGTGCTGCAAAACTAAGCAGTAAACACACTCCTCAAGCCTCGTGAATATTTGATGAGGGGCTGTGTACTTCCAGTTATGAACAAAACAAAACACAAAAATCCAAAAATGTAATAGATTTTGTTGCTGTTTATTACATGTCCAATTTTGACACAATAAATGAGAAAAAAGGTTGATTTCAGATTTTCATTGTTAAAATTCAGAAAAGTCGTATTTTGAATCAAATTGGCAGTAGTCCCACTAATTGCAAACTAGATGGGATGGCGTATCGCTGCAGAATGCTATGGTAGCCTTGCTGGTTAAGTGTGCCTTGAATTCTAAATAATAAATAAGTCACCAGCAAAGAATCCCCACACCATCATACCTCCTCCTCCATGCTTCACGGTGGGAACCACACATGCAGCGATCATCCATTCACCTACTCTGCGTCTCACAAAGACACAGTGGTTGGTAACAAAAAATCAAACCAAAGAACAGATTACCACCGGTCTAATGTCCATTGCTCATTTTTCTTGGCCCAAGCAAGTCTCTTCTTATTATTGGTGTCCTTTAGTAGTGGTTACTTTGCAGCAATTCGACCATGAAGGTCTGATTTACGCAATCTCAACTGAACAGTTGATGTTGAGATTTGTCTGTTGTTATTTGAACTCTGTGAAGCATTTATTGGGCTGCAATTTCTGAGGCTGGTTACTCTAATGAACTTATCTTCTGCAGCAGAAGTAATTCGGGGTCTTCCTTTCCTGTGGCGGTCCTCAATAGAGACAGTTTCATCATAGAGCTGGATGGTTCTTGCGACTGCACTTGAAGAAACTTTCAAAGTCCTTGAAATGTTCCATATTGACTGACCTTCATGTCTTAAAGTAATAATGGACTGGCGTTTCTCTTTTCTTATTTGAGCAGTTCTTGACATAATATGGAATTTGTCTTTCACCAAACAGGGCTATCTTCTGTATACAAGCCCTAACTTGTCACAACACAACCGATGGGCTCAAACTCATTAAGAAATTCCACAAATTAACTTTTTACAAGGCATACCTGTTAATTGAAATGCATTCCAGGTGACTACCTCATGAAGCTGGTTGAGAGAATACCAAGAGTTTGCAAAGCTGTCATCAAGGCAAAAGGTGGCTACTTTGAAGAATCTCAAATATAAAAAATATTTTGATTTGTTTAACACTTTTTTGGTTGCTACATGGTTCCATGTGTTATTTCACAGTTTTAACATCTTCACTACTATTCTACAATGTAGAAAATAGTAAAAATAAAGAAAAACCCTTGAATGAGTAGTTGTGTCCAAAATTTTGACTGGTACTGTATGTAAATAAGGTATTTCTGTCTTGCATTTTTTTATACATTTGCAAACATTTCTAAAAACCTGTTTCTGCTTTGTCATCATGGGGTATTGTGTGTAGATTGATGAGGGACTTTTTTTATTTCATCAATTTTAGAATGAGGCCATAACGTAATAAAATGTGGAAAAAGTCAACGGGTCTGAATACTTTCCGAATGCATGACATAAATATCTTAATCTGACTCACAGGACTGTACTTGCTCACTGATTTCAGAGGTTCTGTGAAAGCCGTCATTACATTATTCATAAAAACTCCTGCTGTGTCCTCAATGTTTGTAGATTCTATAGAGATTTGCTAGTTATTAGCCTTTGATATGTACTACACAGTCCTCTACCAAAACGAACAATATTTGGTTAGTAGAGACCCTTCTGAGTATTTCACACCCCACTTTAAGTGAGACAGGTATTTTTACTATTTTCTACAAGTTCCTAATGTTTGGTATACTCAGTGTATTAAAGTGTATTGCATTGGGGTCTGTATGGAGGGGTTGGAGAACAAAGTGCTGCTGTGGATGTGCAACACAGCCCCCTTAAAAAAATGAACCATATTTGGTTAGTAGAGACCCTACTGAGTATGTCATACCCCGCTTTAGTTGCGACCTGTAGAAAAGGTCTCTCTATAAGCCAATAAGCATTGACAGGTGTGGGTGGAAGTAAGGAGTCACCAGAGACTCATTTAAGTTTTGCAGACTCTATTGAGTAATTCTAATAACATATATTTGTATTTTATTAGAAGTGTATTTCTTTAAATATAGCCTACACAATAGCTTTCAACTTAGAAATGCTGATACAATATATAAAAATAATTGGGTCAAATTATCCATTCATTTTTTTCAAAGAGAGTTGCAGTGCTCTGAAAAACTAGAGTGCAAAAAATATCGATATTTCCTTCGTTTACCATGTCTTTGCTGTGGGACTCTTATTTTGAGAAAAAAAAATCCACGATCGTGCTGCCAGCATAATATCCTGCTGCTTGGAGTACGGTAATCACACAGCGACCAAAGTTTTACACTCCTCCCCAAAATGGGGTCTCGTTTTTGATTTACGTGTTGCATGACAATAGTGACATCCAATGCAGCCAAACACAATTAGGCTACATGTTGTGTACACAACCAAAAGGCTATTTATTTATTTGATCGAATTGTCAGGGATTTAAATGTGCAACTTTGTACTGAAGAGGGCAGCATTGCAGGGTTTAAAATGTAAAATGCCTACTGTTATATATATTTTTTATATTAGGCAATAAATTATTTGATTATGATAGATGTATTTCAATTAGGCTATAACACAGGCTCAAAGGAAAATATGATAACACAGAAGATATTCACTGGAATGGCTTATCAGATGATTTTGAACATTAACATGCAATAAAAATAAATAAATAAACATCTATATTGACTTGTATACCACTTTACAGACACACTACTGAACGTAAATTAAACTTTGGCATCTACGAGTTTAATTAAAGATGGCCATGGTCTCTGCTCCAGTGAGATAGCCTAGGGCCCCTCAAGGTGACCATGTCTGTGTATTTTGAAATATATTTATGGACAGAGGGAAGAGAGGACATTGAGAAAGACCTAACATAATAACCAAAAGTACGTTTTTATCTGATTACATCTGCAGTATGGCGTTCTTAAGAAATCATTAGGCCTATATTCCATATCTTAGTCACTGATACATTCAACTATGAAATAGAGATGTGCTCATTTCCTGTGACTTAGAATGTTATATACAGGAAAAAGCATAGGACTATATTAAAGGACAAGCTGTTCTGTGAGACATATTGGAATAATTTGAGGCCTGAATATTTCAGGACCTTTGGGAGATTGAGGCAGACACATGCTATATACTGCACAGACAATTCAACCCACAAGTAATTGATTCTAGCAGTGAACGTTGGAAGTATTTGGATATGACCATATAAACATGCATTATTGTGCTTTAATAAAAATATAATCAAATCTAATTTTATTAGTCACATGTGCTGAATATAATAGTGAAATGCTTACCTACGAACCCCTAACCAACAGCGCAGTTTAAAAAAAATATGGATAAGAATAAAAACTAAAAGTAACAAGTAATTAAAGAGCAGCAGTAAGATAACAATAGCGAGACTATATACAGGGGGTACCAGTACAGAGTCAATGTGCGGGGCCACCGGTTAGTTGAGGTATAGTCTGAGTAGCCATTTGGTTAGGTGTTCAGGATTTCGAAGTTGGTTAGACGCCTCTTGGACCTATACTTGGCGCTGCAGTACTGCTTGCCGTGCGGTAGCAGAGAGAACAGTCTATGACTAGGGTGGCTGGAGCCTTTGACCATTTTTAGGGGCTTCCTCTGATAACGTCTGGTATAGAGGTCCTGGATAGCAGGAAGCTTGGCCCCGGTGATGTACTGGGCCGTTCGCCTCTGTAGTGCCTTGCGGTCGGAGGCCGAGCATTTGCCATACCAGGAACAGGTCAGGATGCTCTCGATGGTGCAACTGTAGAACCTTTTGAAGATCTGAGGACCCATGCTAATTATTTTCAGTCTCCTGAGAGGGAATAGACCATGTTAGTTTGTTGGTGATGAAGACACCAAGGAACTTGAAGCTCTCAACCTGCTCCACTGCATCCCCGTCGATGAGAATGGGGGGTGTTCGGTCGTCCTTTTCCTATAGTCCACAATCATCTCCTTTGTCTTGATCACGTTGAGGGAGAGGTTGTAGTCCTGGCCTCTGACCTCTTCCCTATAGGCTGTCTCGTCGTTGTCGGTGATCAGGCCTACAAATGTTGTGTCATCGGCAAACTTAATGATGGTGTTGGAGTCATGCCTGGCCATGCAGTCATGAGTGCATGGAGTACAGGAGGGGACTAAGCACGCACCCCTGAGAGGCCCCTATGTTGAGGATCAGCGTGGCGGATGTGTTGTTACCTATCCTTACCACCTGGGGGCGGCCCATCAGGAAGTCCAGGATCCAGTTGCAGAGGGAGGTGTTTAGTCCCAGGGTCCTTAGCTTATTGATGAGTTTTGAGGGCACTATGGTGTTGAACTCTAAGCTGTAGTCAATGAATAGCATTGTCACATAGGTGTTCCTTTTGTCCAGGTAGGAAAGGGCAGTGTGTTGGGGTGGTATGCAAATTGGAGTGGGTCTAGGGTTTCTGGGGTTTCTGGGATAATGGTGTGAGCCATGCCTTTCGAAGCACTTCATGGCAACAGACTTGAGTGCTACGGGTCAGTCGTCGTTTAGGCAGGTTACGTTAGTGTTCTTGGGCACAGGAACTATGGTGGTCTGCTTAAAACATGTTGGTATTACAGACTTATTAAAATAATCTAATGAAGATGTTTGCACAGTATGCCTTTTTAGTGTGTGTGATTAAGCTTGCCTTTTCCAGTCAATGCCTTTATAAATGAAGATAATAACTGGCCTATTTACTGTTCAATTATGAAATGAACGACTTAAACAACTGGATCTCGTTGTGACCATCAGGCTGTATTTGCTATCTGAGCATACTATGTGAAAATAGGGCCCTAAGCGACTGCTGATGTTGCTTACACCTGCAGCCGGCCCAGCTCATGATGTGCATGCCACGTCCTGACCTTAGTTCCTTTTTTATGGCTCTATTTTAGTTTGGTCAGGGCGTGAGTTGGGGTGGGCATTCTATGTTTTGTGTTTCTGCACCTAACAGGACTGTTTCGTTTTCGTTCATTCTCTTTGTTGTTTTGTTTTGTGTTCCGTTTAAATAAAAATAACATGAACACTTACCACGCTGCGCTTTGGTCCACACCTTCTTCATACGACGACTGTTACAGTGCAAGAATATCCAGCCTTGAGGGCCTGAAATACAATCATTCATCAAAATACAACATGCAAGACTGAGACATCCATAAATATATACACCAGACACAGACTTTTGATTCAAATCAACGGCTTGCAATCATTATTTTTAAGTGATGAAGTCCCATTGGTCCATTGCATTAATTAGATTTTTTTATGCATGAACATTCTGTATACGGCCTACATATTTAAACCACTTATAACACAACAAATATACCCTTGGTTAGATGGGTTTTCCTCCAATAACAAAATATGTCTCTATCTGAACCTTTAATATTTGAAGCCAAATTTGAATAATATATACAAATGGATATTTCTGACTGTGATTACAATTTTATATATTCAAACACAAATTCAATATCGGTAGAGCTCCCAAGGAAATTATTCACCACTTTCAATTCAGTGAGGGATGGTAAGACACACAGGATGCAATGTTCTCTTTGCCTATTTGGCTGCAGAGATGATTCTAATTCAAATCAATTCCCTGCCAGTGAAAGAGGAAACAGTAGGAAGGGTAGTGACCTTGGAAACAGGACAGACTTTTCCTGTCTTTGTTCCAAATTGTCTGTCTACTTGAACTTCCATAATATGACATTACAATGATAATTGCAACACCACGAGGATGGGAGCATTCAAACTACCCATCTGCTAATATTCACAACAGGGTTGAGAATAAATGTAAAATGCTTTGTAAATGAAAATAAATATTAAAGCTCCAATTTGTTTTGCATAGAGGATCTCAGCAAGATTCTTTTTGGATTGTGAAATGTACTGTATGTTACAGTTTAGTGAACAAAATCCCCATCTAGCTTTAGTCTAAAGTGATATCCCATTCCCTGTCTGGTAGCTACTTAGCACTGGTATGTACTTTCCATTGGAATGGTCCAGATAATTCCTTGGGAGAGATCGTGAGCGGAGCAAAGAAACAAAACCACTGATATGTAAACAGAGATAGGTTTCCCAGCTGCCACATTCCCGCCTGCAATAACAAGGCTTCTGTGCTTCATTTAGTAATAATAATGACACTAATGAAGATTGTCATTTGCTGTGTCAGGGAAAAAAACTGAATGATCTTGCATAAAGGAGCAAATGGCATCCACCTAACTTGTTTTGTGTGCAAGGGCTTCTTCCTTAAGGAAAAAATACTAGGAGATTCCACCTTATTGAGGTCTTGTGGGATACTGTGTGGTTTTAGAACTCTGGGGAATTGGCCAGGGTAAGTTCAGAAAAATATACTTGTTGAGGTTTGAATTACAGTAGAATGTATCAATCTGCACAGATGTTTTGTATTGATGTTATAACTGTGTAACTGTTAAATGATTATATTTTGGTGTATTACAGGGAGAGTTCTGATGACAAATTCTCAATAGCATATCCGATTATGATTGGAGAATGTAACTACATAATTATTAATAGAAAAAATGCATACAATTCTCTTCATTTTTATTTTATGTAATCTTTTTCTCTCCAATTGGTAGTTACAGTCTTGTCCCATCGCTGCAACTCTCCTACGGACTCAGGAGAGGCGAAGGTCGAGAGCCATGAGTCCTCCGAAACATGGCCTTGCCAAGCCGCACTGCTTCTTGACACACCGCTCTCTTAACCCGGAAGCCAGCCGCACCAGTGTGTCAGAGGAAACACCATACAACTGGCGACTGAAGTTAGCGAGCATGCGCCCCGGCCCACCACAGGAGTCGCTAGTGCGCGATGGGACAAGGAAATCCCGTCTGGCCAAACCCTACCGTAAAGCGGACAACATTGGGCCAATTGTACACCGCCTTATGGGTCTCCCGGTCAGCTGGGATCAAACCCAGGTCTGTAGTGACGCCTCAAGCGCTGCAATGCAGTGCCTTAGACTGCTGCGCCACTCGGTAGGCATACATTTCTGTTCTGTGATCAAACAGCTGGCAGTGATTTCCTTGACTTTTAGGAAAGGGGCCTGCAAGGTCAAATCAAGAAACATTTTATGCTTACTTTACGGGCCCTTCCCAACAATGCAGAGAGACAGAAAATAGAGATGTACAGAGGTAATTGACATACATAGGTAATTGAGGTAGATATGTACAACACTAGTCAAAAGTTTGGATACACTCATTCAAGGAGTTCTTTATTTTTATTATTTTCTACATTGTAGAATAATAGTGAAGACAGCAAAACTATGAAATAACACACATGGAATCATATAGTAACCAAAAAAGTGTTAAACAAATCTAAATATATTTAATATTTGAGATTCTTTAAAGTAGCCACCCTTTGCCTTGATGAAAACTTTGCACACTCTTGGCATTCTCTCAACCAGCTTCATGAGGTCACCTGTAATGCATTAGCAGGTGTGCCTTGTTAAAAGTTCATTTGTGGAATTTCTTTCCTTCTTAATGCGTTTGAGCCAATCAGTTGTGTTGTGACAAGGTAGATGTGGTATACAGAAGGTAGGGGTAGAAAACATTTCAGGTGACGCTGGTTGAGAGAATGCCAAGAGTGTCCAAATCTGTCATCAAGGCAAAGGTATTATTTGATAGTTTTGATGTCTTCACTATTATTCCACAATGTCGAAAATATTACAAATAAAGAAAAACCTTTGAATAAGTAGGTGTTCCCAAACTTTTGACTGGTACTGTTCATATAACTAGGAATAAAGTGACTTGGCAACAGGATAGATCAAAAACAGTAGCAGCTGCGTATGTGATGAGTTAAGACGTTTTCACAAAAAGGGTCATTGCAGAAAGTCTGGGTAGCTATTTTATTAACTATTTAACAGACTATTTAACAGTCTTATGACTTGAGGGTAGAAGTTGTTAAGGGTTCTGTTGGTTCCAGACTTGGTGCATCAATACTGCTTGCCATGCTGTAGAAGAGCGAACAGTCTATGACTTGGGTGCTGGAGTCTTTGATCATTGTTAGAGAAATCCTCTGACATGTCCTGGTATAGAGGTCCTAGATGGCAGGGAGCTCGGCCCCAGTGATGTACTGGGCTGTACGCACTACCCTCTGTAGCGCTTTGCGGTCCGATGCCAAACAGTTGCCATACCAAGTGGTGATGCAGCCAGTCAAGATGTTCTCAATGGTGCAGCTGTGGAACTTTTCAAAGATCATGCCAAATCTTTTTAGCCTCCTGAAGGGGAAGAGGCATGGTGTTGCCTTCTTCACGACTGTGTTGATGAGTGTGGATCATGATAGATCCTTATTGATGTGGACACAGAGGAACTTGATGCTCTTGACACATTCTACTACCGCTCCCTCGATGTGAATGGGCCGTCCTCGGCCTTCCATTTCCTGTAATCCACGATCAGCTCCTTGGTCTTGCTGACGTTGAGGGAGAGGTTGTTGTCCTGGCACCACGCTGGTGGATGTGTTATTGCCTACCCTCACCACCTGGGGGCGCCCCCTTAGGAAGTCCAGTATCCAATTGCAGAGGGAGGTGTTCAGTCCCAGGGACCTTAGCTTAGTGATGAGCTTGGTGGGTTCTATGGTGTTGACCGCTGAGCTGTAGTCAATGAACAGTATTCTCACATAGGTGTTCCTCTTGTCCAGGTGATAAAGGGCAGTGTGGAGTGCAATAGTGATTGAGTCATTGTGGATCTGTTGGGACGGTATGCGAATTGGAATGGGTCAAGGGTGTCTGAGATGATGTTGTTGATGTGAGCCATGACCAGCCTTTCAAAGCATTTCATGGCTACAGATGTGAGTGCTACAGGGTGAGAGTCATTTAGGCAGTTTACCTTGGTGTTCTTGGGCACAGGGACTATGACGGTCTGTCTGCTTGAAACATGTAGATATTGAGTGGTTGTTAAATGGGAGGTATTTCATTTAAATTCTATTGATTGTCATGTAATAGTCAGCAAAGCACTCCACAACACATTTGCCAGTTGGTTTGATGCGAATTTGTTGTGCCAGCAATAAGCTCTCTGAGGACATATTTATGAACAACATCTGTTTCTCAGGGAAGGACATCTAGATTAGAGCACACGTTTGAAAATGATAACAACAAATAATAATAAATGCCATTTAGCAGACACTTTTATCCAAAGCAAATTATAGTCATGCATACATACATTTTATGTATGGGTGGTCCTGGAAATTGAACCCCACTACCCTGGCATTACAAATACCATGCTCTACCAACTGAGCTACAAAGGATCACATGACCCTGTCATAATGATGATCCTTACAGTGAACCATCTATCCATTTGTCGAGCTCTATATGAACTAGGTTCATGATAGATGTCCCGAAATGAACATCGTAAAGATAATAGGCTGCTTCTATATTGCCTTTCTTTAAACAGCAGGTTCAAGGGTGAGCAGGTGGCATTAATGGTTTGATTGCACTGGCCTTGATCTTCTGCCTAGTCACAGGGCTCTGTTTAAACTGTATAAAGTAACACATGTCAAGCATTTGCATGGGAGAAGTTGGACATAAATGGTTAACACATGACTCATTCGTCGAGCCCTACAGCTGCATTGGCTCCAGAGTTATTGGACAAATATAATTTGTCTCAAAGCTATTCCTCAAAGCTTTTCAAATGTGGGATCTGAAATAAAGAGACAGAGAGGGGATTTGCTGTAAAGAATAGTGTTCCATGTATTTCGTTCCATGTACATTTTTCCTTTACTCCTTGTTGAATCATTATGAATTTGACAACTCTTATAATGTCAGCATTAGAAATCAAAACAAGGCTCAGCGTTGCTACTTGGCTCATGTTCCCTCACAGTAAACAGCTCACAGATGTTTAACATTGATATTAACGATCTAAATTTGCCCTCTGTTGAAAAACCGAAGCTTAGCAGGGATTATGTTCTTCTCAACCAATTAGACAGCAGTACTACCATCTAATTTAGCTTGAGTGAAGTTTACAGTGAATGGTTTTTGCATAGGTCATTAGCTGTCTCAAAATACCCTGTCACCATAGCAACTTCAAGTGAGTTCTAAATTGCCATATAAAATGGATAAATTATTAATGCTGAGTGGTTTGCTTATGTGCTTTGTTCTGAACACTGTTTTCACATTTCCTCTGCATTTGGACTATAGCTATAATTCATAATTTGTTTCCTCATCACTGTCACTCCCTATGAAATGTACCACCTTGATTAAACATATTACAAAAACCTTCATTGATTCTGCATAAAGACTTCCTGTGACATGACTATTGAAGTTGAGGAGGCCACTCATTTTTATCACTTGTACTTTATTGAGCATACTGTATAATATACACTGAGTGTACAAAACATTAAGAACACCCTCCTAATATTTTTGTCCATAGAACAGCATTAATTTGTCAGGGCATGGACTCCTCTACAAGGCCCATGTTGACTCCAATGCTACCCACAGTATATCTTCCGTCCCTCTCCTCGCCCCAACCTGGGCAAGAACCAGGGACCCTCTGCACACATCAACCACAGTCACTCACAAAGCATCGTTACCCATCGCGCCACAAAAGCCACGGCCCTTGCAGAGCAAGGGGAACAACTACTTCTAGGTCTCAGAGCGAGTGATGTCACCGACTGAAACACTATTAGCGCGCACCACCGCTAACTAGCTAGCCATTTCACATCACCCACATATAGTTTGCTGGATGTCCTTTGGGTGGTGGACCATTCTTGATACACATGGGAAATTGCTAAGCCTGAAAAACCCAACAGCGTTGCAGTTCTTGACACAAACCAGTGTGCCTGGCACCTACTACCATACCCCATTCAAAGGCACTCAAATATTTTGTCTTGCACATTCACCCTCTGAATGGCACACATACACAATCCATGTCTCAATTGTCTCAAGGATTAAAAAATCCTCCTTTAACCTGTCTCCTCCCCTTCATCTACACTGATTGAAGTGGATTTAACAAGTGACATCAAAAAGGGATCATAAAGGGTTCAAAAAGGGTTCACCTAGATTCACCTGGCCAGTCTATGTCATGGAAAGAGCATGTGTTCTTAATGTTTTGTACACTCAGTGTAGAAATGAAAATACATTGAATCTCGCCACCAGTGACCCCATTTAAAGTCCAATTCAAATCCCACAACCTCCCAGTTCACCAGGACTTTGGTTCTACTACTACTGACGATCTATACACAGTATACTGTATTATATTAGCTGCCAGAGAGTAATAAAAATGCTAAATATATACAACTAAGGCAGCATTCAGAAGTCAACTTTGATGGTTCCTTTTAATTATGTTTTCACAGTAGAAGTCTTTGAGTCATCAGGGTCTTGTAAATTATCAATTTACCAGCAGCTGTAAATCAAGGCAACAACCTTCTTCAATCATTCTCCTCTTCTAGAGTTAAACACCAGATATTTGCATAATACATTATTCATTATTCCGCTAATCCCAATTTCAGATGGAGAGATAGTGTGTATGGTTGGGTAGTATTCTGTAGGTAGTTAGCAAATTCAGATTTACGCAGTGCTTTCATTCCTGATGTAATTTGCATATTATATCGCTGCAATACATCTGCAGTGATGTTAACACTTATATTCACTAGAATATGTGTTTTGTGATGCATGATTACATTCCTGTGACGCTTAATAAAATGACTCACTTGACATTATCAAACAATTCAGCTGTAATAAGGGCTGTGAATATTAAACTGCATTTTGCAATCAATGAATTCATTATAATGGCAGCCATTCAGACCACATTTGAGAATAATTTCATCCAATGTTTATGTTATAAATGATGATAAGTAAGATGAATTTAGACGTACAACATTGACTACGGATCCTAATGGGGACCTGTTTGAGATGTTAGGACTATAAGGTTCTATCTGATATTTGTGTCGAAAGAGTTAGTCACATATAATAGATATTCGTATGTCTGTGAAGTTAGATTCTTTTTTTAAAAGTATATTTTAAGTAAAAAAAAAAGAAAAAAAGTTATATCTGCAATCCAATTACAATCCTGAACAAATACAGACGGACCAATCAGAACACATGTCTTTGCCATCTGTCACGTTCTGACCTTAGTTATTTTGTTATATCTTTGTTTTAGTATGGTCAGGGCGTGAGTTGGGTGGGTTGTCCATGTTCCTTTTTCTATGATTTGGGATTTCTGTGTTTGGCCTGGTATGGTTCTCAATCAGAGGCAGCTGTCAATCGTTGTCCCTGATTGAGAACCATACTTAGGTAGCCTGGTTTCACTTTTGAGTTGTGGGTGATTATTTTCCGTCAGTGTTTGTTTCCACACGGGACTGTTTCGTTTGTTTCGGTTATTCACATTGTTATTTTGTAGTTTAGTGTTCATGTAAATAAAGTATCGTTATGAACACTTACCACGCTGAACATTGGTCCGATCTCTCTGTCAGAAGAAGAGGACGAGCGTTACACCATCTCCCTCTTACGTATGGTCTAGGCTAACCTAGCCAGCAATAATGACATGCAAGCAAAAAACAACACCGGCAGAAATCTTAAAGTAAATGATGTTGTCACATCGTTGTTCAGTGATGACAGTAATTCATCTGATGATCATTATACATAGAACCTTTTGGTTGAACCCAGATAGAACCTTATGGCTCTGAAATGTCAATCTGCTACTGCACCCTCTAAAAAAACGGATTTACAAATGTCTCAGGATTTGGATACTCTGTACTTTAGGTACCATTAAAAAGTGAGTACCTTAATGGGTTATGAAAAAAAGTATTCACTACAAAACAGTTCTGAGATGTGAGAACTTGGATTCTCAATATCTCAGGACTATGCTTTGCACAGATAGAACATTATAGATCCAAGGTCACATGTTGGTGAAAATGTGGCTGGAGCGTGTCCATGTTGACTTCCAAGGGTGGATTTAACAGAGAAATATAGTGAAATGGATTTATATGATTAAGAAAAGGAAATGCAAGCAGAAGTAATGTATAATCGTATTATTTAGGGTAGGAAATGGTAGATTAAGTTGTTTGAATCTGTGTACTGATGTAATGTCAACCAAGGTTAAACACCTGTACAAGGAGCACAACCTAAACACAATCTAAAATGGCAAAACATAATTAAACTTGATTGTGAGTGGGTTTGTGTTTGTATGTTGAAGGACTTGGTAAAAATGGATAACACACAGATGTAGCAATGTACTTTGGTGGTGGATGAGACCATAGAAATATAACTAATTATATTTCTATAGATGAGACCACCCCCCTTACCCCAGTGCAAAACATGTTTAGCACTTGGAAAATGCTAGCTATATCAATCCAATTCATCATGCTGCCCCCAAAGCAAAGGATGGGGAATGTGAGACTGTATGCACAGGTCTTATATGATCAAGTAAGAAATGCTAGACCACCTCATAATGAAGCTCTTATGTGCTAAACTTAGCCTGCAACGCTATTCAGGTCTCCTGTTACCTGTTCTGAATGCATCTTACTGACCCATGCCATTGTCATTTAATTATGCAAGCACAAAGCCAAGTCTATGGTTACAGCTGGAACGTGTGTGGAGGAACAAATTTGCCTGATGGATTTTTAATGATAGTCCTAAACTAAAACAGGCGCCCATTGTAAAGGGATATCTAATCAGCAGTGCATTTATAAATGAGGCTGTGTGGAGAGGGAGATACTTATAAACCAAACTCCAATATAAACCTATTCTCACAGAGGAGACCTGTCAAATGCTATAATTTGACATTCATCACAATGCATGTAAACACAGTACTATCACTATCGAGATTGATGTAAATGTACTGTATGTGATTTATGTGATGCTTATTATTGGTATAATAACAGCTACTAGCTGTCAATGACAAACAATTTAGTGTCATGGGCATGGCCCTAAACTACCTCGCACATTCATAATTCATGAATGCAAATGTCAGCTTATTCCAACACCCAGCACAGATACAGATGCAGTAGCAGTAGCATATTCGCCGTTATTGACATAAGTGATTTAAAGTTATGTTCCGATTCTGTAGGGTCCTTGAATGAAAGAGTTGTTGAATCTAAAATACATAGGCACTACAAAGACCATACAATAACTTCCCAAATGTGTTATAAAGTAGGCTATCAAATCATGCGTCTTTATAAACCACTCTGTAAACCATGTATGTACGGTGCCATCTTATTGTAGTGAAACATGCTGAAGAAGGTACTGTGAGGTTCGGTAGCTCCCATACTCTATTCTAGAAAATACAGTGCACTCAGAAAGTATTCAGGCCCCTTGACTTTTTCCACATTTTGTTATTTTACAGCCATATTCTAAAATTCATTTAAAAAATCCTCATCAATCTACACACAATACCCCATAATGACAAAGCAAAAACAGAGTTTTAGAAATGTTGCACAAAAAAGTGGAAATATCACATTTACATAAGTATTCAGACCCTTTACTCAGTACTGTGGATGCGATTACAGCTTCGAAGCCTTCTTGGGTATGACGCTAAAAGCATGGAAATACAATGGAGACCACTGTGTTATTGGGGACCTTCAATGCTACAGTTTGTTTTTGGTACCCTTTCCCAAATCTGTGCCTCGACACAATCCTGTCTCTACAGACAATTCTTTCGACCTCATGACTTGGATTTTGCTCTGACATTCACTGTCAACTGTGGGACCTTATATAGACAGGTGTGTGCCTTTACAAATCATGTCCAATCAATTAAATATACCACAGGTGGACTTCAATAAAGTTGTAGAAACATCTCAAGGATGATCAATTGAAACAGGATGCACCTGAGCTCAATTTCGAGTCTCATAAGCAAAGGGTCTGAATACTTATGTTTAGCATTTAATACATTTGCAAAAATGTCTAAGAACCTGTTTTCGCTTTGTCATTATGGGGTATTGTGTGTTGATTGATGAGTATTTTTTTTAAAAATCCATTTTAGAATAAGGCTGTATTGTAACAAAATGTGGAAAAGGTCAAGGGACCTGAATACTTTCTGAATGCACTGTGTATACAGTATGATTGCTATCATATGTTCTGCCAGCATGGTAGACATGTCCAAAAGTCAATGTCTCTAATGGTGATTCCACAATTCAATTAGTCTCTATAACCATTAGTGTTATGTTACAATTTTAAAAAACATTTACATTATAGTCATTTAGCAGATGTTCTTATCCAGGGCGACTTACAGGAGCAATTAGGGTTATGTGCCTTGCTCAAGGGCACATCGAAAGATTTTACACCTAGTCGGCTCGGGGATTGTCTTAAACACTATGCCACCCCTGGGCAGTGTGAATACAATAGGATTGGAATGTATCCTATTAGTAAAAGTGTTATAAGGCAGCATTGTACCCTTCAATGTATCTTGCCTCTCAAGTCATTATTCATAACTACTGTGATTAAAGATTTACATTTATGACTAATTTCATTACAAAGCAAATCAAACTGGGAATTTGTCTTACACTGTGGTGATCACTGTTGAGTCATCTCTATTGACAACAGGCACATTCAATTACTAGATAAGGGGCAAAGTAGTCTCATTGATTGACCAGGAACTTCATTATGTCCTCTGTCGTTAATAAAGGTCCATTGATTTTGTCATTTAAATGGCTTGGAGATTCAGGAAAGATAATAGTGAATAGTGAGACTGAGGGCATGATTCAATCTAAACCTACACTGTAGTAAAAACATACTGCAAAAAACTCACATTATGTCTTCCCAGAGAAGTTGCAAACTTTCATTGAAATCAAAAGTAGTCATAAACACGTTTATTATTGTCTAATTAACAGCAACACTTAAAAAAATGAATTTTGTGTCACCGGAACAATGTAATTGTGAGTCAACAACAGTACAAGTAGGACTGCATACTGTATAATGTCAGTCATTTTATCTGTTGGTGTCTTTTTTATCCACTCACTGACTAAAAGCTTTACGTCACTTTCCCCAAATCAGTCAATTTCTGAGGACAAAGTAATGCTGATAACTGGAATGGGATCAATACGCCCTGCCTCCATAATTTCAAAGAGTTTACTGCATAAAGCTGCGTTTAAAAATAGCGGTTGTCATATGTCGCTGTTGCTCTGATCTTATTCCCGGCGAGGGGGGCGGCAAGGGTGGATAACGAATGAAAAAACAGTTGGCAGCTGGAGTCGATGAATGAATGACCCATTCAATCAGCAATAACCACTTCTCATGATCTTAAGTCAAATCACCATTGACAATCGTGTTAATTAACAAACGGTTCTAGTATGAGTGCCTTTAGCTACATTTGTTTGAAACTTAGTGTAAGACATGAATCCCAAAATTATTACCCCCGGTCTCTCCCCTACACAGTTCTCGGTTTAAAGGTTCAACTGATTTTAAAACCGTAGAAAAATATCAGGCATGTTTTACAAGTCTCACATTTCAAATAATAATAGTCCTCCTAATCGATTATTGCATATCGGTCCTCAGCACAATTGAGATTAGCCTATAGTCTATGCACAGCCTGTAACCTAATAAGAGAGGCTATGCTTGTTATTTCAGTATAATGGCATGCTTCATAAATGTCCGTAGGCACTCGTGACGCTAGGATTGACCAACTCGGCCAAATTTGTCTTTGAACACTTGTCACTTATTATTTATAGGCTACTTCGTTCGAGAGCACAACCGAACGACTTTGTTCCCACATTAGACTACCTTTGAGAAAACGTTTGATAGCTTTTTTAACTAGTTCAGAGTGTTTCTTTGAGGAATCCAGAGCGAGCGCCCTTGTATCATTACTGTGAGAAATGTTCTTTCATACAAACGATCTTTACACAGGTCCTGGAAGAGATAGACATTCAAATAGATTTCTTAAAAATTATAAGGTAACACAATCTTTTTCCATTGCACATAACTTAAATACACGATTGAGAAATTATCAGACGGATGCAGTGTTAATCTCGTAGTTATTTTTATCGAATTCAAATGATATTAATGGACATATGTGGTTTTCCTGATTGAAAAGGGACGATTTATGGGCACAATAATATCTAATGTTGATTCTTATTAGCTTAATGTATGCACAGCAACAAAAGCCATGCATTTGGTAATTGCGGAGCAACTAAATATTTTTGTAAGTGTTTAATATTATCCACAAAGAGCTTTTAAACTTAAAATAAATACAGGGTTCTTACAGGACCTTCGGCAATCCATTCAAGCCAACAAGTTTGGAGAGCGTGTTGAGTTTAATCAATTCAGAACGTCGAGATGGAGCCTAACTCACTCAAGGTAACATTATAATCATACACCAACATATTCTATTTTCGCATGATATTATCAATTTGAGGACACACCTTTGTGTTTGCAGCTCATTTACAATTCTTTGGTGTTTTTGCTGTTTTTACATCATATTAGAATAAGTAAATATATAGTTACATGGTTCTAAATCAGTCCTAAAATCAGATGCAGGTGGTATTTTGTGCGTAATTTAATGATTTGTCAAGCCATAGTCATTGAGCATGTCGTCCCATTCAATGTTTCCACATTTTCGAATATGAATAACTCATTCATTAAGTTGCTTATTGCTATTTTCTCCACAGTGGGTAGGCTCGTCTTGCGGTTTACACGGACCATATATATTCTACAAGGCTTTTAAATTTCACCGGGACGGTAAACCAAGGATTCTGTCCCTCGGAGACTTTTTCTTCGTAAGATGTAAACCCGGGGATCCAATTTGCATAGCGGAGCTACAGCTGTTGTGGGAGGAAAGAACTACTAAGCAACTTTTATCAAGCTCAAAACTTTATTTCTTACCCGAAGATACTCTCTTGGGAAGGACAGTTAGTCATGGAGAGGTAATAACCTTCAAACATTCTGTTGATACATCGATGTGGCATTTTCTGCATTCTTTGGTCATTCGTTGTATAACGTGCATGCATTATGTGATACCCACATTGATCCATCGCAAACTGCATAATGTGTATGTCTATTACAGTGTTATTGACTGCTTAGCCTATTTGTTCCTCATTGTGGTAACTGCTGAATGTGCAATTCAATCGTATCCAGCTGTGCGTAATAACGCTCGTGTGCTGTATAAGGTTAATTGTATTAGGGGAAGAAAAATCCCCCTACAAGTCCAGCGCCTAGGCTGTGTCATTTTATTTCTTCATGATGCGTGTCAAACAGTGCTATTGACTGAAATTGCGAAATGGTAAAGCATATGAGATCAAAACGCCTCGATTCAACAACACCATAAATATAATCTTTCATCATATCATATGAATGGCTGCTGAATAAGCGCACACAACCTATTGAAGACGAGTGCTAGCATGTCTGACTTGTTCTCAATTTGCATAATTTCCATGAAATCATTCGCATTCCTAACAATATGATATTGTTGTCAGCTCAAACGTTCTGCCATTTTATCCAGAGATTAGGACAGGTCGAAATGACAAAGCGTTATAAAACAACATTTACTGTAGTCTGATATGTTGCCATTGGCAATATGTTTAACTGAGGTATTTTGTTAAGTGGCTAAATATGACGCCTGTATCACACCGCATAGAGCGACACATCTTGGTTTTGTACATTCATTTATTGTGGGGTATATAAAACAATCAAACATTTGCTATATGCTACTGTAGCCTACTCAAATAGGCAATTCTACCGAAACACATTTCACGATGCTCTTACTTGATTTTGAGGTCATATGAAATATGCCAGCGGTTGCATTTGTCATTTAGGAAGGACAAAGCCTAGTTTGTATTTGATTAGCAATGCAAACATAGAAACGGACTTTTCCCCTGCTGATGGTCCTCTTGTGTAATACAGTAGCTATCATATTTCCTTATAGTGGACACTGCTATGAATACATGTAATTGAAACCTTTTATTTTCTTCACTCAACTAGAATCATCCAAAACCTTACTTTGCATTAGCCTTTAACACAATGTAATGACTTTGTAAATACTTTGAGTGCATGCACAGTCCATCATTAAGAAACACACTTGTGCAATAAGGGACAAGTCAGCCCCACCCCTTGAGAAGCCTGATTTGCATTGCAAAGTGGTAACATCACACATGATTGGATATCTGGACAATATTATTTGACTCCTTCCAAGATCAAAGGACAGAGTGACTCTAGAGTGTTGGCAGTTGGAAATGGATAGTTATAGCAATAGCCTAGAGCAGAGCTGAAGTAGAGTATGACACAACATACGATGACATCTAAAAGTGTGATGTTGATGCCAACGACCCCCTTAAATGTGTTTTAAACTTGATGTTCTCAGCAAATTGCCCTATAAAGATTACATTGGAATTTCACTCAAACAAGTAACTGTCTACAGTTATTACCAGTCAGTTAATGATCTTTATTTTATGACTGCCCTAATATGCAAATCTGCTTAGCCCGAGACAGCTTTCAGTTTGTAAGATATACGTGGTAGTTATAGCCTCTGACTAATGGGTACGTGTAAGACTACTTATCTACTGCACAAATGTGTTCATGTCATGAATACAATAACAAGTCATTTTCTCAGTGGGATAAAAGGAGGTTATAAATCTCTCTGGATATCCCTTCTTGAGTTCAATGCTCACCATATTATGTCATTTCCCCTCAGGCCTGGGTATTTGTATGCTCTTTGCCCCTCCCAGTGTAGGCAGGGACAAGAGAAACCCATGTCCTACTGTGCTCATTTTGCTTTCGCTGACAACCCTTCTACTCCACCATAAAGACTGACCGCATGCTATGTATAAAGGCATTGTGTTATGTGGCGCACCCATTATGATACAACCTCTATTTGCGTCTCTGCATTCTGTGGTCTGAGAACCGCTTCTTGCAAAGCAGTGACACAGTATTAAGTCTTACCCTCAACGCCCCCCTCCGGTACATGTTGGCTCAATACGCTGTCTTTTTTTGGCTCATGTTTCAAGAGAGCTTTTTTAGATAACACTTACTGCTACAACCATTTCAATGCTGCTACAGCTAATTGCTTGGGCCTGATTGGTGTCCTGCTTAAGATACCCATCGTGGCAATAGACAATTGGCAAGTAGTCTGGTATTTTCTGTTCATACACTAATAATTTGTTATTATCTGTGATGTCACTTGTTGTTTGCCACTCTATTCCTGTAAATGACAAAGCAGTGAGGTATGAGAGCAGTGACTGCAGCAGTTGTATTGATTGCAGTAGAAATAAATGGTGGCATCTGTCCAGAATCAGCTTTGGTTTATGGCAAAAATCCATGCTTGTGGTGTTTGAGTGCTGGGGACCTGTAAATAGGGAAATCAGATTATATGTTGTTTATTTTCTACTCTGATTTTCCTGGAGGGTGTATGTTTGCAAAAGTAATTCTAGCCATAGGAATGTTTTTGTTCAGTTATGTTATCTGGTAGTCCATATATACAACCAATAGCTCAATAGTCAGTAAGCATGATACCAAATCACCCTATTCACCCAACAATGTCAGTAATTTAGGCTTGGGTGGGTGAAAACTATACCCCCACTGCAGAACAAGCCATTAAGTCAGAAACGTTGCCCTCAAGTGAATTCCTTTTGCGTTTTGAAAATACATGTAAATTATTGTCATGTTTTTAGGGCAATACTGGAGATAATTTAAAATGTAATTTAAACTGAATGTCATGCCCTTCAAAGTAAAAAAAACACATAATTTTGGTTTATGTTATTTCCATACACATAAATGTGTTCTTATATGCCGCTATTCTGTGATATATGTAATGATATACAGTGTTTTTTCCCTCAACACATGAAGAATTGGTGCTCTTTGGGTTGGTTTACACCTTGTCATTGACAAACCACTTTAACATCAAACATATTTCCCATAATGCATGACTCTAAAGCCCCAAGCTATAGTGGATCATTATAACCTTAGAGGACTGAAACCACAGATGAGCTGTTTCCAGAGAATGTACTTAGCATATTTTTATTCTTTAGTGAATGCTCATAGCACTGCTTCAGCCTAATATGATTTAGTCTGTGGTTATACACCCCACAGTCAAAATAAGTCAAATAGTATTCAGTTCTGTGTGTGTTTAAAGTATTTTTGAAATTGCACACTGTACAAAACAACATAGTAGCTGCTTATAGTTTATGGCAGAAATCAGAACGCCAATATCTTGCAGGCATATATATTGTGACAACATATAACAACTATTTAACCAAGTTCTATTTTAAAATAGTTTCAGTAGAATACATCAGACCCTAGCCTCTCCTGTGCTCATTTTTTGACGTGGTTGAGTTTCGTTTTTGTCACTGTATCAAGGTCAGTGTTGAGGAGAAAAGATAATGAACTCATATTGCGTTTCACTCTCTCAGCCTAGTGCACCAAAGAGCATTGTTCATGTCACCATGTCCATTACTCAATTACTAATCTCCTTTTGGCCCAAGGAATTCCTGGGTTGACCCCCTGAGCCACCAGACTGAAACCTTCGCAGCATGACAGGGGCTGACTGTGAGACTGACTCTTAACTGAAAGGCCTGTCCAACAAATGTACCGCTTTGCCCTACAATGGTGACATTTAGGAATGTCCCTTACTGTTCAAGTACTGTGGTGCTCTTTTCACAGAATGATATGGAATAATATGGATTTTATGGACATTTAGAGATCATGAAATCATAGCACAATTGTTGAATCTTAAGTCATAAAAGCACACCTTTCTATTACAAAGTTGACATTCCATACATGTTATATAAGCCCTCATGCATTATTTGTTGTAAAAGTAAAAAAAGGGGTCATATCTGCTGTACTATTTGCTGTACTATCATGAACCTGTAATAAATCACATTGTAATATTATTGCTCCATAAACCACTGAGATTGTTGTAAGCCAAGTCACAATATCAACCTTTATTTGCAGTCTACAAAAATTATATAGCAACAACCTCTCTTGTGAATTGTTTTATTTGAAGTGTCACATCTTCCCATTGGTAGCCTACAGAGACCTCTGACCTATATGCAGCTTGGTGGTTTTATCTTCCACTTCCTTCCACTATCAGTACCTTAACTCTTTATGGTAACTCAGTGTGGGTGTTTCACTGCATTTAAATGGGTGTTGTGTTTTTGAACTCATAATATAATGTCATGACAGCTGTTGAATGACAATCACCTGTTGCATTCAAGTAAAACACATCACAAAACAGGATAGTTTGACACCCACACGTCACATACAATTGAATGATGTTTGGGAAACATGCAGTTTAAATGTTTCTTTCTGTGAGGAAACTATACAGCAGGGTTTCCTAAACTAGGGGTCGTCTGATTTGAAAGTGGAGTTTCAAGATACATTTTGCGCTTGGTTCATAGAACGGTAGCTGCTAGATGTGGTTGTAATAAACAGAGCTGTTTCTGTTTTCTTCCTACAAATGTGGCTCTATCTTTTGAATGGTTTAAGCTACAAAATATTATGACCCCTTCACTGAAAGATAAGACTCTCACGTATGTACATACTTTCCCCCTCTAGTATGCCCACAAGCCGTTAGAACCGAGTGGACAAGACCAGGCACTAAATCAGACCATCAGACTTCTACACAGATCATACATTTTTGCCTGATGATCTTCTGAACTTCCCAATACCTTTCTGATGTATTTCAGTCACTTCAAACGATATCGTCTTCATGTTGAAATCCTGTCAAAAATACTGTCAGACTGATTTGTAATAGACTGTCATGGCCCAATTAAATATTGGCAGTTGATTACATAACTTATTTTTACATGGTTGGGTTGCAGACTTTTTAAAATATCAAAATATGGTCGCGGGCCAGAAAGGTTTGGGAACCGTTGCTATACGGTATGTTATGAAGACACTCATTCAAGACCTAAGATGTTAACTTTCGAAAATCCATTGTGAAATCTTCTGAGTAACGTAGTATTAAATATAATGTATACTCCTATGAGTTACCAGTTTAGTATGTTTACTTAGTCAACTGTATCAAAGCACAAGAATAATTCCAGAGGATGTTTTTGGCTGCAGGCATCACTGCTTAACAATTTCTACTGTCTGCTGTTGATTGGTACTTAAATGGAGTTCAATGTTATTTAAATGTCTTCCTTTTAAAAAGAAGACAGTCATGATGCCAGCAAACAGTTTCAACCACCACTTGACAGCACATTATAGGAGTTTATATAACCATGTTTATGTTTGCGTTTACTAAGAAGACACAGATATAAGAAGCTAACCATCGCAGATTTTCTTATTTACAGCTTTGTTTTTGATTAACTCAGTTTTGCTAGCGGTGTGGAACTGGCATTGTGCAAATTTACTCTGTATGAAACGTAATAAAGTCACTGTATGTGTGTGTGTGTGCGTGTGAATGCTTAAAGGGATAGTTCGGGATTTTGGCAATGAGGCCCTTTATCTGAGTCAGATTAACTTGTGGATACCATTGTTATTTCTCTGCGTGTAGTTTGAATGAAGTTGCTAACTAGCGTTAGCGCAATTTCTAACAATCATTAGTGCAATGACAGAAAATCTTTGGGAAATACAGTAGACTTCCAGTCATTACGCTACCGCTAGTTATGATTGGCTCGCGAAACTGCCTCTAACTTCCTTCATACTGGACATGGATACTTAAAAATTGTATCCAAAAGATCATCTGACTCTGGATAAGTAGACAAAGGGCTTCCTTGCCAAAATCCTGAACTATCCCTTTAAAGGTTGCTTCAGGGGAGAGGTGTAGACTGTTGCAAGGTAAACGTTAAAAAGCGTGTTTCTCCAGATGGACACATCTGTCCTCCAGATTCTGCAGCTTAATAACAATCTCCTACCACTCCGGCCGGATAACAAGCCCATTACTCCTAAAAATGGAACCACATTTCAACATTTCTATGCCACAATTTTTCCATTGGAGTTGCAATTCCTCAAAAGGGATAGATCAAAAAAAGTTATTTTAGTTTGCCTCAAAGGGTTGAAAGAACCAGGAACACAACTTGTTCAAGGGTTGTAGACTCTCTAGAGTATTACATTTGAACAAAAGGTTGCTTAGAAAAGTTCACCCTGGTTACCATGGCAAGCTGCAGATGTAGGATCTTAATTTGATCACAGGAGATGTACAACTTGTAGTGTATTAGAGGTTTCAAAAGGCTTTGTAATTTCCACTTTTACATTTCAGACTTGATTTTCCCTATTTAAAAATGTATCAATACTTACAAAAAAGTCAATTATAATACAATGATAATTCACATTCCTGTTGCTGCAAGATTATTTTCCTGGCTCCTGGTTCCTGGCTCAAATTAAGATCCTGTATGACCCCATCTCTAATAGTAACTCGTATAATAGTCTTAAGATGGTGTTATGAATTGACATATCCCTGTAATTGTTTTCCCTCCTGACCTCACACTCCCTGCCCTCCTTCTCTTGTCTGTCTTATAGCACGAGGTCATTGCTGTGTCAGAGAAGGTGATTGTTCGGTTGGAAGACCTGGTGAAGTGGACAGTCCCAGAGTTTTCGGGATGGTCCCACGGACTGCGGGCAGCGCCTCTGAAGCCCTCTGTCCTGAGGGAGCTGGGTGCCAATGGGCGCAGAGATGCCCTCCACAGATACAGGGAGAGCACCTTCACCAGCGGCCTCAACTTCAGAGACATCCAAAGGGAGAGGGCTCAATTGGGTGAGGGCAACTGCTTTCCTGTCTCTCAAGCTATTTTGTTTGTCTGTCTATGAGTAGTCAGAATAAGTACTAGAATTCTGACCATAACATTTCAGTTATACATGGAATTTTACCTATTTGTTAATACTTATAAGCTTCTTATAGATGAAGGCTTTGTATAAAATAGTTACCAGTTTGGATTACACATCACTGTTAGAAGCACATGAATGCACTAACACATTTATGACCAATCAAACATTTTTCATTATGCATTTATTTTTGCTCATGTTACTGTTATAATTGCATGTACATTCCTGTATAATTGCCTCAAACCTCTGGCATCCTTAATTTGTACCATTAATGTCGTTGAGGTATTTGATAGCTGCATTGTGGTATTTCACTGCTGCAGTGAAAATAACATGAATCACAAGATATGAAGGAGGCTGATGAGTCATGCTAAGCCTTGCTGATATAAAAAAAGGGTTTATTTAACAAAAGAAATGTGAAGGACTTAATATTCCCTTTGAATAACTATGTTTCCCCCCCTTCAGATGATAGTGAAGCAGCAACATTGACACATACAGCATCTCTAACGCCAATTTCATATTTTTCTATTTGGGTTTCTCTTTTTATTCGTAGTTAACAGAATACTGACTACAGATAACGTCAACTTTTTTGCAAAAATCGCCCATTGACATCAATACAAGATATAAGGTGTAGTCACACATAGTTGTATCAATTTGGGATTGGGCCCAACATCATCACCTCTTGGCACTTTCTAGAGATACTGCTGTAATGTTTTGCAATAAATAATTTTTCCATTACCAAAAAAACATTTGACGAGAGAATGACTGAAACAAGCAACAAAATAGAGAAAAGGCCCCTTCAGAATGTGTTATTGATAGTTGTTATTGTTTGGGGGTTGTGGACGATTCATAAATCCTTTAGTAGCTGGAGAGCTTGCTTGGTTTTGCCTTTGAGTGTTATATTGCCCTTGAATACACTCTATATTGTTAGATTCTAAAGAGAAAGTGGATTGGAGAATCAATAATGGCCGCTTTGTCGTTCTACGACATGAGGAATCAATAGTGTGTGTGCGTGAGTGTGTGTCAGTGTGTGCGCGTGTATGCATGTGTGTCAGTGCTTCTCTATGTATATGTGTGTGTGTGTAGTGATTGTGTATTAGTCATAACAGGAAATAACGGAGGGATAAAAACAGCTGTATAGATTTATTTGATGTCAGTCAGTCTCGTCACCTTCTAATATTCTCTGTGGCTGTATGATGCTAATGAGTGATGTGGCCGTTAATGACTCCATCAGGCTGTGTGTAAATGCACTTGTCCCTCCAGTGGAGTATCTCCCTGGCTGCCTGCTGAATGTGCCTTGTCAGCAGAACTCCCCTGGCAGGGCACCAGCAGCCCTAGCCCTGTGGCATGTGTTCCCACCCCTGCCAGCTTGCCGTTGTCTCTCTAACGATAAGAGAGGGATCATTCAACAAGGACACGCTATTCCAATGAGCTTTGGTTTGGATAGCAATATAGCTGTGATGAACTGATTGAAATTGAATATGAATTAAAGAGATATTGCAAGTGTTCATTGAGTGTCCTGCCGCTTTCCTTGTAGGTTTTGTTAGAGCTTCTGAATCATTATTCACATTTTTTGGGAAACGATCATTTATAACCCAATGAGTTTCTTATTGTCGGGAAGAGCTTTCCTGCCTTCTCAGTTCTACTCATAACATTAATGATCTGTTAGCTAATTGTTGTTATAAACACGAGGATGTCCTCTCTGGATCTTGAATATCTGAGCCATTTATTCATTAAAAAAACAGGATACTGCCAGAGGTTACATATAAATCAATTGTGCATTAAAGGGTAGTACAGTGTGCTATTGTTATTAAGGGAGGCATTTTTTTATGTGAGTGTTTCCTAATGTTTCCTGGCAGACAGCCAATGAGAAGTACAGTGCATGGAAAGCATAAAAAATGCTCTCTACAAATGTGTCATGAATAGCAGGATCACAGTGCTATTGTTCTTTATGTGAATTATATGATGTGATATTATAGTAACTAAGCTACATGCTCTGTTCACAGAGGATAGGGAAACAGAGGTCTCCACTGTCATTAATTAGAGAAAGAGTGCCCTTGCCTTGCCTGCTAGCTATAGCGCCGCATCGACCAGTGATTTTTAACAGTGTGAAGCGAGTTGAGATTGCTGTTATAATTCAAGTGCCATCTTGAGGAAGAATGAACTGTTTTCAAGGCTCTCCACATTCTAGAGTGCTGAGCAATATTACACTTATCTGGACCTGCAGCTGTAAATAAACCAATTCCACCATGCCGCTTTAGCAGGGAAAGTTTACATTCATTTCATCCGTCCCTAATAGAACTGTCCCAATTTTTGGCCGGTCAAAATTTGTTGTTCTATTCCAGTGGACTGGACAGGAAACGGAGAGATGTTGTGTAATACAGTGAGGAATACAGAGATTGTAAGAATATAATCTGGTGTTGAACGGACCACCTGTGTTCTATCTGATCAAGACCTATTTTCTATGGAAGATAGACATAGGAGCAACCTCAATGTGTTGTTACAAGAATAATGTGATATGGGCTCTCTACCGTAAAGGACATCTGGCAAAAGACATATGGCTTTAGATGTTGTCTTTTTACATTAGAGCTTTTTACATACAGTATATAACTGTGGCATCAATATCTGCATCAAGCCATCTATTGTATGTTCCTACCATTTCCTGGTTGAAAAAATTAGAATAGTTCGCCTAATTTCAGTTTCTGTGACAAATAAAGCAAGTAAAGTGTAGGTGTAGAGCACCATAGTACCATCTCAACTGCTGTGAAATATATTTTCCATAAACAAAAATATAGCATTTTCAGCTGTTTGAAGCTGGTGTACAAAACCGAAAGTAAAAGACGCAAAAGCAAATCTTAAGAACGGGAAGCATAGGAATATAGCACATAGAACATCTCTACTGCTTTTTAGACTTGCTTTCGAGAGAGAGAGATAGAGAGCAAGAAGAAAGAGAGAACATGTGTGGATCATTAGTCATGATTCATCATTCACAACTGCCGCTCCTTCCCCCAGCAAGATTTGTGCTGTGACATGATGACAGGGATTGTGCAAGGTCACATTTTTGACTCTCTCTACCCCCCTCTCTTACTTCTCACCTAGCTGGAGGTCGATGATGAAATGATTTACAGGAAGCAAATTAAATCATGCTGCTTTCTAGTTAACAACACTGTGCCAACATATACATTCCTACTAGAATGAATATGGTATGTTTCACAGGTGCCCCATAGAAATATAATGAATCCAGTGCATAACGCAGTATACATTATTTATGTCTGTCCAGATGCAGCCACTGGCAATCTTCAGAAAATGTTTCAGTGGAATATTTTAAATTGACGCAGTCGATGGATTATAACCTTCGCAGCATCTTTCAGAGTTCACCAAATTATTTATGCTGACACAGACCCACAGAATGATAAAGAGAATAGAAAACAGATTTCTTTCACTGGGTTGAGTTATCCTGGCAATATACATATGATTGTAGTTGATGTTGCTTTTCTATTATACTATGGTCGAAAACCGACCATGAAAAATATTTTGTGATCCGATAGACAAAGGCATGGATTTGAAATGAAAGAATGTCTTGTTGTAAAGCATATTCTTAATTCAACTGTGTATTAATCCGATAGCTGCCGTACGCTCCCTTTGTCATATGCAATTTCCTCAAACTAATTCTTGGAACTATCCAAAGCTTTTGAAGTAATTCAATGGAGTGTTCTATTGATTGTGTGACTCTGATAGCAATGGGTTTTGGTTTATGGGCATGTTCTCTTCATTATTTTCAGACCTGTTGGAGAGAGAATCACAAGCTGTTTTTCCCTCACTGATCTGCTCATATCATTAATTCCCTTGACTGAAGTTTGGCCGGAAGCCAAAAAATTCTAAACGTGTAAGCAGTAAATTGTGTGGCGGGGTGGAAAAATCTATTAGATGTGGGGAGCGTTTGAGCATGCCTGGAATTTGAATGGGCCAGAAAAACACGTCCTAGCAGGCATGTGCTTTGTAATCAAATTTGGATTCCGATGGCAAAAACGGTTTAGTAATTTAGTCCTTTCAAAATGTCAGATAATATTTGTGTAATTTCCAGCTGTTTTTTTGCCTGTGTGCTCCAGGGGGTGAGAGGCTTTGCTGGTGGATTGTTAAACAATGAGTTTGGATCCCAGGGGTGACCTCACAGAGGAAGTGAAGGGTTTTGTCTGTCCATTAACTGGCTCTGAAACAACAGACTTGTTATTGATGTGACCTCTCCTAGAACATAAAAGGCATCCCAAACAGCTAGTATAACACTCACACGCTATGCTAGTGACATAGAGGGAGCATTATTCTATTAAAATATTCCCTAATCTGGTTGCCTTGATTGGATTAGTTTTGTTAAAGTTGAACAGAAAAAAAACTATAAAAATAGACATCAACATGGACGCACAGACAGACCCAAATACTCAGACACCCACCCACACACATACCCTTCTCTTAAAGCCATCATAGTGACATTATTAATTTCAACCTGGGGGCATTCATTTTGCTTGCGAATAAACAATGTGGCTTTTATTAGATAGGTTGCCAAGGCTTGTTGAGTCAGTATGCCTTACCCTTTAGTTTTTATTGCCAGCCAATCATCCCACCATAATGTCCTTGAATATTTCATGAGAACATATATTAGTCCATCTGTGTTATGAATGCATTTCAAGCTGCTCCAGTTGCAGTCTTTTTGTGCACATTACAGTTACAGCCTGGAATTCAATCAGATCTGCACTGCGGGCAACCCATACTGCAAAAACAGCTTTACCATTCATATTCACTGCATAGGAACAATGTAATTGTTGTCAGTGGGGGTTATTAGGGCTGTCAAACTCAGGTTAAATGATTGCCTTTCCACTGACATTGTTTAAAAAAAGTTTCAACATAAATCACAAGTTGCAGTATTCGTACATCGTCTTGAATAATGTGCATATTTTAAATTGCACGGTTAGTTTTCGCATACAAGTCTTACATTGCATGAGGAAAATATCACCCAATTCGGGAAGTACTTTTGGACAGTTTGAGATTTTTTTTGTTTGTTTCTTAAAAAGTATGATACTTCTCCCCGTGAGAACAAAGAAAGGCACAGGGCTAGTTCATAAACTGTTTTCCGTCCTGTTGTCCTGGCAGTTATTTCATTTCCGTCCTTTGTGTATTGGCCACTTGGTAAATCCGTATTATTCAGCAGCTCTGTTACTCTCCACCATTTCCCCCAGTCATGTTTGTGAAAACTCATTAAAAAGTTAACAGTTTCTTTGAGGCATAGATAGTGGATCTTTTGAGGAAGTTTGTCAGTTTTATTTGTGCGTTGTGTTACACATCAATATGAACAGACGGGCTAATAGGATATTTTAAAATGTAACGCTTCAAGGTTTTTGGGGTACAAAAAAACCTGTTTCATCAATATGGCGCTAATGTCATTATTCCGTTAGTAGAAATAAATGTTCCAGTAGTTGTTCTTACATTAATCCATGTAAATTGTTCATTGTACTGGATGTAATTATTTAAATAGGTCCAGTTGGCTTAGCCTATTTACTGTTTATTTTAAGCTTCCCTGTACAGATCTGCTGACATGAGAGGTTCTTACATAATGACAGGAATTCACAATGGGCTCTGTTGAGTGACAGCCCCCACCCAGTCCTCTCTCATTATAGTCCTTAGAATGGGAAACATGCATGTCCTGAATAGCCTGTTGTTTTCTCCCCTTTCCTTTCTGTCCTTAACTGAAACATATTAAATCATGTTCCTTTCTATGTCTGTAGCCCCTCAGTGGTCTGCCATGATTTACAATGGGGGGCTTTGAGGAAATATACACAGCAAGTTTCGTCAGGAATGACATGTAATTCCCTCTGACCCAATTCCCAATCTTTAGATGAATAGTTTTCTACCCTTCCCATGTAAACCTCGACTAAAGTGGGAACTCTGTGTCCCATTAAAGGTACATTTAAAGGAAACATCACATCCATTTTATTCCAGAATGCACAGAGAATGTACAGGCCAGGAACTCAGTCATAATCTTTATGATCCAAGATCACAGCTGCTCAATGGAGTTTGTGTCGAACAACGCCGCGTGACAAATGGAAAGGTCGGTCCATCAGAAGAGATTGTATATTATCTTATGGGAGAAAAGGCCTTTAGATTTAGACATAGAAATAGTGGAATTAAATGCCTCAGATTTCCCCTGACCTTCTTTTCATCCTCAGAACTAGTCATTTACACTGAAAATCTCCTTTGGGCAAGGTTTTCTATGTAACAGCCTGGCCACTGTTAATAATTTGTGAATAAGGAGTAGCGCAACAGTGCAGTATCTAGATTGGGAAAGGCAAACAGAGCCATTAATCTCTCTGGATGAATAAAACAAAGAACAAGGTGCAATGTTGAGGCCTGTTTACCACAGACAATAGCTATTGACTGTCAGTTCTGTAAAATCTCTGTTTCTGCTTGTCTAAGTCGACTTTCTTGTTCCTACCAGTAATACCTCGCTGGTATATACAATTATGGGTCTCATGTTTAGAGTATGATTGTGGTGATGCAGGGTTGAAGCTATAATTTGGTTCAGGCTTAAAAGACCTCTGGAACATTGGGATGCTGCCTTGTTTGTAACCGCCATAGTCTTTGATAGTCAAAGGAACCAATTTGGCACAAGGAGCTCTGAATAATTTTATCATGTATTACAGAGCCTATTAAATGCAAACTTTTCAATCTAGCAATCAATAACACAGACAGCTTACACTGGCCCCATGCCAATGACATTAGAGCTGCTAGCGCTTGTTGCTAGGGAGCAGAGCCCGCTTAGGGGAAGGAATGTTTAATGTAATAGAATCACATAAATCAACTCAGGGAAAGTGCTCTTGTTTTTTTCTAAACCATTTGAAATGGGGGTATGTTTTTGAAAATGTTGTTTATTGCAATGTTTCAATGCAAACTGTGAGAACATCTGGAACCAAATTAAGAAGTGTTCAGAGCAATTGTGCTGCGTTTTTTTTCTGTACGCATATAGCTGGCCTAAATTCTTGCGCAGCACACTTGAATAAATTGAGGTGAAAATTATATAAACGTTTCTTTTTTGTTTCAGGACACCCTCCCCTCCCTCCCCTCCCCCCAATCCCCACAAAAAAATAGAACAGAAAGAGGCACTTTAGTGCCATTAGATAATTAAGAACAGGAACCAACTTGCAGAGAGAGCAGCCCTCTGCTGTCCTTCCTTCATACAGTTTTAATAGAACATTTCCTCTGGGCGTTTGTGCCCTTTTGTGAGAATACCATTCCCTTTGAAGGCTTTACAGATATGCCTTGTGAATATAACAGCGACTAATAGTTATCTTAAGGCTGATCTAAACCAGGAAATGTTTTGATGCAACTGATATTATGGGTTGTTGTGAAGAGGCGAGTCAATACTTGATTGGAGCCCATTGAATCATGGTGGCTACATTATGCGTCATGAATATGAAGGGATAAAAGAAAATCTCCCTAGGGAGGAGAAGCTAGTCGTTACTGAAATATGATTGTCTTTTTGCATTCCGTCCAATATTTATTACTGGCAGATGCCATGCTTTTTTGGTTCAATAAAGACAAACAGCTTGAGAGCCAGCCTGCATATAGCTCTCTGTGTCACGTCCTTTATATGAAAACCGTAGATGCTGCAGGAAAGAGAGGCGGATGAATCAGAGAGGTGTTATACATTATGAAAGGAGTCTTGGGTAAATGGAAACAGGGCAACCTCTGAAATCAATACAGAGCTGAACAGCAAAAAAAGGCAGTGGATGGGGAGAGAATACAAAATAGTCTCCTTGTCCAGTTTCCCTAGTTTATTCCCTGTACTTTGATAAGCTTTACATTTAGTTTTGATATCCGTGCGGTACCTACTGTAAGAACAGATATCAATGTGTCGCTATTGGCTCATAAGACTAGGCTCCAGTAAATTCCTTGTCTGGTTAGATGATGTGGAAATGTTGACAACAGCAAATTTCAGCCGAGTGAGTGATTTAGGACTTAGTGACTGAAAGATAGTATGAGAATAATGTTTTTCAGCATTTTCACTCACGGTGTTTGAAATAGTTTTTCCCCCTGGTGTAAAGATTTTAAGCTTGTTTGAAATGTAAGCCATACAACACCAATTTCGTTAATACATTGGGCTGTTACCTAGAGTAAAACATTTTCTTGGAGTCTGTGTTGGAAAATAGATGTTCCTTTATTCTGCATCATGTAGTCTCTGTTGAAGGAAACCCAGAAGTAGGTTTGAAAGGGTTGCTAGCATTGACCGGAGAAGTGGAAAGCAAAAAAGCTCTCATTGCCTATGGTTGTTCAGAGTAATGGTGATGCAGGAAGCAGCAGTATTATAAATAGTAGGCCTATATCCCAGAATCACCGACCTTGACCTTGAGTTGTCTTGGAATTGGAGTTCTGTACTTGCTTATGCAGGCACTATAATCCATCTGCTGTATAATTACGGTTGAATAGCATATTTTGTAATACACTCTTATATGTCCTCGGTTATGAATAGTAATGAACCGTCTTGAATGGTTATGATGACATCCTGTCACATTGTGTTTATGCTGATGATACAGACCCTGTTGTGTATATTAGCTTTGAGATTACTTGACGATGCATAAATATATATATATATATATACATACATATATACACACACACGTTACATGGTAGTTTAATCATCACAGAAGGGCCTCTAGGTCCTACACTAAAGGCTGCTTGTCAAAACCAGCTGCTTTAGTAAAGAGAGAGAAAGAGAAACTGGCATAATGTTCTTTCTCTCCGTCTTTCAACTCTCTAGTAACAGAGCTAAGGCTCCAGCCAATTCAAATTTGTATGTAAAGATCCTTTATTTGAAAAGATCAGATTTGATGAACAAAGGGACATTAAGGTTGTACATACCATTCCATTCCATTATATACCATTCCATTATTTACCATTACATTATATACCATTATATTACATTATATACCATTACATTGCATTACACACACACACTCTCTTGCACACACCACACGTTTTCTTCTTCTATCTTCGTCGGTACCTAAAATGAATTTCCTTTCAAAATCCTATTTTCCCCTAAACATAACCCTTACCCTAACCTTAACCCAAACCATAAACATAACTCCTAACCCTAACCCTAAACCTAACCCCTAAGCTTACAATAGCCTCTGTCCTGGTGGGGACATGGGAAATGTCCCCACGAGGGAGAATTACTCTTGTTTTACTATCTTTGTGGGGACTTTTGGGAATTTTAGGTCCCCACAATGTTAGAAGAACCAACACACACACACACACTTAGTCCTACTATACAGTAAATCCCCCATGGCTTCTTCACCAAATTGAATATAATCAAAAGAATGCTGGGAGGGCCCTCAGGAGATTGCCAGGTTCCATAGTTGGCTAGTTCAAATAGAATCCTTGACATTTGGAAACAAACCATGTGCCACCAAGCAGTAATTGCATACGACCACAGAAACACACATCTGTGCTGTGTGTGTTTGAGGATGGGGGCTTTCATTGCCTGCCTTTTGAAGTATTATTAATGTGTAGTTATCTGGCTCTGTTGTCTGTGAAAGGTACTTGTATTGGACTATGGTATCTAATAGGGCTGGGCTGTGGACACCAAATTGGAGCAAGGTGTGCCACCAATCCTTGTTCAATAGAAATGCAAATTTTATATTCAGATCATATTTCATATAAATGATTATCATCAACAGTCAATAATATTGATACCTATGATGAATTATTCTCCATATCGCCCAGAACCTAGTTCAGGTACTTCATTTTAAAAGTCTCATTGTTATATTGTGGAATGTTTGAGTAGGTGCTACTATAGAATGCCTACATTCAAAACCTCATTATGGATTACACCTCTGGCTGGATATGTGCGAAGAAATGCCATCCAGGGATTATTCAACATATTCAGTCTATACTTATACTGTATGCAGAGTGAAAGAGAGGAGTAGGGAGAGAGAGGATGGTCAATTAGTGTTTAATTTCTATGTGTGTAAGGTTTCCATTGTACTGGTCTACCAATTTGACCAACTCAACCTTACTCTTCTGTACGAAGGTTGCATACATGGTGGATTTTTATGCTTAGATGGACAAAGGGGTATATATTATTCTTTCAAGGCTAATAGTACTTGTTTGGGCTCAATACTAGTATATTTCACCACTATAAAATATATAGTTTTTCCTGTCACACAATTGCATGATATGCTTATAGATTGGGATGGCAGGTAGCCTAGCGGTTAGAGCATTGGACCTGTAACTTAAACGTTGCACGATCATATCTCCGAGCTGACAAGGAAAAATCTGTCATTCTGCCCCTGAACAAGGCAGTTAACCCACTGTTCCTAGGCCGTCATTGAAAATAAGAATTTGTTCTTAACTGACTTGCCTAGTTAAATAAAGGTAAAATAAATATGAGGCTATAGGATCTGTGTACTGCAGTGTAGTGTAGTGACGATAGCATATAAGAAGCTATTATCTGATGATAGCACCAGAAGTAAACAAAGGGGTTAGCTTATTTCAACCCTGCAGGCGCTACACAAAACGCTGAAATAAAATATAAAACATGCATTACCTTTGACGAGCTTCTTAAACATCACAATTGGTCCTTTTGTTCGATTAATTCTGTCCATATATATCCAAAATGTCCATTTATAAAGCACGTTTGTCCCAGAAAAAAAACAGCTTACAAAAAACGCAACGTCACTACAGAATATTTCAAAAGTTGCCTATAAACTTTGCCAAAATATTTCAAACTACTTTTGTAATACAACTTTGGGTATTTTTAAACGTTAATAATCGATCAAATTGTAGACGGGGCAATCTGTGTTCAATACAGGAATGAAAACAAACCAGCGCCACTTTTCACGTCTTGCGCAACTCACAAAAATGTACCCAGTTTCTAGTTGGCCTACTTCTTCATTGCACAAATGAATAACCTCAACCAAATTCCAAAGACTGGTGACATCCAGTGGAAGCGGTAGGAACTGAAAACAGGTTCCTAAGAAATATCTCTGGGCAAGGACAACTCAGGGAACAGAGAGAGGGAAAAAAAATGAAATTAGGCACGTTATTTATCCAAAAGTGAAAATTCTGCCCCCTAGCCCCAAGAGGTGTTAAGGGGCATTTCTTACATGCTTGTTTTCCTAAAGTGAGAAATCCTGGGAAAACTGCTGCTTGAATTTACTTATAAGTTGCTTATAAACACCAGCATATCTAGATGTGAAGATATTTTAGTTGTCTTGACATTTGCCTCTGCTATTATCAAGTCGTACTCATTCCCGTATTCAAGTGAAATGTGTCATTATCAGGGGGTGGGGGTGGGTTTAAACTATATTTGTTTGGAACTAGGGCTGAATGTTTGTTTGAAATATTGTTTTGCTCCAGGCCAGGAAGATGACGGCAGGAAGGTTCTGGTGCTGAGCTATCCCCAGTACTGCCGTTACCGCTCTGTCCTGGCCCGGCTCAGAGAGCAGCCGTCGGCCCTGCTGACGAACCACACTGTGCTGGCTCTGGGCGGCATCGCCTCCCTACACAGCACAACACGCATCCTCTACTGCAGGGACACCTTCGAACACCCCACCCTGCTGCAGAACGAGAGTGTCTGCGACGAGTTCGGTAAGTCCCAAAATGCTAGGGTGCAGGAAGCACCTGTTCCGCTTTAAAAGGTTTTCTCCAATTTTGCGCCGACTGAACACCGCACAGGGTTGAGGTCACTTCCACTTTGATTCAAGTCACTTCGAGGGATGGATTGAATTGAAAGTCTCTATGTGACCTTGAATTGAAATTCCCTATGTGGACCTGAGATGATTCAGTTCACTTCCAAAACGGACTGAATTGAAATGGAACTGACCCCAACACTGCAAAACACACCATACTGATGAGTATCATCTGTCCTTAAGATAGTCTTTGTTTAAAGGCCCAGCGCAGCCCAGTGATTTTCCTATGTTATATATATATTTCCACAGTATGAGATTGGAATAAGCCTGTGAAATTGTGAAAATTATAATAATTACCTTTTAGTGTGAGAGCGGTTTGAAAAGACCTACTGAAATTTCAGCCTGTTTTGGTGGGATGGAGTTTTGGCCTCCCTAGTGACATCATCAGGCGGTAAATGATTTATAGTTCATTATAAATAACATGTCACAATATGGCGCGTAGCGTTTGATTTGCCTGCAAGGAGAACCCCAGCTTCACTAAAACCATTGACAACTGCGTGCCATTTTTAAGGATATAAGAAAAGTGAACTATTTGGTTGTAATATCATCAGCTCTTGAAGAGAATAGTCGGAACTACACAGTTCTGATTATTCTAGGAAAAACAATTGCGCACATTTAGCTCTATCATCTCTCAATATTGGCCACCATTAATTTGATATTTGTGTAATATAAATTCAAAGTGAACTATACCTGTCAAGTGTGAGTGATTTAGGTTAATTTCCTATCCTTTGTGGGTTCTGCCTGTCAAGCAGCATAAGGGCGCATTTTCCGATGTACTGTTAGCTTGCAAAGTAAACATTACCAGCTATGGGTAGAAACTTTGCACAGTTAGCTAAACATAGTGGTAAGTCAGGGTGGCGCAGTGGTCTAAGGCACTGCATCGCAGTGCTAGCTGTGCCACCAGAGACTCTGGGTTCGAGCCTAGGCTCTGTCGCAGCCGGCCGTGACCGGGAGGTCCATGGGGTGACGCACAAGTGGCCTAGCGTCATCCGGGTTAGGGAGGGTTTGGCCGGAAGGGATATCCTTGTCTCGTTGCACACTAGTGACTCCTGTGGTGGGCCCGGGCACAGTGCGTGCTGTGCTTGAGAAATTGATCTTTGCTAAAAAGCTGCTTTTGTTTCTTTTTCACCATTTTGATTCAAAACAATCACAGTAAGGTACATAATTGATTTGATATTGAGATAAAAACGGCTGGCTTTAACCCATTTTTTTTATAGCTTAACTCTTTGGTCCTTTTGAATTATAGCTTAACTCACCGTAATTGTGGAACAGGTAAAACAATTTGGAGAGATTGTCTGTGTGGTAAATTAATTTTAAAAGAAAAATGAGGAGGTGAGGGGAAACTTTTTTATGCGTAGGAAAATCTGGTATGAATGAATAGCAAGCTCACATTCTCCTGCTGCTCATACTGTTGGCTCATTGTGCCAGCACATGTAAGTGTCACACCGCATTCAGGCACAAGTCTTTTTCACTCTCTGACTGAAGTGTCATTACGTAAACACCACTTCTTTCAGTACGTCACATTAATATGTGTTTCATTCGTGTTAGGAAACATTAAATTCACCCATGTTTAATCCAGATTTGTATTAGGTCAAGTGCCAGGGGCAGTGAATAATGGGGCGTTGTTAAAGCTAGAAGTGACTGGAAACGATTGTATTTATGCTTTTCCAATGCTAATCCTGACCTTTAACATTGGCCAAGTCTTTTTCTAGCATTGCCCATTTAACAGACGTTCTTTTTTTATTCAAGTGAATTGACAGCCACCTCACGGTGTGTGGACAGAATGTCATTTGTGTCACTGCAGAACTACTGGAACACTGCTAATAATTAAAATGCTGCTATCTAGAGAGGACCAAATGCCACTGTCATTTAGAGAACGTTAAGGGTTTATTTTGGTTTGGTTACTCAAGGCCCGTGTAATAGCAGGGCAGCTTGACATGATGTCACTTAGTATCATGTACTTACTTCCTATTTCCATATTCATGTAGCCTCATTTCTACCAAACTGTGGAGAGGATGATGACAATGTGACTATTGCATATTATTATCATATTTTCTGTGAACATACTCTTCAGTACAACCACACAGATATGACGGAAGAAAAATGAGTCATTACATAACATAGTCTACAAAGAAAGGTTTGAAGAAATGTTTGCGTTCCAAGACATTTCCTCTGCGAGATAGTTAGAGGCAGTAAGATTAACTTTGCTCTGTGGTAATCATACTAAAATTGTAATTCTGTGGTTGGAATATGCTGTGAGAGAACATGTTGTCTTGAACATTGGTATAATTACATGCCTGGCAACAGTGGAACCATGCTTTGAGAATATTGTGAGACAAGTTCTTCTTATTTTCCTGCGACAAAGTAATAATGTTGCTTACCCTCCCAGCCCCCACCTCTGAGAAACATAATACCCATTGCTTAAATAAACAGTGTTTTGAAAGCTGATGAGGTACTTATGTTTGAGGTGAAACTACAGGCTCATTCGTTCGTTTAGTCTTTTATTCAAACTGCTATGTCTGGGAAGGAGATAAAATCTATATGTTTTTGTGCAAAAACTGTTATTGTTTGCCTGTTTGAAATGTTTCCGCTCAGATTTTGGGGTTTCATGTTTATTAAAGTGGAACATTTTCTGGAATCCATCTGAATCCTTTTAGTAATCCTCGGGGGGGAAAGATTTATTGCTGGATATTAATGCTACCCAGATGCATAGATCCTAAAGAGATTCTATTTTTATCGTATTGTGAATTGAAGGGCACTCGCTCTGGAGTGTAAACTTTGTAAATGTTCCTGTAAAAGCACTGTAGCATGGCCAGGATGAGAGCAGAATATAAACACACTGATAAAGGAGTGATTTCCTTTGTGTGCCTGTGTCACTCCCCTCCACTGAATCCCAGTAGAGCTGGAGATTGCCTAAGACAGGCCCATTTTTATCCTGCTAAACTGTTAACATGTGCTCCCCTATAGATTGGAAGAGTTCCTGCTCTGAAACCTTTCTTCCAAAGCTAAAATCAGGCTATATAGCTGCCACTGTTTTAATGTATTTGGGTAATCATAGAGATGTAATTTTCTTATCTTTCTGAACCTCCCATCAATTCGGAACTGTGTTAACCATGGTCATGCATTTTTTATCATCCATATGCCATATCATGAAACATTAAGGATTAAGGATTTAAGCATGTGAAAAAAAATGTTTTCATGTTAAGAAGAACCTCACATTGGTACTGAATTAAAAGCATTTTCAGTCCACTGATAGCATGACTGTGTGACGAAGCATAATATCCCTTGTTTTGTATCCTAATTAATCAGAAACAAGCTGCCCAGATGCACATTACTACAGGCCTTTTGTCTGTACATTATTACAGGACTTTTGTCTGTACATTAAACAGCCTGGAGAGGTATGATTTATCTGGACAAGGACTTTCACAGGCTCTTGAAGTCGCTTAATTCCTACACAACTCATCGTATAGAGGTTGTGGAGTAGTATGCTGGGGCCTGGAGTCAATGAGTCACGAGGGATGATATTACACACCCTTGAAGTTTGTATTTTAAATGGGAAGTTTGAGTGAAAATAAGGCCACATGCAAAAATGGATGAACTTCCCCTTTAAGTGCGTTGTGTGGGCAGTCTTTTGCTCCTATCATATTTGCAGGTAGAGGAATGTTGGTATTTTTGAACATCGTTTATGAGTATCGTAAATAGCATCACTCTTACTAACACTACTTCCTCATCACGGTACAATGAAGAAGGAAGGCATCTGTGTTATTCAGCGAGGGAAACATCTCACTATCTCTCAGAGGAATAAATTACCCTACAAACAGACAATAGGTAGTGGAAAAGCATGCCCTGACCTATTTGAAATGAGTATACATTTATTATTTATCACCACCACAGTTTAATGCTCAAAGATTTTACATGACAAAGTCGTCACAATAGCTCTTTGGTTAACTCAATCCCATCAAATGTAACTGGAGCGTAATCTATTGGAATGCATTATGGTTTATTGATGTATGGGTGTGTTTATTCATGCATTCATTTATTTATAGGTCGCTGTGATTTCTCCTTTCCCGGTAATGAATAGCATAAGTCTTGAGCTCCTCCACTGCTGGGTAGTTATATATGAAACAGATTCTTTGATTTTTAAAAGCCCCAGCCAGACCCATTTCGTTTTTGTTTCACTCTGTCAATATCAATAATCTGGAAACGTTTGAAGGTTAGCCCGTTTTTAGCAAATCCCACATTACGTCATTTTGTCTGTTTTACATTCGCTCTCACAGAAAGACATGCCGTATTTGGGACAGCCCCTCTGTGTGTTGTTAGGCTTGACTTTCATCCTTAAAAGGGATTTTCTTCTCTCTAAACAATAGCCATTTAGTGACACTGCCAACTCATAGGCACAAGACGAATCTGAACTCCACTGTATGTAAACTGCTCAGATATATATTTTTAGAACATGACACTATTAATGTATTTGTTTGATATTTTCCTCCTTTTTGACAACAGAGCAACACTTGTATCTTTCTTAATGGGACAGAGGAGATGTATGGTGGGGTGGGGACAGAGCATTTGGTGTGTTCAAATCACACACTGTGACTGGATCTAAATGGAGCACGGGGATGTTGTCAGGTTTTTTCAAGGTCAGAGTTCAGATCATTCTTTACTCTGCTTGTCAGCTTGGTTGTGGTTTAAAGCTGGCAGAGTTTGGAGAATGATGTCTGTTAATGAGTCCCAATGGCATGCTGCAAAGATCATGAGTGTATCACATGAGGAGGAAAGTGGACAGCGAGAATGAAAGGCAGAGGGAAATATTATATATGCATCATTTTAAAAGAGCAGGATTAAAGAATGCTCGTTGAACTGTACGTTTAAGTTAAATGTATGGTATTGTACATGTGAGAATGGTATAGGGGCAATTTAATGCTTGAGTGTACTTTGAGTGTATTAGTGTACACTCAAGCACTGCTACTTTATGAGTTTGCTCAGCACAATCACACAAATTCACACCCTCTAACACACTCCACCCAATGAAAATGATTTCATAATCCTCACCATAATAAACGTCTTTGAACAGTTTAATTGGCTCTTCCTGGAATCACTCCGTTTCACTTCATTTGATCTGATGAAAGAGTAATGTTCCCTTCCCAAGGGGTGCATACACAACACTGCACAAATAAAGCTGCAGTGGCAAATGACAGCAATAATAAACAAGGCAAATTCATACGCACTTCTGATAATTTTAGCTCAAATTGCTTTTGTTTATTAGCTAATCATGTTAATTAGCGGATCTTGTTTAAAGTGAATTTCATATTTATTCCAGGAGGATGAAAGACCATGGTTATTCGGTAAAAGTGAGGTATCAGAGGGTTGTTGGGTAAGATGTGACACAAATATTCTTTTCACACAACATTTTAAAATGACATACAGTAGACACTGCCATCTAAGAAGGTATTTTGAGCCTTTGTGACTTGGAAAGTGGGTCTACACGAAGACATGTAGTATATGTAAAGCTGAAACAGAGGGACAGAGACATGGACAACAAAAAAGAGTATTGGTCTTTGCAGGGGAACATAATAAACCTTAGGGCCATTATTTAACAACATCCAGATATTGCAGACGTGTCTTCAGCTGTATCAGGAGCTTCGAGGGCTGTTAACTTTAACTCTGTGGTTAAATAAAATAAAGATGTTTTATTGTCACACACTGGATAGGTGCAGTGAAATGTGTGGTTTTACAGGGTATCCCAACCAGATGGAATAGTAGTGGACATAAAGGAAGTGTGTATGCCCTCTTAAAAGGAAAGGTTCACCCATTTTGAATGGTATATAATTTTTGAGCATCTCCGAGTGATGTTCTACACTCTTAGAAAAAAGGGTGCTATCTAGAACCTAAATTGGTTCTTCGGCTGCCCCCCTAGGAGAACCCTTTGAAAAACAATTTTTAGTTCAAGGTAGAACCCTTTTGGGTTCCATGAAGATCCCTTTCTACAAAGGATTCTACATGGAACCAAAATGATTCTACCTGAAACCAAAAAAAGGTTCTACCTGGAACCAAAAAAGGGTCCTCCTATGGGGACAGCCGAAGTAACCCTTTTGGAGCTCTTTTTTCTAAGAGTGTATCG